>NW_027104093.1:116903-239403 GCF_902728285.1 Clytia hemisphaerica | reverse complement strand
GCTGTTGATGATTGTTTTTATTTTTTTGTTTGTTTTTTTTTTTTTGTGTTTTTTATTTTTTGTTGCTTTGGAGGGGGTTTTCTTTGTTTTTTTTTTTTTGTTGCGGTTCGGATTTTTGTTTTGTTTTTTTTTTTGATCGTTGATTTGATTTTTGTTTTTGAATGTGGATTTTTTTGTTTTTGTTTTTGCAATTGCTTTACATTTTACTACTTTTATGTCGCTTTAATTAAATCAGTTTTATCGCGCCCTTCTATGTACAGTAGGATAAAGTGGAATTAGATTTTCATCGAAAAATGGAGCGTATCGAATAGTAGAGGGTCGTTTATGAGAGTTTCTTGTTAACAGTGACTTTCAATAATCGAATAAGGGAGCATATCGAATAGTAGAGGGTCGTTTATGAGAGTTTCTTGTTGACGGTTACTTTCAATAATCGAATAAGGGAGCATATCGAATAGTAGAGGGTCGTTTATGAGAGTTTCTTGTTAACAGTGACTTTCAATAATCGAATAAGGGAGCATATCGAATAGCAGAGGGTCGTTTATGAGAGTTTTTGTTGACAGTGACTTTCAATAATCGAATATGGGAGCATATCGAATAGTAGAGGGCGTTTATGAGTTTCTGTTGACAGTGACTTTCAAAATCGAAAAGGGAGATTCGAATATAGAGGGTCGTTTATGAGAGTTTCTTGTGACAGTGACTTTCAATAATCGAATAAGGGGGCTCATTACATTTATCTTAGAAATGTAAGGGAGGAGCAGGGTGATTAATCTTTAATAGCCCTGCTGTAATCACCTCGCACGTTTGGGGTATTTTGAAATGTTTTCAATGAACCTCGGGACTATTATTCCCAAATCATCCCATTCGAATCAATTTTGCTCCATTGTCCATCCTGGTCCATCGCACAAAATCATCGTGTCTTTTGGGTATTTCCCTCACTTTTTGTCCCATAAAATAAAGAAAGAAACCATGGGACGCACACGTTTTTTCTTGTGTTGGTGGGATAGAGCATGTTGCATTGCACCAACGCGGAAAAAACTTCTCGTGTCCCCAAGCCTTAAAATTCTAGAACGATGCGAATAATAGAAGTTCGAATTAACGGAAATCCACCGTATTTCATATCTTTTCATTTTAAATTTTCGTTACAGGACCATTACTGGGAACAATAAGTTTCATCATTCTTATGTTTTCACCGTTATCGCTTCTCGCTGTTATTTATATCACGTACTACTTTCTTTGGGACTTTGGACGTTTCCGCCCAAGGCGGAAGGCGGAAATTTTTGTTAATTTTAGATCGTGTAATTTTCAAGGCCGTTAAATACTTGCCTTGTGATATTTGTGTAATAAGGTCATAAAACCCCCTTAATTTTTTAAACAGTCTTCAAACCATGCTATTATTAGTACGTATCGAATAGAAGAACATCGTCAACTGTATTTTCATATCTTTTCATTTTAAATTTTCGTTACAGGACCATTATTGGGAACAATAAGTTTCATCATTCTTATGTTTTCACCGTTATCGCTTCTCGCTGTTATTTATATCACGTACTACTTTCTATGGGATTTTGACGTTTCCGCCCGAGGCGGAAGGCGGTTCTCACTTTTACGCCGGCTACCTGTATGGAATTATTTTTGTCAATATTTTCCCATCAAATTGGTCAAAACTGCTGAATTACCTGCCGACCGGTACGTTTTTTTTCTTTCCCAGAGGACACACAACGTTCTTTCAACGTTTATCAAACGTTCATAACGTCCATATAACGTTAGATGGACGTTGAAACAACGTTGTGTGCCAGCTTGGATTCTTACTATAGTTGTCTATATAACGCTAGATGGACGTTGAAATAACGTTGTGTACCAGCTGGGATTCTTTATATAGTTGTCTATATAACGTTAGATGGACGTTGAAACAATGTTGTGCGCCAGCTGGGGTTTTTACTATAGTTGTCTATATAACGTTAGATGGACGTTGAAACAACGTTGTGTGCTAGCTTGGATTCTTACTATACTCTCGGGTACTTAATAGCCGGGGGGATTGGAATAAGCGGGGGGGAGGGGGGTTGGAAAAAATCTCAAAACTTAATAAGCGGAGGGGGGGTTGGAATATAAATGTTCTAGGTGGAAAATTTTCGAAAAATTAATTAGCGGGGGGACGGCTATTAGATACCCGAGAGTCTATATAACGTTAGATGGACGTTGAAATATCGTTGTGTACAATTAGGCTACGTCATATCTTCCTTCGTTTCGAGCGTAAAACTCCTACTCTTAAGGCCTGAAAGCCTGGAGCTGTCTATTGTGTAGACTATCTTACAATATACAGTGAAATAGTTCCACTTTTCTCTGAAACAAAATGAAAGTAATTTATTTTTTTTGCATTACAGTTGAGCCTCCATAATTCGAACCTCTATAACTCGAATATCTTCCTAACTCAAACGAGAATATATTAGTTAACAGTTAACAATACCTCTTAAACCTTACTCTATAACTCGAAATTTCCTTGACTCTAACAAATTTCTCTGTGCGGGTTCGAATTATGGAGACTCCACTATAGTAATCGAATTTACAAATAATATGTCTGGTAAAATTAAAGTCCAGCAAATTAAAAAATAAATCTTTGATGGATTCTTTGTAAGCCTTGAAACAATAATATTATTCTATTTTCTTTGACAGGAATTATATCTTTGGTTATCACCCACATGGAGTGATCAGTAGCGGTGCATTTAGTAGTTTTGCAACCGAAGGTGCAGGATTCTCCAAATTGTTCCCTGGAATCGTTCCTCATCTGATGACACTAAAATGTAAGTGTTTAATTTTGGTATTCATGACGTAATCTTTGATACGGAAACACCTGAGAAACACCGGACTTTTGCCGGGCTTTTGAATTTAAACAATGAAACTGGTGGCAAACGCCTCTAAAATAAATTGAACAGAAAATTTAATTGTATTATAAATTGAACCATTTCGATAAGTGCTACTCCTAAAAACTTTGATTAAAGATGGCGGGTATATCTATGGTACGAATAACAAATATTTTAGTAGGGGGCAAACCAACCTCGTTCTCTGCGTATTATCAGCTTTTTTATGCTTACTGATAGCGCTAGATAATTCTCTGGCGTCAATCAATAACGTAAATAAAGCCTAGGATACACGCGGACGAGGTTGGGGGCAAACCGTTAGCAACCACATGTAATTAGTTCGAAAGTATATAGGATTATAAGACTTTTTTGAGAGGGGGTCCGTGAAGTTCAAAATTTATTTTTCTTTAAAAAATTAAAACATTACAGACTGTTTCACGCCAGAGACGATCATCAGATGTATGAATAAAAAAATTGAACATTAATTCTACTATGTAAAACATATAAGAAATAGTAATTAACAGGCTAGCAAAAACTGACGTTGTAGGCCAAATTCCTAACCCCCAAAATGAGTAAAAATTTGAGAATTTTCAAATGTCGAATTTAACAAAAATGGTCGTTTTCATTTGATGGAGCATGAAATTCTGAGCAAGTCTTATACAGTTGACGCTCTCTAATTCGATCTTCAAGGGGAATTGGATTTTCATCGAATACAAGGGAGCTTATCGAATAAGGGAGTGTCGTTTATGAGAGCTTCTTGTTGACGGGGACTTTAAATTTCATCGAATAAGGGAGCCTATCGAATAGTAGAACGTCGAATTAGAGAGCGTCAACTGTATACTCAAACATACGAAAATAAATGACCATTTAGACCATGTTCACACGTTAAACGATTCCGTTTCGCTCCGAAATGAAATGAAGCTATTGGTTAGAAGTGACCTGAAACTGGAATGTAACTAGAATGTAACTAGCTTTATTTCGTTTCGGAGCAAAACAGAATCGTTACGTGCGAACATGGTCTTAAAGTCTGATATCCTGTGAAATCTGTTAAGTTTTAAGGGCTACTTAGACTACCTAATATATTGGTGATCAATATTCAGTGCCGAGCAACCAGTAATTTTTTCAAATGGTTATTTTGCAAAATGCAAAGTTTTTCTTTTTTAATTTGTCATAATTGTCTTTTAAATCCCCCTTTATTGTTGGAATATTGCAAATTGAGCTGACAATATATCGCGGACACCTTTTCAATATATTGACGGCATTCAGCAATATATTCTCAATATATTACCCGACAATGTTGCCCTTTAGATTAGACTATGCTATAGTCTAATACGAGCTTCATCTAAGAGGAACAAAACGTGAAGACGGGAATTTTTTTCGGGAGCTGTTGTCTTGAACACAGACTCTATCCGCCGCGAAACATATTACGTTTTATAATATACAAACTATGTTATATCATAATATCATGATAATATATTATACGGACGATAGCATCGTCTACCTTTAGACTAAATTGACATCCAACTGACTATTTTGATCTTTGTTTTCTAGTTAACTTTCGATGGCCCTTTCATCGCGACTTTCTTCTCGGTCTTGGCTTAAACGACGTTTCCAAAGAAAGCATTAATCATGTTTGCACCAATCAGGGAACAGGAAACGCAGCCATTATTGTTATTGGAGGAGCAGCCGAATCTTTAGAAGCTTACCCTGGGTCCGCGAAGTTGAAATTGAAAGGACGTAAAGGTTTTGTGAAATTGGCGCTTAAGAATGGGTAAGGCAACAATTTTTTCATCATATATTTAAAATATCATTGGGCTCTTCCAGTTAAAGTCCGTTACAGGGGGGGGGGGGTGGCAAAATGTTTTTTTTGAAATCCCTGGATTTCCAAGACAAAAGCAATTGAAACTCCTGGATTTCCAATACAAAATCAATTTTTTGGTGGAAAAATCTGGAATTTCCGATACTCTTTTCAAATTTTTTTTTTTCGCTCGAAATGTTTTTAATGACATAATCTTTTATGCAGGCAAAAACATTGAAAAACGTTTTCGCCATTTTCGCGCGAAAGTTCAGACCAGCCTTGAAGGAAGTTCTACTTTTTTCTCCCGTTACGTCAATTTCTACCAATGGAATTGCTTCATTTTTCAACCGATCAATAACCTTACAAAAACGTCAAAAAGTTTTCGCTCATGTCGCGTGAAAGTAGAGACCGGTCATTATGGATTGCCATCCTGGATGGCATGAAACTTTGAGTATGAAATTAAATAATTTTCTTTACTCAAACAAGCTTTCATTCTATGTGATTTCACTGAAGACTGCCATCCTGGATGGAATGAAACTTTGAGTATGGAATTAAATCGTTTTCTTTACTCAAACTAATTCTGAAAATTTCAATTACTTTTTATTATAGAGCTGACTTAGTCCCTGTTTACGGTTTTGGTGAAAATGATCTTTTGTGTCAAGCACAACATCCGTGGTTGCGACGGTTACAAGAAATGATTCGCTCCATTAGTGGAATTGCACCTGTCATGTTTTACGGTCGAGGAATTTTTCAATACTCGTTTGGATTGATGCCATTTCGAGTGCCAGTCAATCTTGTCGGTGAGGATTTATTTTTAAAGTGTGTTAATTTTGGCTGGGATTAAAATCATTATCGATTTTAGCCCGAATCCGCTAAATTCATGATATTCATGATATGCACCACTGCAATGACTTCACGAAATTATGCAACTTTTCTGCACCCAATACGTCATTTTTTCTATTGTTCAAAGGCCGGCACAAAGATTTCGAGTAGAAGCGTGATTTCACTACAAACTCTTTTTTTGCAACCGGTATATTTCATGAAATTTTTGGCCGACGTATTATCTCCCCGATTGTAGCCACTGAGACTTTGTTTAAGGTTTTATCTTTACATGAATATTCCCGTTTCATATCAGACACATATTTCATACCAGGGCAGTGTCTGCCTATTGTTATATTATGCTGATATATAAGCAAAAGAAAGTTTTCCTTTTCCTCTTTCTGTCCAATCTTGCTCCACATCCATGTCAATCCCATGTGAAAAAGCTTATAAATTAAAATTGATGAGTAAGCAAACGATATCACTCTTATCTAAAAACAAAACCTTCAAAATGTTCTTTACTTTTTCTTATTTTAGTTGGAGAGCCCATTCCAGTCACCAAGTCCACTGAAATTACTCAAGAAATGATCGATAATTTGCACACCAAATATATTGATGCACTCACTGCGCTGTATGATCAACACAAAAAGAAATATTCGAATCACCCAGATGTTGAATTGTCATTCATGTGACGTCACATTATGGAGTGATTGTTGTTATTATTGTTATTTTTTATATTTAAATATGTAGTTTTTATATTATAGTAGAATCTCTTTATCTCGAATCTCTATTCCTCGAATGTCTCCTTAACTCGAACAAGTTTTATGGAACCTTCTGTTAACAAAGCCGTACAAACCATATTCTAGCCTGTTAGACGAAAACCGCTTTTATATCAAAACAAAAGAAACAATTTGGTTTGTGGGAAGGTACTGGATAACCATACAAACCATTTATGTTCCACGTGCGTGTTCGAGTTATGGAGACTCGAGTTACCTCTATAACTCGAATGTCTCCTTAACTCGAACAAGTTTTCGCGTCCTTTCAGTTAACATTGTTTTATATAAACCTTACTCCATAATTCGAAATTTTCCATAACTCGAACAAATTTGTGTTCCATTATTCGCCTTCGAGTTATGGAGACTGTATTTCGATTACAAGACAAAAGTTTCATTTTTAATTGAGTTAATGATAAATTTGTGGAATTGGTGTGTATTGAACAATGAGACCGAATAATAAAAACAAATTTAAAACATAAGAATAATGCTGAGCCTAAAATGGCTCAAATTTAAGCAAATCAAGACTTAAAATTAGTAAAAATAGACCTAGATACTTAAGTTTTGCCCTAGAAATAAGAACAAGATTAGAACAACACTCTTAAGCTCAAAGAACTGCCGAACGTAATAAAAAATTTACTGTGTTTCTTATTTAAAAAAAATTATTATATTCTAGTTCACTGAAATTCCACTGCCTATGGTTTCTCGCTTTAATTGGTAAACACTTAAGCAGTGATGCATGAATTACTGTATCGCAGCCATCGAGGCTCCAATATCGAGTTTATGTATTTGTGTTTTTCTGCGACGTAGACGGTAAGGTTCTAATTTGTCTACATCCCAACTGACTGAGGAGTCGGTAAATCAGCATTTTTACCGTCCTTAATTTTGCGGGTGCGGGTTATTCCAAACCGACTCAGTCACTTTACCGTTCTCAAAAGTGCAAATACAAAAACTCGGTTGAATCATTTTCACTACAAGAAAAGTGTCAGTCTCAAAATTTATATTGGCAAATCAAAAAGACTGAAACCTTTTTCTCAGACACAAATTTTGAGATTGAACCTTTTGTCAGCGAATCATCAAAGTCCATTTATTGGACCCATGACCTTTCTCGTCGTCGACGACTGTTCTACTTTACTGACCTGACTAAATGTAAATAAAATTTCACTTTTAGTTGAGCCAATGATTCGACATTACTTTTAATTATACTTTTCTCAGGGGAGAAACCACAAACAAGCTATATAGTTGCTTTAGTTTTAATCTAAACATGTGGCATGAGGGGGCTCTTGCTTTATAAACAATCTTGGCAAAACTTTTTGCTATATACCTCGACAGTGCAATGAAAATTTGTGGAGATTGGAGAACAATAGCTCAACGTATCTAATAACAATGTATTTTAATTTATTAATTTATTGGAAGCTAATTTAACCTTTTCGCTCCTAAGGACGTACATATACGTCTTTGATACGTTCCTAAGGACGTATATATACGTTTTTAAAGGTGACCTTTATATTTGATCGGATTACGCCCCAACCGTCAGAGGTACGGTAAAACCGATTAAAAAATCGGAATCAGCGTGAAATTTCCGATAAGAAACAATCGGGGTTTGTTTTGGTATGACGCAACATTTTTCAAAAATAGAAATGGTAGACCAAGCTGTGTTGCGTGATTTTGTGAAACTGGAGGAGGCAGAAAGTTAGCTATGAAAGTAAGGGTTTATAAAAGTGTTTTAGAGTTTTATTTGGCTTTTCAAAAGTATGGAATTGTATTACCTAACTATAAAGAAACCTTCTAAAGAAAAAAGTAAGTGTTTTTATCAATTTTTCAGTTCTCTATAATTTTTTGAAGTTTTGCACCAAAAAATGACTTTTTCGCGACATTGTTTTTTCATATACCTTTTGTCTGGCTTCATAATTTCTGTCCAAAATTGTTTGAAGTACTCAGTTAAACATATTTAGAAAGGGGAAAGGTAGGGCTTTCCAAAAATATAAGGGTTTTTTTCTGAAGTTAATTTTTCAAAAAGTTATAACGGTTATCGTGAAAATTGCATTTTCATCAAAAAATGTTGCGCGCAGACCGCGTAAAAATATAAAAAACAGCGGAGGGGAAAGGTTAATTACCATCGTCAGGAAATTTTATTTTTTTTACTATTATTTTTGTCATTCTGTCATTAAAATTTTTAGTTTTGATAATTTTTTTTTCTTCATTAATTTGCAATTACCATAATACACCAATTTTTGTAAATAATTTATCGACAATGAACCAAAACCTTCTCACCGGACGTCAAATGGACTTTAAAGGGACGTTAAAGTACTGACAAAATTTGTAAACAAACCGTATGCAGCGGAGTACAAAATCAAAACAAATGTCACATGTCAAAATGAAAAATCAAAACAAATATGGCTGATTTTGATTGTTTCAATTGTTTTACAAGTTTGTTTTGGACACGTGATTTTAATTGTTCTCTTTAATGACACGCGGTTCGCGCAATTTTAATACTTTTATGTACCTTTATAAGAAATTTTTCATCCGACACGTTAAAGCTCTGAAGGTGGGGAAAATTTTCAACATCTGGAAGGTTTAGATTACGGAACTTAGCAAGACAAGACGATTTTGCAGCGGGAGGCCTAAAACCCAACCCTCGTTTTCGGGTAATAGGCGGTCTAACCGAAATATTTTTAGGTTTAAGCCCAAGGGTAATCGAACCCGACTGTCGTCGCCACATCACAGGACAACTACTAAACCTCTCCGATGGGAGATTGGCTCGCTCCTTTAGAGCTTCAGCGTAGGCGGGCGCCAATCCGCCATCGGAATATTAGATAAATTTTAAAGCGCACAATGACGCGATTGAATCTTTCGCAAAGTACAGTTGTCACCAGTGCGGTATATGTGCGAAAGCTCTTTTGCACTGGTGGAAATCACGCTTAAGGAAAGTAGTTCAGGCCAAGTACACTTTTCACTATACATTCAGTAATTCAATTTGTATATAAATTAATTTGACATTTTATAACTTATATAAACAACGACTCGGGTATTATAATGGTTCTCTTAAATTTCGGGTATTATGGGTATATTCTTGACTCCAAGGGGTGAATCACTCAAAAGAAAAGTCGGAAGTTCTTTCTAATTGGTGGATTTTTTAACTCGGGTTTTTTTCGTGCCTTTAACTTTTCGAGAAAACGAAACCGAGTTAAAAAAACACCAAATAACAAGAAAAGTTTAAAGCTAAAAAAAAAGTCGAGTTATCATTTTTGTGATGGCATCATAATGACGTCGCAAAACTAGAATTATGACGTAAGATGCGAAATAACTCAGAAAAAGATAACTCGGGAATTCCAGGCCCCTTACTCAACTGGATTGTCTTATTTTGATTTTGAATTGACAATAGATGTTTTTTTTATATAGAATATAAAATGTAATTACGTAACGTTTCGTGACCAAAAATATAGACGACCCTATATCGTCTACATAAGATCACTAAAAAAGGGAATAGTTTAAGAGGCGTGATAAATTCGGGCGGTGGTGTTTACAGCTGTTCCAAACTTTACCGCCTCTTTTTCCCCGTAAACCGCCCTGGCACTCTGGTTATACGGTTATATATTTTCCCGCGGTTACTGACCCTCTAAAAAACAGACGATATAGCATCGTCTACCAAAAATATTGAGAGCATTTAAAGGCTTTCCATTATTGAACTCTTGATGTTTTTCTATTTTTCTCTCGTTTCAGAATTTACATGAAAAAGAAAAGATGAAATATTGTGTGACATGTATGCAATGAGGATTTTGTTTTGAATAATTTTTGTATTTCCTTGTATTTCCTTTGTGGAGAGGACATACACATATCGTTGGTTTTGAAATTGACAAAGAAAAATTGAGGAAATTTATATTTTTGGATCGAAAATTTATCGAAACCATTTTGTTGTTGTTGTTGTTGTTGTTGTATATTTATGTGAAATTAATGAAGTAACAAATTTTGGAATCGCTGGAGAAATTCATTCATAACTGGTGATCATTAAATTAGATTCAATTATTACTGAAGACTTTGCTATTGGTTTTCATATTATTGCAAAAAATTGACGGAAATTTTTGGATTGTTGATACGCGCAAACAATTTATACCTTCCGAAGATTTTGAAATTTAATTTACGAATTTATACTTTAGCGATACATTGTTGATTTTGAACAAATTGACGGAAAAATTCTGATGCCGGGTTGCTATTGATCATCATAATTGAATAAACTATTTTTGAGTAAACATTTAATAGAAAATCAAATCAATACTTGAAGCAATCTGTTTGGTGCCCGATATATGGTTCATGTCATTACATGAGATAAATTTTGAGTATAAATTTGACTGAGATAAAGTAAGTTTTACTTTAAACAGAAATTTTGCTAATTATTCAAATCAACAATCTGGTTTGAAAAGTCTCCAAAACAGGAGAATCTTTATTGATCGAAATTGACAAGATTGACAAAAAATTTTCAGTAGAGATAATATATCAGGACACAGAATTAGTGAGCAAAATAATTCTATTTATTGAACGTTATTTTTGATGCAAAGTATACCAGTTTGATACAAACAACCCTTAACGCAAACAAATTCGCAGAAAAATAACGACTTTAATTAAGCAGTTTGGAACTTCGATTTATTGGACAGTTTTGAAATAAAGTACACAAAGTTTGATACAAACAACCATTAACGCAAACAAATTCGCAGAAAAATAACGTCTTTAATTAAGCAGTTTGGAACCTTGATTTATTGGACAATTTTGAAACAAAGTACCACAAAATTTGATACAAACAACCATTAACGCAAACAAATTCGCAGAAAAATAACGACTTTAATTAAGCAGTTTGGAACCTTGATTTATTGGACAATTTTGAAACAAAGTACATAAAATTTTAAAGAAACAACCCTTAACGCAAACAAATTCGGGAGAAAAATAACGACTTTATTAAAGCAGTTTGGAACCTTGACTTATTGGACAATTTTGAAATAAAGTACACAAAATTTGATACAAACAACTATTAATGCAAACAAATCTGGGAGAAAAAAATGACAATTTTAATCAAGCAGTTTGGAACATTTCTTGGTATTTCTACCACTGTTGCTGGTTATGAATGGTTCAAATGGAATTATGCTGAAGCTTCGAACGAAACAATGACTGAAATTCATGACGATTGTCCAGAGAAGAATGAGGTATTATTTTAGGTTTATTTTATAAGAACAATTTTATGAGAATAATGAGCCTAAAACTTGCCAAAAAATAAGAACATTTCTGAGCCTGAATTTTACTCAATTTCAAGCAATTTAAAGATCAAAGTTGTAAAAATTGGGTAAAACAGCTTAGAATACCTTAATTAAGAACAGGATAAGAACAATTAGTACCAAAAAAATAGAACAGCCAAACCTCATTAAAAACTTACTGGTTCTTATTATGAAAATGATGTGCACCTGCCAACCACTGACCTTTATACTGGCTTTTACAAACCCTGGATAAAGCTATTTCGGCCATCTTTGATTTGAATTTATAGAAAAGTGGTAACCTAATGGTAGCACCAATCGACGTTTCTCAATTTATGATTTGATAAAATTTTCCGTCGGAGAATATCTTTACCAACAACTGTAGTGGTTCTAATCTGGTTCTATGTAGTGGTTCTGTAGTGGTTCCGCTACCACCAGGGTATATAAAGGTCAGTGCTACACCAACCCTTTAAACCTTCAGAAGTTTGGGCTCGAGTTTACAAGGAATATCGGAAGGAATAGTGAAAGGGACTTGAGTTTTTTGTTAACACATATTAGGCTATTCCAGAAAAAATTTCTACCCCCGATGTTGAGGGAGGTCCTTTTTAAAAAAGGCGACCCCCCTGGATTTTTTTCCAATTTTTCAGGACCCCCTTGGATTTTTTTCTCCCATTTTTTAGACCGCCCTGGATTTTCGACCTTGTTATACTGACCAACCTGGATTTTTTATTTTACAGACCATCATGGACGTCACAGCAACATAGGGGGTACAGACTATTTCTGGAATAGCCCATTTGTACATATCTCTGGGGATGGTTAGGCAAAAAGGGTCCTTTTTTGTACCCTCGAAAGTCTCTCAAAGGGCTACAAAAACGATAAATAAGCAATTGAGTCTCTGAAAGGGTCAAAAATCTACTCTCTCAAAGGATCATAAATACTCGTAATTTCAAAGGGTCGTAACAAAAGTCAAAAAAGAGGCAGTCTTTTGAAATTAATTCAGACAGGGTCGATTCTTGGCTCGGATGTACCCCCTCACCTCGCTTCATGTACATATCTTATCATTATTCAGGTCAATCTTGATTTCGCAAATCTCGGTAAAATCCAACCACCAAATGTTAACAAAAGAAAACAAAATGGCAATTCTACAGACCAGACGAGTCTGCATAATCATAAAGATTTCACGGACCACGTGATCACATACGGTCGACAATACAAACACGTGGTTCCAAAACTCTTTCGTGTTTTACAACAAATCAAAGAAGAAACTGGAAGTCCTGGTAAGCTATTAATTTAATGGGGTGATTTGTCATGGGAATTAAATTTGCGCGGTTGAGCTTGTCCGCGAAATTTCAACTTGGTTTCTCGGATGCCATTATCGGGAGACAATCTTTTATAATTTTGTACCTTTTTGCTGCTAAATTATATTATATTATACTGGTTGCTGAAATACGCAGTATGTGAAATTTTGGGGGTGGGGGGGGGGTCACAGTCGATCTGAAAATTAGGGTCTCAAAATTAGACTCTGCTATAATAGTGCAGAGAAAATTTTACCAAATTTGAGGAAAATTAATTATCAATTTAGAGCACCATAATACCTTTCCTTCGTTTTTCTCATTTTCTACATCCTGAAAGTGCATTTTCTCTCATTTCAACTCTTTACAGTTAACTATGGGAACCCTAAAGATTTACCCATAGGGATTGCTTACCTTGAGTGCCCCCCCCCCTATTCTCACAAACCCCGGTGGGATTTTATAAGCCACTGGAGGTAAGAATAACGCGGACCAAAACTCGATTGGGATTGATTTTCTCATATTTTTTACGGCTTCCATTGTTTTCTAGCCAGAAAATTCAGTGGGGATGGAAAAAATAGCACAATATTTTTCAGTGAGGATTTGCTTGTCTGGTTATTTTCAGCGAGGACAAAAATTAGAGTATAATTTTCCCTTGGGGACGATATTTTTGCCAATTTTTCCAGTGGGAAGGGTTCCCAGTGGGTCTGTGAGAAGGAGGTGTGTATATCATTGAAAACAACACGAAGGGGGTCTCGTGTACATCTTGAGTGCCCCCGGTGTGTGTATTGAAACTGTAAAGTTAATTCGTTTTTGTATTCATTTGTGCCATCATCCGGAATCCTATTAAGAGCGGTTTCCACGTGTTAGGACCTGTTTGGAGGTTAGTTAATATCCAGCGAGATAAAATCTCGATTACGTAAGATTGGGCGGTTCAAGTTATAGTCTGTTACCCCCTGTGGACGACATGGATTTTCCGTAACAAGTTACTTTTGAAAAACTTCAGGATTTTTTATGGGAAAATCTTGGGTTTTCTGATACTTGGCAGGAAAGAAAGAGCAAATTTTATGGATTTTCGGATACATATGACTGAAGAAAAATCCTGCATTTTCCGAAGCCGTTTTCAAATTTCTCAGGATTTCCAAGTGAAAAGGAAATCCAAAAGACCCTGTTGTCCACAGTGGAGTAATGGTTTTTTTCTGGAACTGCCCATTATAGTTCATAACGGGAAAGATTATGAAGTTTGGAATCTAATTATAGACTTTTCAAAAAGACAGTTGCGCTAATCACATCGCCCCATGTTCTACGGTCCTATTTGGGAAAACACTTGAAAATGACCTGAACCAGCTGATTGGCTCGAGAGAGGTAAAAAAGGCACACTTAAAGTGAATCGAACCTAATTGTCAACATTCCAGGTATTTCTTTCGCCATTTCACGTGATGGTGACGTCATCATGAAAGGAGGCATCGGATTGGCTGACGTCGAAAACAATCTACCAATGACAAGCCAAACCATTTTAAGAATTGCAAGCATCAGCAAAAGTTTGACTTCCATCGCTGTTGGTGAGATTTTGTTTTTTCTTCTTACTAGTAAGATTTATTGAGAGATGAATTGGGCTATTCCAGAAAAAATACGTACCCCTATGTTTAGGAGGTCATTTTTGGGAAAGCTGATCCCCTGAATTTTTTTTTCAACTTTTCAGGACACTCTTGGATTTTTTTTTCTAATTTTTTGGACCACCCTGAATTATCGACCTCTTTTTTCTGCCCACCCTGGATTATCGAGCTTATTTTACTGACCACCCAGGATTTTCAACTTCAATAAATTGACCTTCCTCTTCCTCTTCCTCGAAGAGCGTGATTTAATCCAACGAAATGGCGCTTCAGACCAAAAACGCTTAATAAGCAAATAGTCCATAAATTAATCATGTCAGAGGGTGGAAAAATAAGGGCGGCGGGCCCATTTGGATCATCACCAATGACTTTTAAGTTCGAGAAAAGTTTTTTTTTATATCAACAATACATCATCCAAAATTTCATATGTTCTTAAGTTTTGAGCTTTAAGCCTATAAATGTTCTTAACTTTTAAAATGTACGTTAAAATGGGTCATTCTTCATATAAATTTTTATTTTAAACAATATTTCCACCACCTTATTGAAGGTCTTTATCCGATTTACAAACGTTCAGTTTGAGATCATTGTTTTGTAGTCATATGACATCAATGCAATGACTTCAATCTGATGTGCGAGAGCATTGGTTTCCAGAACCTAGACGTCACATACTGACCATCGTCTAGATTTAGACCATTTTCACCATGTGGCGCCGTCTCACGGAGCTGGATCTCCAATGCTTCTCGCACCTTCCTATCAAATTTATTTTCCTCTCTTTTAAGGAGCGATACATCATCCCATGTTCTTAACTTGTTCTTAATGTTTTGGCCATCGAACATGCTTGTAAATCCATTATCCAAATGAAATTGGCCGAACTATTTCAAATGGAATAATAATACTTCTTATAATTATTTTTAGGCAAGTTACTAGAGGAAGACAGGATCAACCTTGAAACCCCAATCCAAACATATTTGAAAGATTTCCCTGTCAAAAAATTCCATAACAAGGCCTTTAACATTACAACCAAACAACTCTTATCACATACAAGTGGGATCAGAGGATATTTTCAGGACCCGAATAAACAAAGTAAGTCATTATTTTGCCTGTCAAAAAGTTTCATAACAAGGCCTTCAACATAACAACCAAACATCTCTTATCACATACAAGTGGAATCAGAGGATATTTTCAGGACCCGAATAAACAAAGTAAGTCATTATTTTGCCTGTCAAAAAGTTTCATAACAAGGCCTTCAACATTACAACCAAACAACTCTTATCACACACAAGTGGAATCAGAGGATATTTTCAGGACCCGAATAAACAAAGTAAGTCATTATTTTGCCTGTCAAAAAGTTTCATAATAAGGCCTTCAACATTACAACCAAACAACTCTTATCACACACAAGTGGAATCAGAGGATATTTTCAGGACCCGAATAAACAAAGTAAGTCATTGTTTCCCTGTCAAAGAATTCCATAATAAGGCCTTCAACATTACAACCAAACATCTCTTATCACACACAAGTGGGATCAGAGGATATTTTCAGGACCCGAATAAACAGAGTAAGTCATTATTTTTGCCGTCAATAGGGTTAACTTTCGTAAAGCAGAGATGGATTTCATTTCTCTAGGCCACTCTCAGGTTTAGTTAAGGAATGTCCAAAATCTTTCAAGGCTCTTAAATTATTCACTTTCTTAGTCATCTTGTGCAGACGATTTGATGCCTTATTACCCGAATATTACTAGGCAAGTATTCAACGGCCTTGAAATTAACATGCAAAAAATTCACATGAATTTTATTTGAATTTTCAAGGACACCAATGTTGGTTTTAATTAAGGGGGTTTTTATTAACACGAAATTTTTCAGGACCCGAATAAACAGAGTAAGTCATTGTTTTGCTGTCAATAGGGGTAACTTTCACAATGAAGGGATTCAGATTCTTGTCCTAAAGATTATTAAATTTAAAAGTCCTAAAATGCTGCATGGTTTTGATGAAAGTTGCCGTACTCTTATAAAAGAGACCTCAATAATTTGCCGGCATAAAAATTTGACACTTGACACTGCCATGGGTTTTTTCGGTTCCTGGAAGCCTTAATCAGTTAAACCAAAGTACTTGGTCAAATAAATGATCTTCCGTTAGAAATAAATCATCGGCACTTTAGGCCTACTTTTGATGGGTGCCTTGTCCTTAAGGACCGAAAGGCACCCTATTTCAGTTTTTTCAAAACTGCATGAACTTTTTCCATATAAACGTTGGGCTCAAATGATAACCCTATTCATGATGTAATCATGGATTAGCCCTGTCAGATACAAAATACTTTAACCTCGAAAAATTTAATGAAAACCTTAAAAAAATCATATATATATTTTACTGAGATAAAGATTTCAACTTTAAATTTAAAAAAATGATATGATTATATGGAAAAGTTCATAAAGTTTTGAGGTATTTTTTTAGTTTACTATCCCTCTAACGGACTAGAATTGTCTAATGTATTCCGCGTTTTCTTTTTCAGAAGAAGACAAAAAAGACGAAAAGGTCAGCGAGAAAGACAAAATCAAAGCCGATATTTTGCTTCAAAAATATGGCAAAGAAGCGAATACGAAATGGGATGAAAATTTAATTATGAGACATTCCAAAAGTGTTCAGGATGGGCTCGAGTTATTCATCAATGATCCTTTGATTTATCAGCCTGGAACCGATTATGAATACTCCTCCTTAGCGTACAGTCTAGTGAGTAGAATAATTGAAGAAACTTCTGGTCAAGATTACGTAACATATATGAAAGATGTTTGCAGAAGACTGGGAATGAAAAACACGTGCGTTGATTTGAATAACCCGATTATTCCGAATCGGGGAAGGTGAGTTTATCTTGCGGGTTAAGATATTGAAATAACGTTCTTAGTCTATTAGTAATAATTTCTTATCTTTATATTAATACTCTCGGGTACTATCGGGGTATCGGTACCGGGGGGCCGGGGGGTTGGAATAAGCGGGGAGGGGGAGTTGAAAAAAAAGGAGAATTAGGACAAAAAAGGGAACTTTTAAAAACATTTTCCCAAAAATTAATAAGCGGGGGGGGTTGGAATAAGAATGTCCTTAGTGGAAAATTTTCGAAAAATTAATTAGCGGGGGGGGCGGCTATTAGGTACCCGAGAGTAGCCGTAGTCTTTATGGGGTTGGTCTAGAAAGCCAGGTAGCCAATTGGGCTAGGTTGTTTTTCTTTTCCTCTTTCTAACCAATCTTGCTCTACATTCGTGTCAATTTAATATGAAAAACCTTGTAGATTAAAATTGATGAACAAGCAAACGATTTCGACTTATTTAAGAGGGCTTTGGGGACACAAGAAGTTTTTTTTGTGTCGGTGCAATGCAACATGCTCCATCCCACCAACCTGAAACAAATCAATTTTTCTCCATTGTCCCAGCGACAAAATCAGCGAGTCTTTTGGATTTTTCCCTCACTTTTTGTCCCATGAAATAAAGGAAGAAACCATGGGACGCTCACTTTTTTTCTTGTGTTGGTGGGATAGAGCATGTTGCGTGTCCCCAAGCCTTGTTTGATTTTTTTAAACACTATTTTAGATATTATGACCGTGCGAAGAATACGCATCGTTTGATGAATGTACCGTATGTGGATAATTCTTATAAGTGGTCCGGTGGTGGCTTTCTTTCGAACGTGGATGATCTCATCTTGTTTGGGAATGAAATGCTAAAGTGTCATTCGCCCGATAAAGGTACAATTGCACTTTATTATGCAAACTTCAAAGGCCATTTCACAGTCGGAATAGATCATGGGTAATCAGGACTGATTGCGCCCCGACAACGGTTTAGAATCGAATTTTTAACCTTTCTCAGGCAAGAAAAAGTTGAGCCTTAAGATATGCGCCGTATTCTTTACGTCGGATTGAATCTTCCGATTCCTTTGTTTTCAAATGATATCTTTTTCGAAATTTAGGTGTAAATTTTAGTTTCAATATGTCATTTGTGTATAAACCAGGCTGACCACGCTAAACCGCGCAACTTTTATAGGATTTGGTAGGCTTCAAATCCTACCAAGAAGATTCCCTTCGGGCTTATACTTCATTGGTCGTTGCACTCAAAATAATTTATGAAAAGGCCTATTGAAAAGTATGGCGTTGTTTATGTGAGCCTTCTTTGTTGAAGGTGACTTTCAATATTACCGTACAGAGCAAAGTAGACAACGACATGTCGCCTTTGGTGACGACCCGCATGGGCAGCCCCGCTAATATTCTCGCTAATGATGGTAAATAAGAAATTTTACCGTCCTTGATTTTGCGGGTCAGAACTGCGGGATATTCCATATCGCTTTTGTCACTCCGCCCTCCTTAAAAATGTAAATACATAAACTTGCTATTTATCGAATAATGAAGTGTATATATAGAATAATAGAATGTCGAATTAGAGCTAAATGAATGAAGAAGCACTATATTAAATTCTGGGGGAGGGGTGTTTAAGGCTCAATATCAGTGATGGTGCATTGTAAGAAAGTGAAAAGTATAAGAAAAAGGTTTTTTTCCCGGCAAAATTCAGACTTTTATTAAACTGGACACACTTTCACGGGTAATGTGTATGTAGTTAAGTTAGCCTATCTACACTTTTTTTCACAAAAACATCCAAAACTTTTGAACCCTTTCTGATTTTTGCCTTTCTGATTACCCAATTTCCTAAGAAAATTGAATCCTCCAAATGTTCTTAAGTTGTACTTAATATTTTGGCCATCGAAGTCTTATGTTCTTATATAGTTTCAGAAGCATCCGGTAACAATATTTTTTGAATACCTGCTGTTCAACCATAGTTGACCTAGATTTTTGGATATGTTGTTCTGAATGTATGTGTTGTTCCTTGAAAATGCCAAACTAACGGTCGAACCCCTTTTTTCAGATACAATGTAATTGTTGCTCAGCTAAAAACTACTTCCTTATCTTAGAATGTAGAAAAAGTTGAAGTTCTGTCTCCCCTCTGCCATTTTGCTGTTACACCAATATCCATACTTTCACCTAATAATTTACTAATTGCTTTTTTTGCTGTCTTTAAACCCTTGAAGATTTGCCTGACCTAGAAAATACCAAGTGTTGTTCACTAATAACGTCATCATCTAAAACTTATTGCTGCTTACTGTTGATGTCCATCATCGGTGTCCATCTAAAGAATTATCTGCTGTTCATGGATGATCTCTTCTCCTGTAAAAAAATAGCAGATAATTTGCACTTACATAAAAAACCTGTAAACTGGTAAATAACAACAGATATTTCCTAAAAATGGCTTGTCGGATGTCGGATGCTTCTTTAGTTTGTGCTCATAAAAAACTTGAGTGTAGTGTGCAGAGAAATATGATGTCGTAGTGTAGTGGTAGAGCATCCGGTTACGATTCACAAGGTTGTGGCTTCAAACCACAGCCTGGTCATATCAAAGATTTCCAAAATGGTACTCGATGCCTCTCTCTGCTTGATGCTCAGTAATTAAGAGAAGGATCAAGGCTAAGTGGAGCAATCCAGGGAGAAATAGCGACGCCCTCCCCCTACCTTCGGGTAGATAGCTATCGAATGAGGAGCCTTCGGGTCGCCTCCGACTGCGGTCTCGCAGACTTACTTATGATGCCTATGTTCACTTTTTACCAAAGGGATTCTAAAGCCTTCAACTATTGAAACATTGTGGCATCCAGTCACTGAAACGTCCACAAAGAAAAGTCAATACGCTCTTGGATGGCAAATTCCTTCGATCGTTGACCGTGAAATTGGGAATAATGCAGTCTATCATACAGGTATAGTTATTTAAGTTGTTATACACATTACATCTATCCGCAGACACGTGTTTCGTTCATCCAGGGACTCATCAGTGCGGCTAAGCGAGCGTAGGCTGTTGTCACCAGAGATAAGTTGTATTATATAAGTTTTATTCTCCTGTTTGTTTGTGTTTTGACCCCTCTAAAAACTATTAGCTAGAACTAGAAGCTTTTTCACATTGAATTAACACGGATGTGGAGCAAAATTGGTCAGAAAGTGGAAAGAAAAATATTTTTTGCTTATATCAGCACGGTATAACAATAGGGAGACACCGTCCTGATATGAAATATACGGGAATGCTTATGTAAATAAAAAACCTTTAATGAACATGTATGTGTGACATACAATGTAATTAACGATGTCATTATTTTTCACTACAGGTGGAGCAATAGGGGTCAGTAGCGTTTTCTACATTGTGCCTTCAAAGAAGAATGTCACAGGAAACCCCCAAGAAGAATCGAATCATAAGGAAAACCCCAAAAAGGAATGGAATATCACAGGAAACCCCAAAGAAAAATGTAATCAAAAGGAAAACCCAAAGGCACAGTCATTGCTTTGATAGTCAACATGCAAAGTATTGGGCTGACCAAAACGGCTGAAAAGTTGAATGATATTTTGGATCAAGAACTATAGACTAAAAATTACTTTTTGTCTAACAGTGGAAACCCCTATAACTAAACAATTTAGTTTTCATTCTTCATTCTTCAATCTGAAATAAAGAAAAATACCATCAGTGAAGCCCCTTGTAAGATTCAAACCACTTTTCTACTAGCAGAGCGATTAGTGGCATAGAAATTCTAAAACTTTGATGGCTTCTCTATGTCATTTTACGACATTTCGGCATGTCCCTGCGCTTAGGACGAGGTTTCCAGCGCAACTAACAAAAGAGAAGTATATTTTCTATGGCGCTAGTAGCACTTTTCTATTGTTAGTTGATATCTACTAATAAGAGGTTATACACTAAACGTGAGCAATGTTGGTAAAATACTGACCGGTCTGTAAAATACCAACAATGCAGGTGACGGGAATTTTATACATGATCAACATCCCCTGTATCAACATATATCAGAGGGGATGCGCCAGCCTAAGGAACAATGGGGAACGCGATGGGGAACCCTGAAAAAGCGCTTTTTTTGATAAGAACCAGTAAAATTTTGCTGAGGCTCGGCTGTTCTTATTTTTTTGACACTCTGAGCCTCAAATTGTTCTTATCCTGTCCTTATTTATAGGGTGTAATTGAAGTATTTTAGGCGTTTTACCCAATTTTTACTACTTTGACCCCTAAATTGCTTGAAATCGAATAGTTTCAGGCTTAGCATTGTTCTTAAATTGTTCTTATAAAAAGAAAAAAGTATATGTTTGCGAATTGCCTAACTTCTATTAACCTGAACCAAACAGGTGGCTGATCTGGAGTTTCTAAATCATCCATATTTGCCAATATCTGAAATTACGAGAAAGCTCCTCGGCTTTTAGGCCCCTCTTTAGATGGTCGAAGGGGTTAATAGGCTTTATTGACTTAAAAAAACATTAATAACCTTCCAAAAGTCTGAGATTTCCGATGTTCTCAATTTGTTCTTTCGTCGTAACTTTTTTTTCTCATAATGGGGTCTGTAAATTTTGCAATCATCGAGAAAAAGTTATAGTCTTGTGAAAAGGATACGGGGCAACCGTACTAGAATCCTACACGTTTTTTTAAAAGAACAAACTATATAAGAACATGAGGCTTCCATAGCCAAAATGTTAACTTACAAATTAATAACAAGGCTTTGTGGTTAAGATTTAGAAGGACATTGCACAATAATCGAAAGCATCCACCGAAGGAGGACTTCAAAATATCTGTTCTGAAGGCACGTTCCACCTGGATATGGCGGTCTGTTCTTACCGAACTAAAGAAAAAAAGACTGCTGGAAAAAAGTGGTCTGTTCTACTGAAGATTGGGACCAGCTGGAAAAATATGGTCTGTTCTACTGAAGATTGGGACCAGCTGGAAAAATATGATCTGTTCTACTGAAGATTGGTACCAGCTGGAAAAATATGATCTGTTCTTATGAAAAAATAGTCTGATATCTTATATTTATAAATAACGTGTCTAAGAATTTCCTATCTGTTCTGAGGGAATTTAAAAAAAGTCCTGAATGTGGTTGCCTGGAGTGGCAGCTGAAAATTCTCCATCTGTTCTACAAAACATCTGGAAATTGTGGATCTGTTCGAACTGTTAGCTGGAAATTAAGTTTCTGTTCTTAAAAGTCCTTCAATGTCAAGCTGGAATTTAGCGATCTGTTCTTATAAGATTTTGTCAGCCCTGGTAGATAAGAACAGTTAACTCGCGTAAAATCAATCGCCTGGTAATTTCGTATCTGTTCTGAAAGTTTTTTTACCTCCTAGCTGGAAAAATATAACTGTTCTGAAGTAAAAATTTCTCGCCTGGAAAACGAGGAACTGTTCTTAATTTCGTGGAAATCCTTCCAGCTGGCAAATCAGAACAGATATTTGCAAATTTTAGGTCGTTGGCTGCTTCTGAATAATACTCACAAAATTGTGGAAATAAGAACATTTTAAGAACAATTTTAAGATTAAAACTCAAAAAAGTTAAGAACACTTGGAGCTTTCAAAAATTTGGATGTTCTCATAAAAAAACGTGTATTCTTGATATGCACCACTGCAATGTCTTCTGACATTACATCGCAGACCCAATAGTTGATTGGTTATAAGTGACGTAAAATCAGTCAATACGTCACTTTCAACCAATCAGCTATTGGGTGGAATAGAAGACATTGCAATGGTGCATATCATGAATTGAGAAATTCTTAAGGTGTTAGAAAAAAGGGGAAAGCGTGGGGTCTTTCTCCAGGAATATTTTCTTGTGAATTATTAAATTTCGTAATTCTTCTAACACGTCCATTTCTTGCTTTTATATAAGAACAATTTCATAAGAACATGATTTTCAATTTCGGCCAAAAGCTAAGAACAAAATAGGAACTAAGATTTTAGGAATAGCTAAGAAAATGATGACTTCTAACCCCAATGGGTGAACAGAATAAGCTTATTAAGAACAGTTTAAGACTTTTTAAAGCTTGCACAAATTCGAAACAAAAAACAGTCGCGCTTCGGTCCAAATTTAATGGTTCTTATAAAAAAGCCTTACAAATTTTCTCAATCTTAAGGCATCTAGTGAAATTTATATCACTTTTTAAGACATTTTTTGAGGAGTGTTAAGAACAAGTTAAGAACTGAGTTAGTATAAATTAAAGTCCAGAACTCGCTTTTTAAATCTACAAACTGTATTGACTGTACAAGCACCAAGATGAATTTAATGCCACCATTTTGACTGGAGTGTTTCTTTGTTTCAGGACCCTTTTTTTGGATAAACATGTCAGATAGATTAAAAATTCCGTACAAAGTGTCCTTCTATAAAAAGGATGTTTTTTCATTACATCATGGATATTCTTACTCTCGGTTTCCTAACAAAAATAGAGGGTTTGGAATAAAAGCGGGTGGGTGGAAAAATTCTCAAAACTTGATAAGCGGGGAGGGGGGTCGGAATAAAAATGCCCTGTGTGGAAATCGTTTTGAAAAGGAAGTTAAATACATGTACAGAGGCGATTCTATAGCCTCTGTACTGCGCCCAGAAACCACCCTTCACGCCCGTAACGCCCTAGTTACGGTTGAATGAACTTGAAAGTGTTTTGCTTTGCTCAGATCGCCTGATCTGGGAGTCTAGTTTCGGATAGGAAATGGAGTGGTGGGTTTCTGTGGCGTGTGTATAAGGTAAGCGTTTTATTTAAATGTGAGATATAGCCAATACAGAAATACGTACAGTTTCCCCTTCTCTGTTTGATGTCTGGACTAGTCCTCCACCCGTTAATAGTGTGGTGTCGACCTCGACGTGGGCCGGCATCACATTATTACAAACAGCAGAATAAGGGCAAAAGAGGAATAAGAATGTCCTGGGTAGAAAATTTCCTTTAATTTCTGTTTACGCAAAGTTTTCCAATTCACGCATTTACGTAATTTTTTCTTAAATTTTCACGCATTCAGACAATTGAAAAGCCCATTCACGCAAACAGCTGGGGTGACGGTAAGAGGATGAAAAAGTATTGCCAAAACGTCTATTCTTTTTTGGTGTGTCTCAAGGAATGTCTGAGTAACAAAATCATATTGTACTCATAATTCTAAAATCTGATATTGCAGGACCATTTGAATCATTATTAACTCTAAATCCTGCAAAATTTCCCAATTAGGTCTTTATTCCCTCCAAAGTTATTAAGATTTTTGTATTTTTAAAAATTTTCAAATCTGAAATTTTGATTTTTGATACAATCGTTTTGGTTACAATGATCAAAATTGACGTCAGAGATTGGTCAATAATTTTTGGAAGAAACTGATGCAGTGGAGTGACTGTTGTGACGTCTCACAGTAAAAAGACTGTAGATTGCCCATTCCTTTTGATTACGTGACAAAAAATTGCGAACCGTAGCCGCTAATTGCCGCGCGGGCATTTTTTTGTCCGTTGTACGACCCTAAAACTGTCCCAGTCTTTTTTTCGCACCTAAAGACAATAGAAAAAAGTGTAAAAAAAGGATTGGGCCGAGCTTAGGGTGGTAAATTAAATAATAAAGTGACACGCGCTTGACCGCGCGACTACAGTCGGAAAGGTGTATTGACATTGTGAGATGAATCATGCTTATATAAGAAAAGGTTCAAGATTGATTTTCCTGTGAAGTGTAGGAGAGATAATTTTCTTAAATTGTCATTAAGTGTACACGTTTTTTTTTATAAGAACGTCAAAAATTTTCGAAGCCTTCGGATGTTCTTAGTTATTTGGATTTGAAGCCTCAAAATGTTCTTAAAATGTTCTTATTTTCAGCATTTTTTGAGCATTTTGATGTAATTTCTTAAGAAAATGCATGTTTTTAAGTCTCCAAAGCCTTAGAATGTTCTTAGA
Source organism: Clytia hemisphaerica (assembly GCF_902728285.1). Classification (NCBI taxonomy): domain Eukaryota; kingdom Metazoa; phylum Cnidaria; class Hydrozoa; order Leptothecata; family Clytiidae; genus Clytia; species Clytia hemisphaerica. The sequence goes on along the minus strand of NW_027104093.1, from coordinate 214,274 downwards.
AAGTTCTTATATTTTTTGGCCATTTTCATCATGAACATTCTTATAAAGTGTATTCTTATAAAAAAAGCGTGTAATTAGGTTGATGACCCATCAGATCTTCTTAGCTTTAATGAGATGCCATTTTCATCGATTATAATACCTTTTAAGAATGTGATAAGTTGATAGGTAGGCAGGCACATAAGTGAACAATTTTGTTTACTGATTGGATTAGAGTCTGCTTTGAAATTACGTGAACATTTTAATTTTACTGAACTTTACATTTTAGAAAATTTCTTTGTGTGAAGTAAACCGATCAAAAGTATGTTGAAACTTTATTTTACTTTTTAGAAAATTTAAATTTTTATCTTTGAATTATCTTTTCGACCGTAGTCGCCGATTTCTGCGCAGACATTTTTTCTGTCCGTTTTACGACCCTAAAACCGTCGCAGTCTTTTTTCGCACCTAAAGACAATAGAAAAAGGTGTACAAAAAGGATTGGATTGAGTTTAGGAGGATACCTAAGTAATAAAGTGGCATTTTGTCTTGTTGAAAAAGAGTAATTTTTTTTGGAGAGATCTTAGACCTGATTATCCTGGTCTAATGACGTCATAACTGAATTAAGATAAAACTACGGAAATTTCATTTAAAAAAAAATTTGATTTTCTTGCATTTTTATACTCATTGTTTGTTTTTCTAATTTCCGGTTTAAGACTTTGTCCCTAGGGGCTTGAAAAGCATTCAAAATTTCCTCCCTGGGCCAAACCATGGTTGGCCCCCACGGTGTCACTGAGCTTATGCCCTACCCCCCCCCCAATTTCAAAATGTTTCCTGTGGCAACTGTCGGAAAAATATCCATCAGGATAAATGTCTGTCGGGAAACGGCCGGGTACGGTAGTCAAGGAAAATTTCGGTCGTGAAATGTCTAACCTGCTCTATTAAAAGCCGTACAAATTTCAGCTAAAGTAATTGATGAGGTATGCGGTGTGGATCACTATTTGATTCTATGGTTTCAATTTTTGCCTCGAGTTCTTAAATAAATAACATTTTCAATAGAAAAGTTAGTGTTACCCTCAAAAAGTTGAATTAACTCCGGAAAATCTTAAGAACAAATGGGCTGTTTTATTTGGCATTAATTTGTTTGTTTATTGTTGTTGTTGTCACGGAAAAATTTGTTTATTGCTTGCTCTCAAAATATTTGAAAATTTGCCAAAAAGAGAACAGATCAAATCATAGATTCGACGAAAAAGTTTATTTTGTAATTGGTTTATTTTCGACAAAGATTTCTGGGAAAACGTGCATCAAAGGTTTTGTTTTTATATAAGTGTTCCCGTTTCATATCAGACATATATTTCATATCAGGACAGTGTCTTGCTATTATTATATTATGCTTATATAAGCAAAAAAATGTTTTTCTTTTCATCTTTCTGACCAATCCTAGCTCGACATCTGGTGTCAATCCAATGTGAAAAAGCTTGTGAGTTGAAATTGATGAGTAAGCAAGCGATATCACTTTTATTTAAAAACAAAACCTTAAAAATGAATTATGATCAATTTTATTATGGTGCCAATGGGAGGGGCCAAAAGCTTTTGTTCATCAATCGATTTTTGTCGATTATATTCGATATGTCCTCATGCAATCGATATGATTTACTAAATTTCGAATTTTTCAATTTTACGAGCTACCATAAATTCAAACTTAAAGGTTTTTTTTTTTTAATTTCCTGCTCAAGGGAAATTTTTCTTAAAACGGTGCGCTTTCTCCTCCTTTTCCAGTGCGCGGTTTTTTACCGCCATTCTACGCCCATGTACAGTATTACGCCACCGCCCTTCTGTCTGTCCGTTTTGGTAGAAACGGCGCTTGATACCAGTAACACACTTTCTGCCGTCTGGACAGGGAAAAGCTTGCTAAAGTCGGGTACTGACTATAAAAGATATATTTTCTGATTCCGCGCTCCTTAAACAACAAACGTTTTCAAAACAAAACAAGATGGCGGTCGAAGCGAGGAGATTGATTTCGTTTGATTCATACTTTCTTTGTTCTTGAACATTTTCTTTGCTTTAGTGGTCAAGAGACTTACAAACCAAAGAAACTTTGTATTGATTTTTCTTTGTAAACTTTTTCAACATTCTGTCATATCGTATAGGTTTTGCTCAAGTTTTCATAAAGCTTTCTGAGTGAAAATTCTACCTTAAATCAGTTTCATTTTTAGTTTCTTGTTTTCAAAAAGATTTTATTTTTAGGAATTTAATGGCTTCTAATATAGAAATAAATAAACAGAAATGCAGCTCATGTGTTTGAATAAGTTGGAACATATTTCTTGATGCTACACAAGGTTACTTCTGGATCTGTCGCTGTTTGTTAACAACTAACCGTCAGGCACCGTCAGGTGTGGGATGATTTTCAAACTCGACACAAAATCATTTCAAGTAAACTGATTCTGGAATTTGTTGATGGACACTAAAATGGAGTTCATGTGTAAATTAGAACAGGATTGGAAGTTTCTCCATGATGCTACGTGTGAAAATGGTTATTTCTAGATCTGTCCTCGTTTAACGAATTGGTGGCTTTTATTTTTCAAACTTGACACAGAATTATTTCAATACCAATTAAATGGAATATGGCAATGGAGACTAAAATGCAGCTCATGTGTAAATTTGAACAAGATTGAAACTTTTTCCATGATGCTACGTGTGAAATATGGTTATTTCTAGTTCGGTCTCGTTTAACGAATTATTTGGTGGCTTGATTTTTCAAACTCGACACAGAATTATTTCAAATACCGATTAAATGGAATATGACAATGGAGACTAAAATGCAGCTCATGTGTAAATTTGAACAAGATTGGAACTTTTTTCATGATGCTACACATTAAATGAAATGGTCATTTCTGGAGCTGTCGCATTTAACGGTCAATGGCTTGGATTATTCAAACTCGACTCACATAATTGTTTATAAGTCGAATTGACCTTGATGGAGAAAAGAGGGAGAAGATGAACAAATACAATTGACTACATTACATTGCAAAAAGTCTAATTTTTACATTCTTTTTATTGACACTGTCGTTATGTATATTATATAGATGTTATGGAGGAAATTTTTAACCGCATCTTTTGCGGCTCTTGTTTAAATAAGAGTGATATCATTTGCTCATCAATTTTAATTTACAAGCTTTTTCAAATTTTCACATCAAGATTGGTCCAAAAGAGGAAAAGAGAAACATTTTTTACTTATATCAGCATAATATAACAATAGCAAGACACTGTCCTGATATAAAATATGTGTCTGATCTGAAGCGGGAACGCTGGTTACTTCGACGTGTACTCCGTATCTACTTGAAAAGCGATTAATACGTCACCGGGTGTGGGTGGTTATTTTTTGGCCAAATTCTGTTGGTATATACCTCGGTGTTTGAAGAAAAGCCGTTGCCGACAAGACCCAGCTGACACACGACGTTGTTTCAACGTTTATATAACGTTCACAACATCCATATACCATTATATGTTGTCTGGGAATGGATGATCTGTTATGAAATTAATTCAAAGTGAGTTACGGGTCAAGGCCTCTTACTTGTATTAGCATGCATATGAATGAATACATTAAGATTACAGAATTTCACACCCACCATCTCTAATCTTACATATCAAAGTAGGTGTTTAGATTATGATTTAATGATACTATCAGCATCCCACATTTAAATGTATCGATTTTGTGTGCGGTTTGGCTCAGGCTGCACCCGGGGGGGGGGAGGAGGCACTCAAGGTAAGTGACTTACCAGGCGTGCGGCATTTAAGGGTTTCAAGGGTCGGTTTTTCAAGGTTCAGCTTGTGCACCGTAAGGGTATGTCTTTACCTGTACCTGCACTTTAAGGGTAGCAAATTACCTTGTTCCTATGAAAATTTCAAATGAAATGAAATCTTCCTTCACAAAGGAAGGAAATTAAAATAGATTATTCGATAGCGTGCTGGGACCCAAGCCCCACTGGAAAGTTTGGTAAAAGTTTCGTCCCCGGTGAGGAAATACCCTGAAATTTCAGCCCCACTGGGAAATTGACTTTGATTTCACCTCCATTCGAAATTCAATGTTTAAAAATTGCACTCCCAAACCCCATAACTTCTCACTTAATTTTTTAACCTTGGAAAATAGAATTTCTAACCCCATTGGTATTTCTATAGGAGTTTTTATCCCCACTGAGAAAAAAAGTTCCACCGGGGCTGTGAGACAGGGGTGTCATAGATAACCAGACTAATCAGAGTTGGACCATTAAATTTCCAAGCCCGAGGGGGACTTCTAGATTGGAAATGAAGCCATTTATTTCCCATCCTAAACGTGTGACCCGCGTGGTTTTCACACGAACGTTGAATTGAAAGCGTGAAAATAAAGAAAAAAGGGCTAGATTCGATCCGTCATTCTAAATGCGTTGCAAAACTTAAGGCTTCATTTTTCCTTGCTTGAGAAAGGTTGAAGATTCGTCTCTAGCCCCTTCGGGGCTTCAAACTCAATGAGTTGGCCACTAATCTATAATTCCGAAAATAGATAAATGATTTTTTCCTTTACTGCCTTCATCCTCTTTATCTTAAAAATCAAAAGTAGGAATTCAAATTATCTGCCTAGTGCAATAAAACATACACAATCACAAAACAAATCGTGTTATTTTTTTCAAAAGAGTCAATTTTTATAAGAACACATACTGTTGTGTGAATTCATATCATTTTTGTCTGTTCAATCATCCAATCCGAATGTGTATTGACCGGGGGGAGCACTCGAATTAAAACGACCGTACGCGTGGCCAAAAATTAGGCCTTTGAAATGGGACTCACTTTTACACCCTTTGTCTCTAAAAGCGGCCCTTAAAATCCACTGTAGCCAGGCTAGAAAAAAATTACCCTTAAACTTACCACACGTACAGGGGGAGGCAACTGCCCCCCAATGGCCGATATTTTGGGGGACGCCGAAAGACACAAGGGGTTAAAAAGGTGCCTTTAATCTCTGACATATTTTATTCTAAAAGGGTGTTCCAAAATTCCATATTTCGGAAATGGCCTCCACAGATTTGGTCGATCCACCACGCACCGTATAAACAGTTGTATTCAGTGTGTACGTTTTGGGCCGTTTTGAGTTAAACAAAAAAGTGAAAAGGTTTCTTATAAAAAGTTTTGTTGGCTGAATATCCAAGGGGGGGGGTACTAGTACTGTACCCTTCATTTGCCTAAGTACCCCCCCCCTCGGCTGAATAGGTTGATTTTTGATTAGAAACAAACCTAAACAAAGATTTCGTTTTCTCGTTTTTTATTTGTGTTTCTAATCACAAACCTTGGAAAGCTTAAGTTTTTTCATAAGAAGAATTGTGTAATTTACTGACCAAAAAATTGTGTCTTTCTCATTGGTTGGAATATTGGGTATTGGGTATTGGTCCTTATATTCTCAAAACAGAACATAGAAAGGAGATTCTTTTTGTATAATATAGTGTACAGGGTGTTGTCAAATTTCCAAATCTTTTTTCCCTTTTTTGCCCTATACATTGTTCTTATAAAAAGCATAGACGAAACATAAGAGACTTGGAGGGAGAAAAAGAGAATTGCAAAATTGCAGCCAAATATATTTAGACATGATCTATAATATGTTACCATAGTAACTTATTTTGACGTCATCCCAAATGGTAGTTAATGATCACAAAAAAAAGTTTTTTTTAAGCTCGTCTTTTTTTTCATATAGCCTCTCTCCTTTTCTCTCTCTCTATCTCTCTTTTGTTATTTTTTTCTACGTCTCTTGTAATATAGAGGAGCTAGAATACGATGATAGAGAGGTTCTTTATAATTTTGTTGGACGTGTTTTGATTTTTATTCTCATATATTCCTATACTACGTTTATAGTGTTATAGTGTAGTAGAAAATAAATAAAACATTACGATATTACAAAAGAAGAAGTAGAGAAAAAGAAGAGAAGAGAGGTTTTGACTTTCTAAAAAGTGCTTTGGAAAGGAACTTTTTAAGGATCAACCTGAGGTTCTCTGTGTTACATTAGATTTCATATTTAATAACTGATATTGCTGGTTATAAATGTTTTTGTTTGGCTCGGAGGAAGAGATTTTTAAACTACAATTGCAATGGTTATGATGATATATGGTGATGTTTTTATGTATGTATGCATAGAAAATTATGGTTTCTTTAAAAGGAGAATGTTTGGATTGTATTTGTGTTTTTATATGAAACACACAGTGTTTCAAAACTTGATTTAAAAATGTAAAGCCTCGACAAATATTAAGAAAAGGTCAGAGAATAGGAATAAGTTCTTTGAGGGTAATAGTTTTAACTTAAGATATAAATAAACTGGCCTAAATTGATCAGTTAGACTAGTGGGTAATGGGGTGTTTATGTAGAATACGCCAATAGTGTTTAGAAGAATGAATAATGGTCGATGACTAAAGCTCGTGTGAGGATAAAATAATACTAAGAAACTTCACTTCATTAATAATAGCCTCTGCGCTGATAATATTTAGAACAAAAGTTAAATTTTAGTTTGTTTTGAGACAGGGTAGCTTATAGATTTAGTTTTTCAGTGTGAAGAAGGCACATTACTGATATAAGTTGAGGATTTCAAAGGTTTGTGTTTGCCATGTTTCTTTGTTTTATTTAGTAGCAACATTTGTGTGAGTAACTTCAAATTAATTATGCTGATTTACACTGTACTATCTGTTAGGTTTCAAAAGTCAAGTATATACGTGACTGAAAATTCTCGTTGAAATTGACGCTATGCTATCGAATGACGATTTTATTAATTAAAAGAAATAGACTTTATCAAACTATGAGTAGTTTTTCCCAGTAGTACACAAAGCAATCTGTAAATGATTGACTCTTTTGTATGAAAATCTTAAAGAGGCGTCTTGTCACTGCTGCTATTTTTAGTATTGATACTCCAAAATAGGTGTCCTCTTTTTTATAAGAAATACATACTGTATTATATTATTTACTGCTCGATTCTTCGATCTTGTGTATGTTTTTTTTATAAGAGTAATTTCTCATGAATATTCTTAGCTTTTTTGAAAAAGTCATTCTGAAATATACTTACGGTATTCTTAGGTTAGGATCCAACAAACTCCAACTAAATCTAGCATGCAATACAAACAAAAATTTGGCATTTGTGTGAAACTTTTTAGCATTGCTGGGGAATTATTAGCAATTTACAGGTAAAACATTTTGAGAATGGTATCTTAGGCTCAGATGCCAAAGTCCATGATGGTGGTATTCCTATAACATAATTCCATTTTTTTTTGGCAAAATCTACATAAATATTTTGAAGAAGTATAATCTTTTAAAAAATTGTGTAGTTCACTTGCTGTGTCCCAATGTAAGGATATAATCCTGACGTAATCTAAAACAAGATCCAAATTTTTAGGAAATGCAAGGAAATACATAAGATGAGGCCATTTTAAGGACATTTATTTAGGTATAAAATTAACAAAGTTAAGAACATCCAAAGGCCTAAGAAATATACGAATCATTTATAATATTGACTTTCGACATTTTTATTTGCAATGGAATAATAATAATGACTTTAACAGAGTTTTTGGACGTGGGAAAACGTGATCTTTTTGTGAGAATTTCCCCCGAATTTCCTCAGGAATACCATAAATATAAATTGAAAGTGAACCAATAATGCCATGATCGAAATGCTTATATGCTATCCTTATACTTTAAGGGACAGTTTACACTTGGATTTGAATGCTTTGAAATTTCAAAATTGGAGTTTTAGAATTATCATGATCGTTTTTCATTTATGATAGAAAAATGATATTAAAGGTGGAGTTAGTTTGTATAAGCTGTTTTAAAGCGATTGGAAAATTCTAAATTTGAGACTTTTTATTTTATCTGGAGTTTTGAAATAAATTCTGTTGTCTGTACGCACGATAATAAGATTGTTTTAGTTTCAAGATTCAACTTTTTTCCCAAAATTTTCCACATTTTTGACCAATTCCCCCGAAAAAGTACCCTGCGAGAGATTGATGCTTTTGGTATTTTTGTGACCCTACCAGAAACTCATGGAGGTGAAAACCAATACCCCGTACCTCTTTTTGCCCAAGTAAACACCCTCTAACCTAGGCTAGTAGTTTGCATGAAAATGTTGGTGGGCCCTTTCCGTTGTTCTTTTATCAAAATATCTTACCATTCAATGTTCTTCATGTGACGAAATCAGGATTACGGATGTTACGTCACCGGTCGCGTGACACAGTTTTCGATTTGTCGGAGATTGGTTCATTTTAATTACTTTCGCTATTGTAGTGACTTTTCTTTGAAACTCAAATCCGCAGGAAAAACGTTTAGATTCAGGATATTATACCAAGCTTTGGTTGAACTGGAATAGTAATTACGTTATAATCACGGTTCTCTATCCAGTAAAAACAACAAGGACGTCGTTTCAACGCTCATCTAATGTTCACAGCGTCCATTTAACGTCAGATGAACGTTGAAACAACGTCGTGTGCCAGCTCTGGCTCTTCGTGAATTTAGCACGCTTGAAAAGCTTGAGAAATAAGGCCTTAAACAGGTAAAAGTTTGAGGTAATTACATTTTTTGGGCAGGGAACTTTGACTTTTTCATTCAATCAACTAATTCTTTGGGTGGGAATTCACTGTAGTGCAGTGGGTAGAACATCCGACTACGGTGCGCAAGATTATGGGTTCAACCCCCGGTCGGGTCATACCAAAGATTCCCAAAATGGTACTTGATGCCTCTATGCTTGATGCTCAGCAATTACGAGAAGGATCAAGGGTAAGTGGAGCAATCCAGGGAGAGAGTTCCCCTACCTTCGGGTAGATAGCTATCGAAAAAGGAGCCTTTGGGTTGCCTCCGACTGCGGTCGCAGACTTGCTTACTACTAGGGGGATTCCTCAGGGGGGGGGGTTCCGAGTGCCAGTGTCGCCTATTGGTTACACCTACTAAAACTCTATAGTAGTTTCAGGTTTGTTTTATCACTCAATATTGAAACAGAATCTCCCATGTTGGGAGATATTGAAAGATCATTGAAAAATCTGACTGAAGACTGCCTGAAACGGCACGAACCTCCGAGTATCGGAAAATAAATTTGTCTCTATTCTTGACTTAAAGATCATCTCATATAGGGGCCATATATAACGTGAGATGAACGTTGTAAACTGTTTTTGGTGCCGACTGGGTGTATTTGCTGATTTTCCTTTTCTTCAGCTGCTCCAATAGAGGAAAATCGAAGACGTGCTTTTTTTTGCTTATCGTCATTTTACGTGATTTAGTATAACTGGCAGTATTGTTTATAAGAACAAACTGTAGAACATAAGGCTTTGATGGCCAAAATATTAAGAACAGATTAAGAACATTTCAAGGTTTCACGGAACATTCAATTGCTTAGGAAATTGCACACAAATAGCAGTCACAGAATGGCAAAAATAGAAACATATTAAACATTTTTAGATTCAAATCTTAAAGAGGTTAAGAAAATCCAACGGCTTCGAATAATATTTTTGATGTTCTTATGAAAAAAACGTGTGTAAGGACGAAGGAACGGTCAGAGTAATTTCTTGGAGAAAGTATTCTTAATAGACGTCATCGGGATCTGGCGAACGTCTGAGAGGTACCTTTTGATTGGATTTAAAAAAAGAGGTTTTAGGGAAACAACATTTAATTTTATCAAATTTATTTTAAACAAATATAGTTTCGTTATAGTCCAGGCACGATGGAAGCTTTTTAAATCTGGCACGGTGAATGAGGAAAGTTAGGCGATTTTATCGACGAATAGGAAAATTTCGGGATTTTTTATAAAAATATGGTACGGCGTGTCCGGTGCGTCGTTCCTGGTTTCATGATTCTTTTAGAAAAAATTTCGAGCCCTGTGGCTGAGGAATGTATTACCTTCATGGTATTACAGTTGCTGTCTTTTTAACTGAATGAAAACATTCTTTAAATAATTTTCAAGGCACTTAAAATGAAATTAATATTGATTTTGTTGTGACAATGGTGATAAAATAGTTGCTATGGAGCAGAGTGAGCATCTCCTTGGTAATAACTAAAAAAATCTAGCTTTTGATACCAATACATCGTCCCTTACGTTGTTTATGCAGAGATACAATGAAGAAGACTAATTGTGTATGGCTCCCTAGCTAGAAAACTAACTGGATTACAAGCTATTACTTGGAGACTTTTGTAAGACAGTACCGTGAAGTCGGGTAACTTGCATCAGTGGAGGGAATTTTTGCATAGCCATCAAATGACTGACCAATTAAAGCAGCGAAATTTCAAAACAAATGAACTACGCAGTTCCGCTCGCAGCTCTACTCTACTATTTTTGTTTTGATTTAACTTTGTATTTTAATGACCAGACAGGTCATTCATTTGAGGGCTATATGCATGTTAGCCTCCACTGATGCAAGTTACCCGATCTCACGGTTTGTAAGTGGAGGGAGTACTGTTTAGACTATGTTCGAAATGAAGCCATTCTATTGGTTAGAATTGACGTAAATCTTGAATTTAACCAATAGAATAGCTTCATTTCGTTTCGAAGCGAAACGGAACCGTAGTGTGTGAACGAAGTCTTAGCCGTGTTATTCAAATTACAGAAAAAATTTGAATAACACGGCTTCGAAATTAAATAGAGTTGACTATTGATGGCTAGAAATATTTCTAAGCGTCTGAGAATTCGATGGAGTCTGTTTAACTGGAACCTCTATAACTCGAATGTTTCCTTTAGTTGGACAAGTTTTGTCAGCTATAGTTAACAATGCCTTACATAAGATTTCACTCCATATCTCGAAATTTCCTTAACTCGAACAAATTGGTGTGTTCCCCGTGTGTGTTCGAGTTTTAGAAACTCCACTATATTGCTACGTGTATGTCCGAGTCATCAACGTTATTGCTCTCGAGTATTTCTGTTCGTAAGCCTTCCGTTTTTTGGAGGTATTTATTTGTTGTTACTAAGAGAAACCTGCTGAATAATTTAATGTCAGATAATTTTATTTTCACTTCTGGGTTTTTTGTTACTTAGATAACAATACCAAAACGTTGATCAACAGTAAGACCAAAAAGTTTCAAAAGTTTTGGCTTCCAAATGAGTTATATTTTAAGGAATTATTTCACCCGGATACAACCCGGCTCCGGCCATAGTGAATTTCTAAAATTTACTAAATATAAAGTGTTAATTTGCGCCTGATCTAGCCTGAATCTTAAAATTTGAAAATTCTTTAGCAACTTCTACGAGTACACTCGAGGGGTCAAAATACCTGTGGTATTTCAAAGGTCCGTAACTTTTGATACAGAAACTTTTGCTTGCCTTTGGTGTACAATTTGAAGGCATTTGGTGCAAAATTGAGGTCACAGAACCCTCTTAAAGTCTAACTTTGGATCAAGTTGCACGAAGTCAAATTTACGATTTCTGGAGTTCTACCATTTTTAAATTTCTGCTATTATGGAAAATAACCAAAGTGTGTAAAGTGGCACTCGGCGTCTTTTCACTCCTAGCGACCTATTGAACATAGTCCAGCAAAAAAATCCACGTGGATTCAAGTTTTGGGTCCGGTCAAAAAATACCCCAAAATCCTCGGACTATAAGCAGTGAACGTGTTTAATTGATGAAGAAGAAAATGAAGACTGCTAAGAAAAAAGGAGTATTGTAACTTTGAAAGATGCCCTTGTTCAATTCTAATTATTTTACCATTCCTGCAAAACACATTTGAAAAAAAAATTTGCAAAAAGGCTGCCTGATGTTTTTTTCTCATGCGAAATTGGAGAAATAATAAGGTCGTATTACAAAGGCAAGTCATTTATAATACTATACCCTTTGACGTCAACGACATACCGTAATGTCACAATTTTCAAAAATCTGCCTCCTCCTCAACCTATCAATTTGCAATTCAATTTTTTAATGTAAGAACAACCATTTTATAAGAACAACCAATACAACACCCTCTTCTTACAGACCCGGTTGAATTTTATCAGCCAATGGGGGTAAAATTAAAGAACCAAAGTCCAAAACTCGATGGGGATCGATACTTTCATGTTTTTGATTACTGGGGATTTGAATTTCATTGTTTTCTAACCAGAAAATTCAGTGGGAATGGGAAAAATAGTACCATATTTTGCCTTGGGATTTGCTTATCTTATTATTTTCAGCGGGGAAAATAATTGGAGGATAGATTTCCGCTGGGGACGATATTTCGGCTAATGGGTCTGCGAGAAGGGGTGTAATACAGAGGGTACACTGTTTTACCTTAACATGCAATGTAGCAAATACGGTGAAATTCTTTCCTTTACAGGGGGGGGGGAGGCTACAGTACAGTAACCAACCCTCTCCTTTTTAAAACCTTTTTAAATTTTCTAAAATTTCTACTTGTAGATTGCTTTCTATATTATAGATTTTTTCTTAGGTTCATCCTTATGGTGAAAACACTTACTACCTTGAAAACACGACATTTGTGTTTATTAGCACTAATCTCATAACAAATAATCCATTATGCAAACACTACTGTGACCTGGTTTAAAAAGAACACTCTTTTCGCAGACCCACTGGAAACCCTTCCCACTGGCCAAAATATCGTCCCCAGTGAAAAATTATACTCTAATCTTTGCCTCCACTGAAAATAATCAGTCTCCACTGAATTTTCTGGCTATAAAACAATGGAATTCAAAACCCTGACCATAACAAATATGGGAGTACCAATCCCGTTCGAGTTAAAGTTCGATATTTTTACCCCCACTGACTGACAAAATCCCACCGGGTCTATGAGAAGGGGGTGTTAAAAGATGTGACAGAACTATGCACTTTAGAGTAAATATGTGGATGACATATTGGGGAGTAATTGGAATCTGCTAGGATATTACATCAGGACATCATTGCAGGGAGAGAACACGATCCAAATGTTTAAAACTCTTAACACGTTCTTGCTTTCACCATTTTGTGGAGCACTTTTGTCCATTCTTCCAAGAAATCGGGTGTTTAGGAGTCTACAAAGCCGTAAAATGCTCTTGTACTTTGTTCTTAATTTTTGAGCCATCGAGAGCTTACGTCCTTATTATGGTTTAAAACCCAGCTGGCAAACGACGTTGTTTCAACGTTCATCTAACGTTCATAACGTCCATATGACGTTAGATGAACGTTAAAACAACGTTGTGTGCCAGCTGGAAAGCGTGTACTCTTTCTTGATTTCTCGTTCGATTTAAAAAAAAGCGAGACATTAAAAGTCAGCCAGGCAGAGAGAGATCTTTATATGAATAAGAAAATAAAAGGTCACACACATACACGTTTTTTATAAGAACAAACTATATAAGAACATAAGTTATCGATGGCCAAAATATTAAGAACAAACTCAAGGCTTAGGGGACTCTTAAGCACCCGATTTCTTAGGAAAATGGGGAAAATACTTACAAAACTGCGAAAATAAGAACATATTAAGAACATTTTTAAGCTTAAAAATATCCAAAGGCTTCAAAAATTTTTGATGTTCTTATAAAAAATCTGTGCACAGTATTTGTATCATGTTCTTATATTGACGTCAATGCCCTATATTGGAAAGATCGATATCTAGGTGGTATAATATGATGTGTAGTATATTATGTTTACAAGTGTTATATGCCTTCTCGTGTTACCCTTTTGAGTTCGAAAGAGGCTTTTTCTTATTGCTTTATTGTGAGTAAGTAAATATGATTTCGTGTAAAGTGTTGTTGAGTATTGAGGCATATTGCATACTGTTGTAGTGATAATAAGAGAATTTTTGCTTGATGTTTTTTTTAAAAGTTTGAAACCGAATCGGGAAAACTACAATGAACAATCACTAATTCGAACTTCTATTAGTCGAATCTTTCCATTAATTTTTAGTTCCCATCGTCAATATTTAAACCTTTAAACATTCTCTCTGATTCGAAACATTCTATAATTCAAGCAAGTTGAGTTTCCGTTTGACTTCGGTGGAGGGGCGGAATCAGCTTTCTTGGAACTGAGTGGTGAAAATCAAGCCGGAATTTTGAATATTAGGTCAAGTGTCGGGGGGCAGAAAAATTGGATTGTTTGTGTCCGGAGAAACGTATTTTACCAAAAAGTCGGTCAGAATTTCGGATATTCAAAACGTACGAAATTTTTTTTAGACAAAAACGTTCGATTTTAAACTAATTTCCGGTGGTGGAATTTTGGCTCTTAATTACTGGGTCCGATGGAATAATTCAGGGAAAACTTTTTAATATAAAGGTTTTGATTTTAACTTTCTGATATTTTACTTAGAGATACAAATCAAGATTCCTTATTACTTAACTTTTTCCAACAAGGAAGCATTGTTTTTATGTTGTGCCTTGTTTTCAAAAATAAAGTGACCGTTATCAATTACATAATCAGTTAGGTTATGTAATGCCTTAATAATGGCTTTCGATTGGACGATATTTCTTTTGGATTATTTTGAGCCTTGTTTATTCTTCTATATTCTTCTTTGCTTACTATTGGATAACTTGATCATGCTTAATTTCTTAATGGTTTTGGTTTTCCGGAGCACCGTGTCCGGGAAAGATTAGAGTCCTTTTTTCAGACTCTTTATATTTGACAAGGTCACAGTTTTGGCCTTTTTAATATAATTCTGGCTGATTTGAATTTTTCTGTTTGAAAAGATTTCTTTTTTCGCCCAATTATTCTTCGTGTCGAATTTTGTTAAGAATTAATTTTCTAGCTCAAGGAGCACATCCCGTCGGCCGTGAAAGTCAGTTACTCCAACGTTCACCGGGTACAAAGGGTCGAGATAGAAAACTCTACAGCAAGGGCCATGAAGGGTTTTTTCGAATTAGAGACCTTGATTCCCGGTCTGGGAGGTCAGGGTTCGATTCTCACTCGATGCTATGATTTACTTGGCAAGTGAGTGTACCTTCGTCCGGGTCGACCCATACCATGTGAGTGCAGTAACTGGGTATTATCCCTCCGATAAAATAGGGAGTATGTCAGGCATTGCATGTGGTGTGATGACGATACTCATAGGTTCAACGAAGATGTATGTCTTCTTGTGTAGTTCAAGTATCATCCTTTATACACCAATAACTTATTCGTGTCGTGAGCGCAGAGTTAGCAGTGTCTGGTAACCGTGGTTATTTCCCTATCCTATGGTAGGTATCCTTCCAGGGCCCATTCCGGATGATTCGGAGGGTTCACTTCTATTCTCTCATCTTTACCAAAATTCTATTTTTAACTGTAGCTTTTCCGAGGATTAGAAGGGCTGAGAAAATGTAACTTGAATTTTGTTACAACACCTCTGTATCATGTATCATAACGTCATTCGATCCTCCACTCACATTCATCTAACGTTATAGCGATATTATGAACGTACCTGAAGGGTTGGTCCCTTTTTTAGACTCTAGAGTAGATATATCTGACAGGATTCTAAATTTTCTGAATGTCAAGATGTGTATCCGACAGGGTCGACTTTGGGCTATTTTGGACAATTATAAGGGTGGAAATTTTCCGATTTTTCGTTCTGACACTTTTACAAAACGTTCATTTTTGACAGGGCTCACTTTTCAAACTCCAGCAGCACGTCTCCGTCGGTCGTCAAGGTCAGTGCCCTGCCCCCGGATCTTAGAGAGACTTGGGAAGACTTACTTGAGAGTCAATCTCACACAAGGTCGATTTTCGAACTTAAGCTTCCGTCATGTCGCAAACAAAGTCCCCCCTCGGGTTTTCAATTTCATCTTTGACATCATGAAATTCTATTGAGTGGATTTACGCTCAAAAACGTCGGTAAGCACATGTTATCACAACAAAGGCACATTGTTTCCAGACCAACTGGAACACTTGTTTTCCAGTCAAAAAGTTCTTTGCGTCAGATGTATGAGAAAGGAGAAATTGGTGCACAAGAACGTCATTCATCAAATGTCGACCCTTGTTTTCAAGCAAAGAAGACCTTTCCTTCTTCCAGACATAAAACGTCATAGTTTGTAATTCTTTATAATGGTTTTACACTCGATGTCATGTCATTGCAACTGCGTTTTTTAAGAATGGAATGTCACCTATGGTCAAAGATTCATTTTATAAGAAAGAATTTCGAGAACTTTGACGTTGAGGATTTCAGGTACAGTATGCTAAACTTTTTGGTTTTAAGCATAAAATTGTTCTTAAGATGTTCTTATTGTCAGCATTTTGTTTATATTTTTGTGCAATTGTCTCAAAATGTTTTCGACTCTGCAAACCTGATATTCTTCGAGTATTCTTTAATATATTGACATTGAAGTCTTTTTTTCTTATATAATTTGTTCTCATATAAGAAAATAATGTAGATATTGCGTAACAAAATTTGTTTATAAATCAATCCATGTTTATTCAATGAATTTTCTGATAGTTCCACTTCAAATTTGATATTTTCAACTCTGCAGTGAAGTCCTGAATGGCATTATACCAATCCTTTTCTGGAATTTCCAGCTCTCCTTTTGATGTTAAAGATTGTTTTTCTAAGATAACAGGATCTTGGAGGTTTCTCCAAAGACAGTTTTTGCATAAGTTTTTATCATTAGAATATCTGATTGTTTGGGGGGACTCAAGATGGCTAGATAGATCTTTTAAAGATGTCGACCTTTTAGGGGAAAAGAACCCGCGGTTCTTTGTCCCCTTATTAGAGCTACTATTTCTTCTACGATACAATGGTAAATCATAGTAGCCTTTTGCTACAGCGTATCCAATCTCAAGCGAAATTCATTTTTGAAGTCTTTTGAAGTCCTCATCTTTCTTTAATCTCTAATAAAAAAATAATATCTTGCAGCCATTTTTAGTTTAGTTTGATCACCATGGTATAAGGATGCAAAAATAAACTTTTTTTCACATGGAACATTTCGAAATTAATGACATCATTAAACGTATGTACACAACAGACAGGTTTGCTAATAGCAAAAATAACAACCTCTCTAGATCTTCTCTCACTTGCGCAGTGTGAGACAATCTGAAAATTCAGATAATGACATCATTTTTGTGACGTATCTCTGGTCACAAGTGACGTCACATTGTCAAAAGTATTGTAACATCACTAAGGTAACACAATACGTTTATAATGATATATAATAGAATGGGTTTTGAAGCAATTAGAATATGCTAATTGAAAAGAATAGCCTTGCTAATGAAAATACCATTATCAATTTTTATGTTTTGTTCATCGATCGAGCAATTAATTGTTTTTATTGTTGCGTAGACGAAGCACAACATCGCATTGAAATGGTGCATTAATATATTTGAGCAAGGTCAGCAATGTTTTTGTTTATGTTTAATGTTGTTGTGTTTTGGTGGCAATGTCAGAGAATTTTGTATTACAGTCATATAATTTATTTCATATTTTAGCCTGGTTTTACACTAAAATCACTAACTTTGGAGACTTTTTTATTTGACAGAAAGGCCCTTAACTTTCTAGTTTATGTTTCATATAATGTTGTTGTGTCTTGGTTGCAATGTTATAAAATTTTGTATTACAGTCATACAATTTACTTCATATTTTAGCCTGGTTTTAAACTAAAACACTAACTTTGGAGACTTTTTTTAATTGACAAAAAGTCCACAGTTCTAAGCAAATTTGTCCCGCTAAGGGTCGTAAAATTCCCAAAATTGTCCTTTCTTTTCTCCTTTTTAGTCCCGGTAAGGGTCCAAAGTTCGAAAGTCGGGCGGCAACCCCCCCTGTCAGCTCGCAACCCTAGTACGCCCCCCCCCCCCCCGGGGATCTACCATCCCAAGTACTTATAGTCTTTTGTTTTACTTTTTAAATTAGGTACGGGACTTATTTGTACTCACAGAAAACAAATAGGCGAAACAAGATGAAACGCCCCTTCCTTCTAGATGCCCGCCCCTCAAATAAACGCCTTTCCTAAATTCCAAATGATTCAATAAATGCCCGAGGCGTTAATTCGAAGTAATAAGATATTCATGCTTAGCCTTGTTAACTAAGCTTATATTCACAAGGCTAGGACAGCTGGCATATCGCAATATAGCGTTTCCGGCACTTTAAAGATACTTTATATTTACGGATTTTAAGTCTGCCTTGGAATACTGTTGTTCAGTCACAACTTACCATCAGACTGAATCAAACTAGCTTAGATTTCTAGGCTAATTCATGCTTGTTAATTCGAAGTAATAAGATATTCATGCTAGTAATCAATAAGCTCGAGCCCGGTTCCCTTAGTTCACGAGTTCACCAAGCGATTGTATCATGTCTATCAGTAATATATCAAAAGGTGGTGCAAGTGGCTCTGGGTACGACATTGATGGATATAGACTGATTCGGCGAAATCCAGTCAGGCACTATCTTCAACCGAATCTCAAGCAAGCTGCCTGTTCCTAACTGCCTATTTTTCACCCACGACATAAAAAAACAAACAAGAAACTATGCGCAGGTCCAAAGGGGAACACTAAAAGCCTTGAAGCTAAGCAAGGTGTTACTAAATCGTCCTGTACACATTCTTTCTGCCATTTCTTAGGAAAATGGTCGATGGTGGGTGAAAATGACGTCACACGGGATCAGTCTATAAGTATCAGGGGACATGTTTATCTGATATACTAAATATTTTGTTTGTTTACAAGTTATTTTTTAAGGAAAAGGTGTGTGACCTTGAAGTAGATGATTCATATGCTTTCATTGGTCTCTTCACTTTTGTTTGTTTTTAAGCGGAAGTTTATTTTTCCGTTTCACACCCTGTTTGTTTTGTTTTGGCTCCACAATATTACTTTTTGTTGTTGTTGTTTATTCAGCGTGTGCCAATAAAAATTAGCCTTTAATCATGGTATTATGTTAAATTCTTCAACTGTGAGAAACTGAAATTTAAGGATTTCTTCAAAACCAAGGTGCGTCAACTTCATTCAAATGTATTTTTTTCGGTTTTGGTTAACGCAAAATAGGTCATGTTTGGGTTCGTTGAAAAAGTAGTGACACATGGAGTGTGGGCTTTGGTTGATATGATTGGGATGAGGTGAGGTCCAGTCGTGTCTGTGACACGGGTGTAGGTATGAGTAAGTTAAGTTAATGGTTTGATGGTCAACTGAATTGACGAAATGTTTTTCATTCAATATTTCAATATTTAGGATCCGTGACAGTGTTTCTAGGACGAAGGCCATAGTTGTGAGTTGATTCTTATACAACAAGCCATGATTTTCGAACATCGCCATTAACGACAATTTTCCATGGAGCCAAAAAACGGTAATTTCCGAATTTGGCCCCTAAAAATCTTTGCCAGACCTTACCAGGGGGCCTAGCGAGAATGTCTTCAAATACATTCAACTTTCAAATGAAAATCATGCGGTCGCCTCCTAAATTGTCACTGATCCTAAGGTTTGGCCCCCTGCTATCTGTTTGGATAAAGCTAATCAAGTCTCGACTCTTCGTGAAGTCACGTACATTTAATATCTCCATGTTGTTTACTTATGAATCTTCTTTTAATGTAAGAACCGACTTTTGAGTCGACCTCAGCGCAGATCCTATAGCCTAGTTTACTAAGCCCGTATTCACAAGGCTAGGGCACATGGCTAATGGCAATATAGCGTTTTCGGTGCTTTAAAGATTTTTTATATTTACGGATTGTAAGTTTGCCTCTTGGAATTCAGTTATTCAGCCACAACCTACCGTCAGATTCATCCTAGTGACTTAATCAAACTAGCTTATATTTCAGGCTACAGATCATACTTGCTCGTCATTTTCATGTTAAAGTGACTATATTTTTAAAAGGAGCTCGTCTTTTCTGCATGTAGTTCTTTAAAAATCGAAAATTTAAAAAGGGTACAAATTGAGCCTCCTTTAAAATTTTTGAAAGCATTTCTTATAAAAAACAAGTGTTATATCCCCGTTATATTTTCACTAAACAGAGTACTGTTTCAAAAAATTAGTTTCGACTATTCAAGTGTGTAATTTTAAATGTTTTCCGGTTTCGCGTTGCCAGATAAAAAAGGCTTTTTTAAGTTCTGCATTAGTCTGCGCGCGTATGTCTAGAGATTGAATCCCAACGTCATATGCTGTCAGATTTGAATATGTTTTGGAAGACCATCGTGACTTTATGGAAAGAAGTCATGATGAAAAGCTGCGGAATTATACGAAGTGCTTCAGCTTTTATTAGACAAAGATACCTTGAATTCGCTCATAAAGTCACTTCTCTTCTTGTTTGAGATTCAAATAATGAAGGCTTGAATGAGAAAGAGTTGATTAATTTTAGAAAGTAGAAGCGATTTAAGTAATCTTTTAGAAAAACACGAAAAATTGTCTAGATATTGGTCATGAACCTATTTCCCACAAATTTTTGATATTCATGACGTAATCTTTTATACGGAAACACCAGAAAAACACCGGGCGTTTGCCATCAGTTTCATTGTTTGAATTCAAAACTTCAAAATTTGGTGGCAAACGCCCGGTGTTTTTAGTGTATTTCCGTATAAAAGATTACGTCATATATATCAAGAATAACATCATAGTACTTACTACGTCAACAAAGTTAAAAGTTTGTATATACAATTAGAAAAAAATATCAATTTAATTTAATTTTGATGTTCATGATAAATTGAAAGGAGAAAAAATATATAAAGGTGATTCCCCACAAATAACATTGCATCCCAGCTGGCGCACAACGTTGTTTTAACGTTCATCTAACGTTATATGGACGTTGTGGACGTTAGATAAACGTTGAAACAACGTTGTGTGCCAGCTGGGATATTACGTCAAGTCAAAACCTTAGAACATTAATTTAATTTTGATGTTTACAAAGTGCTTTGGTTTGAAGAAAGTTCTTTTTGGTTTTTGGTTATGATGACGTAATTGATTTTATCTTATCACTTGATGATTTTTTTTGTTTTGATGATGTTAAATTTTCTTAGTCTACACAATACACAGCTCCAGGCTTTTAGGCCTTGGTCTGTAGGCACTGCTATAGGCGGCCACTAGTAACCCCCACCGGGAATTGCTTATCAATGGGTTTAAACATAATAAAAAACTTTCACAAAAGATATTTATCAATTGAGATTTTAAATAAAAGAATATTTAAAACACAGCTGATTGGCTTAGGTTTCGGAACTCTCTATTGTTTCATTAAAAGCATGCGATTTATCCGGAGATTTTCAATATTCAAAACAAGAGCAGTGCGCATAGCCCGAAGAGTAGAAGTTTTACGCTGGAAACGAAGGAAGATAAGACGTAGACTAAACTTTCTTTGGTTTTGAAATAGTCTAGATATACAGTGTTGAAGATCTCTACAGTTCGATTTTCAAGGGGAATTGTATTTTCATAGAATAAGTGAGCGTATCGAATACCTTATCGGGGAAAAACATGTCGGAGTTTTATTTAGTCGGGTTTTTTTTTCGTCGGGGAAAATTTCGTCACCCATCAAAATTTTAGTCACTTTCCCCGACATATTTTTCCCTGATAAGGTAGTATAGCGTCGTTTATGAGAGTTTCTTGTTGACCGGTGGTTTTCAATATTATCAAGTAATGAAGCGTATCGAATCGTAAAATATCGAATTAGAGAGCGCCCATTGTATATATAATTTTGTAAATGAGGAAATTCTGTATTTTGCAAGGATTTAAAAAGGTACCTCAAAATTCCATTCGCTTAAGGAAGGACTTTCAGATCTTTTAGCTGCATGTTTGATTTCGTCGGAACAAAGCTTAAATTGATTAATTATTTCATTTCATACATTATCGGCCAAAAGTTAGTCGGCCTTAATTTTAGTCGGCCCTAATTTTAGTCACCTCGTCAAAACTTAGTCACTTAGGGTCGACTAAGCGGTTCTATTTACAGTTAATTTGGCCCAAATTTTTAGTCGGCCCTAACTTTAGTCACCAAGCCAAATTTTAGTCACTTATGGCCGGCTAAGTTTTGGCCGATAAGGTTGATTTTAAGGTCGAAATTTCTCCTGGGTAACCAGGACTAGAGCACTCTCATAACGCCTTTTTATTGGTCCAGAGGCTTGAAAGTTTTTGCGTCTAACCAACGGGAATTATGGGAACGGAATCTGTCCTTATGGGCACATGATTTATTTCGACATTGAAAAGACCTAATAATGTACAGATAGAACTTTATTTTATTAATGAATTTTCATTCCTCTATATTTTCATGACGTAATCTTTTATACGGAAACATCTGAAAAACATTGGACGTTTGCCAACAGTTTCATTGTTTAAATTCAAAACTTGTGGCAAAAGTCCGGTGTTTTCGGGTGTTTCCGTATAAAAGATTACGTCATGAATATCAAAAATTTCTATTGTTTCACATTTCTTTTTACTTTTTAGAGTAATTTCGATGACCTTAAAAAGTTAAAAAACGAAAATTATAAACAAGATGAATATCGAGTCAATACTAAAGGAACATGGCGATTTGAAGAAAAAACAAGGTGGGGGAGAACCGCTCCAACAATTCCCAAGGGACGCTCTTCAACGTAAAGAAAATTTCACTTACTCAACTTCACCCTCCATCTCAGATCAATTTCAAAGATGGCATATACAGAGTTCAATGTCAATGGACCGCGAAGATGATAAATTATCAAACGGGGGAGAGTCTTTTGAAAAAAAGTCGAATTATGGAGATTCGTTTGAACAAAAATCGAATTACGGAGAATCACCATCGTCGAGTTTTGAAGAGCGAAAAACGACAACACAATCGGTACAGCAAACAAGTGTGATCACGTCTGTGCGACAAAAATCGGCAGAACGAGCAACCACTGACCGTTCTCGTTTAAAGTCGTTTCAACGACAAAAAAGCGTGAACGACGAAGATATGGAATGTACAAGTCCGTTAGCGATATTATCGAACGACGGACCGAGAAAAGTTGGTAATAGCGACAAAAATAATAACACTGACCGTCAAAAGCAACCGAAGTTGCATTCGATCGCTTATTTTTTAGACGACAATAATGCAAGTAATCGGCCGAAATCGCATATTGTAAAATCGAACACTCAAGAAGCGAAGCCTCATAGTTTCGACCGTGATTTTTATTCCAAAGTACAGCAAATGAATAAATTTAAAAGCAAAAGCTTAGATTTGATGGACAATGATATAGACTTAAACAAACCACAAGGACATAGTTTCCCAATTCGTTATCTACCAAAACATTCAAGCTTTGAGACTGACGAACAGGGCTCCCGTTATATAAATGCCCTACATATAAGCCCACCCACCGCTGCACCGCCTCATTTATACGGACATGGAAGTTTAACAAATAGCCCTTGTGGAAGCCCTATCGATAATTCCATTCGACATAGCCCAGCAGCATCGAATGGTGTTTCTCAATCTAAGAGAGTAAACTTGATGGGAGAAGCAGGCTCCCCGTCTATGATTCCTATGCAATTTGGTAGCGGACGAGGGCGGCCAGAGCAAGCAATGGGTGGAACACCCTTTGTTAAGAGTCGATCTACAGATCTACAGTTTCACAGACAACATAAATTTCAACAGAAGAAGGCTTATACTCTAGCCACGGCACCTTACGACGTACACGAGAAAAATCTACGACGTATCCTATCAGAGGAGAACGTTCCTGAAAATCTTTTACTTAAGAAATCACTTGGTGCTCATTTCGCAGGAATGCGTCGAGCAGCCAGTTACGATTTAATAAGTCGTCTAACTCCGTCATCAGGAAGCTCTCCGACACGACAGAGTAGTGACCCGAACACATTCGCGTCACGGCATAAACCAAAGGCGACCAAAATTATGTTTCCTGAGCACGATAACGTTACAGACTGTAATTCTATTTTCACGCAACCTATAGAAGATGAACGCGCGCATGCGTTGAAAATCAATAAATTAATATCAGACTTTGCAAATAATCCAACTTACCACGGACCACAAATGCATTCGAATCTTAAGCAACCGTCGTTCGATGATTTGGAAAAAGCACAAACTTTAGCAGGCTCTGTTCAAGGTGGTAGTAACACAAAGAAAAATACAGACTCCAAACAAAGTAAACTTTTAGTTAATCAAAATTCAATGGATAAAAATTATGCGATAGGTCCGTATAAATATGATCCGGATATTGACGATCATGTGGCTGTTTCCGTATCCGGTCTTCTAACATTACCGGGATCAAACGAGAAAAAGTGAGTGATTCTTATTCATTACCGTACTTACCTGTAACAATCCAAAAGTTCCCTTGACAATCAAATCGATCTGATTGGTTTAAACTCAAAATTATGATGTAATTGACCTAAATGAACCAATCAGTGCTTAGAAAAAGAGTTTGATTATTGAGGAAATTTTTGGTGACCTTAAAAGGTTGTTATAAGGTGAATACGGTAGCCTGAGATTTATTTCTTTTTCTATTTCATAGCTACACTCCTTTCTCAAAGCCCCGGTGAGACTATATTCCCCATAAATTATATTTTTTATTTTTATCGAAATACCAATGGGGATAGAAATGTTACAAGTCAAAAAATCCAGAGGGGATGCTTTTGGAGTGCAATATTTTCCATTGTATTTTAAATGGGGATGAAAAGAAAATCAAAATTTTCCATTGTGGCTGAAACTGTAGGGCCCGTGGTCAAAAGCTCGCCAAATTTTCCAGACCCAAATTTTCCAGAGAGGTCGGCGGGCCCAACCGGGTCACACAGGGATTTATATTCATTTATTCTGCAAAGTTTTTTTGGTCTCACATTGCAGGGTTAGACATCCCTGTCTCGTTGACCAAATGATATTTTATAGCCATTGAAATCAAAGCTCTTATGACTTAAAACACTTCAAAAAGGTAAAGAGGACTGAAAATTTGGCAGAGTAGTTCTTCGGGTTATTCGGAAAAACGATTTCAAAGGAGCAAACCCCAGTTTCACTATTTTTTCTATAATTTTTAATTATCTTATCTAATCAAGTTTAATTATCTCGGAGGGTGTGTTGAGGAAAATAACGATGCCTAACTGCATCATTTAAACAAAATGTTAATTACACTTTTGCCGATAAGAACATCCGAAGCTTTTTTTAGCCTTTGGATATTCTTATTTTTTTGAGTTTTAAGCCTAAAAATTTTCTTAACATGTTTTTATTTTCATCATTTTGGGAGTATTATTGCCCATTTTCTTAAGAAATTGGGTCCACAAAGCCTTACAGTGTTCTTACTGTTTTTTTTGGCCATGGAAGCATTATGTTCTTATAGTTTGCTCTTTACAAAAAAGAAGTTGTATGCTGGTTAATAGCTAAGCTAAACCCAAAATCAACAACCAAATTATATTGCTCTCGTAGAAGGGTCACGTTTTGAGGAGTAAATAATTATCCCACAGCAATTTGCTTAATTGAATATCAGCGTGGGTTTCCTTTTTTTATTTTATTCCACTATTTGATGTATGGATAGCTCCCTCTCTTCCGTCTCCTAAGCTCCTGCATTCCAAAGTTACATACACTTTTTTAAAGAACAAATTATATAAGAAAATAAGACTCCCCGATGGCCGAAAATTTGCGGACTCTAAAATGTCTTAGGAAGTTTCACAAAAATGTTCACAAAATGGAGAAAATAAGAACACGTTTAAGAACATTTTTAGGCTCAACACTCAAAAAGCTTAGAACATCCGAAATGTTCGATGTTCTTTAAGAAAACGTGTAGTGTTGAATAGTATCAAAAAGCAATCCAGTCTCTAGTTGCCTATACACGTTTTTGTTATAAGAAATAACTATATAAGAACATAAGGCTTCGATGGCCAAAAGAAAATTTTAAGACTTCATGGACTCTAAAACACCCAAATTCCTTAGGGGATCGCACAGAAATACTAAGTAATATACTAATTGTTCTTAGAAGCAAAGAACAATTTAAAAGCTTTAGAAATTTTAAATGTTCTCACAAAAAAGCGTATGACTCAAACTACAGATAAAAAATTCTTAACAAGAAAAACGATTCGGTTTAGGGAAAGTTTTTATATAACTAGCAAAGCCGAGGACACTCTATTCTTTAGTTCGAATCAGAGAAAGGTTACATTTTTAGAGGTTCGAATTAGAGAGAGTTGACTGTAATCTCAATTAAATTGTCTCTCGATTTTTTTAGATATCCAATATCAGTGGGCGAGCTCCGACGTCGCATCGCACCGCCCGAATTCCTTAACAAAGTCGACATGATCAGTTACGTACGACTTGCTAAAACATCCGCCCGCGAGTTATTAGAGAAACACGCCATCCGCCCTAAACATCATAGCCGGAAATCCAAACATAGTGTTATCTCCAAAATGTGTGAAGCCGAGTGTGCTGAGCTAGCTAATGGAATCAAAATGCTGAGTGAGTTGTATTTCCCGAAAGAACTTTTAGCACAGCAAGCGATACAGAGGGTGGCAGAAGATGAAGAAGAACACTTAAGGAGACAGAAGTTGACAGAACAAAGAAGACGATACGAAATTGCCAAGTAAGTTTTGCTCCTGCTTATCTCCAATCCAAAAAAAGATAGATAGAGTCGATATTTTACGTGGATAACCCAGTAATCTAGGACTTTTAGACAGTCTTTCGATTGTTTTCACGGGGTCCACGGCCAGCCGGCTCGGCTATCTATGAACTGAACGGAACAATGGAAGGAGCGGGTATTCGAACCGCGAACCCCTGGTTTGAGAAGCTGACGCACTAAACCACTTAGCCATCGGTCCTTATTTAAATACAGTTGACGTTCTTTAACTCGATATCGCACTATTCCACCGTCAACGAGAAAAATATATTCCACTCCTTATTATCTTTTCAACAAGCGCAAAACCACCATTTCATTCGAATTCTATCACAAGTTACAACCTTTTTTGTCTCCGCAGATTATATTGAGACAGACTTTATTCGACATTCTACTATCCGATACTCTCCATTATTCGATAAAATTGATAGCCACCATCAAAAAGGAACTCTCATAAACGACACTGTGCTACTCGATATACTCCCTTATTCGATGAAAATACAATTCTCCTTGAATTGAAAATTAGAGAGCGTCAACTGTAATTATTAGTGACATAGTAGTGAAGTGGGTATCAAACTTGACTGCCGTTTAGGAGACCATGACTGGATTCTTACCCCCCCCACTTGGCATGGGAGTACATCATCCCCCGAAATTAATTGGGCAGACATAAATTCACCTGAAACCTGTAGGCGACTGAGGGTAGGTAAGTAGGTATCGAATCCACAAAACTGTGAGACGACACTGACCTTTGCAGTCTGGTGTTTCAAGCCTCCAGCATTGGGGTAGGGTAGGGGGTACTAAATTTGAAGGATGAAAACCTCATTGTGGAATTAAAATTTGATCGAATTGCGATGTTTTTAGGAGCAAAGAATTGAAATTTTTTCCATTTTTTACCCTTAATGGAACTGAGATAGAATTACACCCCTTCTCACAGACCCAGTAGTAGTTTATCAGCCAGTGGGGATAAAATTAACAAGATGATGGGGATTTATATTTAAATATTCTTTTGGCTGGGGATTTCAATTCTTCAAGTCAGAAAATGTTAGGGTGGGAAAAATAGCATAATATTTTGCAGTGAGGATTGGTTTATTTGATTATTTTCAGTGTGGACAAAAATTAGAGGATTATTTTCTACAGGGACGATATTTTGGACAATTTTTCCAGTGGGAAGAGGTCCCAGTGGGTCTGTGAGAAGTTGGTGTATAACTTTCTGATTTTTCAAACCCTTATAAATTCCAAATAAGTTCCTTAAGGGCGGCACAAATCCGTACCTTCACTTGGCGTTTAAAAACCTCTTTTTTTCCGAGCACTTTCGTGTCTTTTAAAGTCTATTCACGATAAGTGTGCACTCTTTTTTCTTTTACCTATAACTTTTGAAGGAATTATTTAATCTTTATAAATTTGGTATCATTAAAAAGATATTAGTGAATGGAACAATTTG
The DNA here is from genome assembly GCF_902728285.1 of Clytia hemisphaerica. NCBI lineage: Eukaryota > Metazoa > Cnidaria > Hydrozoa > Leptothecata > Clytiidae > Clytia > Clytia hemisphaerica. The sequence goes on along the minus strand of NW_027104093.1, from coordinate 186,522 downwards.
AAATAAAAAAATCTTTAAAAAATTCTAAAAGTGAAGATGAAAATGAAGAAGAAAAAAAGGAAGATCTTGTAGAAAAGTGCTATAACTTTCATTTTTATTGGAGAGATTCTTTGATCTTAGGAGATCGTCACTGTGAAGAAATTTTATTAAAATATTTATTAAATATAAAGTTATGATACAAAGTTAATAAGTTGACCCCAAAAAACAGCAAAAAACTGCAGAAAACAGCGTTTTTAGACGTCAATCAGCTTATAACTTTGTTTGATATCTTTTGACTGAATGATTATTTTTGAGAATTTTTTTCACAGTGATGACGTTCGATGATTAAGGATTCAACTCAGTGAAAATGATAGTTATAGCACTTTTCTACAAGATCTTCATTTTTTTCTTCTTCATTTCCACCTTCATTTTTAGAATTTTTTTTTAAAAAAAATTTATTTCAAATTGTTCCACTCACTAATATCTTTCCAATGATACCAAATTTATGAAGATTGAAGAATTTCTTCAAAGGTTATAGGTAAAAGAAAAAAGAGTGCACACTTATCGTGAATAGACTTTAATATAATTGTATTATTCTTTTTACTTCCAGGAGTGTATTAACTGAAATTTCCGATCTGGTCAAAACGAATGAGCACCATGAAGAAATGCAGGATTATAAACTGGCTACCCACTCGTTTGGTTCTTTAAACCTTAATAACAATATTGAACTTTTAACGTCAATTTTACAGACCCAGACGGATGCAGTCAATCAGAAACTTTGTAATGATGGATTTTCAGATAATCTGTCTATGGGTTGTAATGACTCAATGGAAACTGAATCTGGACTTGGAAGTAAGAATAGTAGTATTGATGACCCACACATTTGATGAATACTCTTGAATGTGATTGGTTGATTGGAGTTGATACTGCGGGGATTTTGATTGGTTAATGAGATCCAATACTGAATTGTGATTGGACGAGATTCATGAGGCTGCAACTCGATTGGCTAGTAAGATTGTTTTGTGGATTTTGATTGGTTAATTGAGGTCGATATTGGATTTTGATTGGTCAATGCAACTTCATACTTACTTTTCATTGGTTTATGCTATTCGATACTGAATTTTTATTGGTTAGTTGGAGTTTATGATTGAGTTTGATTGGCTGATTTACTTGGTCTCTCGATTCTGATTGGTGGACACTGACATTCCAGAGAAAACATCGTCCTAATAATTCGGATTAAGTGAGACAGGGGCCTTTGAGTTTGCTTGATACTTTTGAGAATTTGCTTATAAAAAGTGCTTAAAATCGGACATACTAGCTTGTTTATAACATAGTAACATGAAGATTGTTTTAAGGCCGAGGTAAACGATTCCAAACTTTCATCAAACATAGAAATTTAAATGTTGGATAAATTTTGGAATTCCTTAAAATTGCTCAGTCGCAATATCCAAGAGCGTTAGAATGGACGACTAATACTTCTGCAAGGAAAAAGAATTCATAACACAACACTGTGTCACAGGCAAAGATTTCGTCCCCATTCGAAATTCATTGTTTAGAAATTGCACTACAAAACCATCCCCACTGGATCTTTCAACCTTAGAAAAATAGAAATTTTATCCCCATTGAGATTTCAATCGAAAGTTTTATCCCCACTGTAGAAGAAAGTTTCATTGGGGCTGTGAGACAGGGCTGTTTCATAATACCTTACTGTTGTCATCAAAACTTATATATTTTTTATTTTCCAAAACACGATGCATTTTCATTTTATCTCCGATATTGTGTGGTTCAAATATTGGGCTCTCTTTGAAAAAAGCTTGTAATTTTCCCTATCGATTAGGTGCAAATAATTACGATTTTTTTTTTAATTCGCTTTCGCAACCCTTTAAAGCAGAATCCAAGATGGTTCTATCGAAAGAAAATGTTGGTCAAGTTCTAGCCCAAAAAGTTCTTAATGTTCTTCTTTTTAGTCAGGACTAAGGCTAAGGATCCGAAGATCGATATTCGGCCGGGCTACAGCTCGCAACCCTAATACCACTCTGAGATAAAACCTTGATGGGGGTAGAATAGATGTTCGATTTTGAAATTCGTGATTTTCACGACGTAATATTTCTATCAAAAGAATCCAAAAAAGACTGGGTATTTGTCACTAATTTTGATGCTATTGTAATCTTCTCGAACGAATACACCCGTTCTTTATAAGAACAAATTATATAAGAACACGAGGCTTCGATGGCCAAAATGTTTAGAACAAGTTAAGAACATTTTAAGGCTTTGCAGACTCTAAAACACCCAGTTTTTTAGGAAAATGGACCAAAATACTCACAAAATGGTGAAATTAAGAACATGTTAAGAACATTTTTAGGCTTAAAACCCAAGAAATTAAGAACATCCGAAGGTTTCAAAAATCTTTGATGTTCTTATTAAAAACCGTGTACGAAATTTTGCATCTCATTACCAATCATTTTTTAAATTTCTATTACACTTTTTTTTCAAAATTAACAAATCTTTTACAATCCAACTTATAAATCCATTGAAAAGAGGCTTCAGATGTTGTAAATATTTTTTTTTTAGTTTTAATTTTTTTTGTCTTGAGAAGCCAAAAAATTATGTGTACATAAATATTCGTTATTTAAAATCTAAAATTTTGAATGCTAGAATAAAAAGATAAAATAAAAAGAATCGAATTTTTTTAATTCCCCTAATTTTAATTTGTGGGGACATATACATACTCTGAGGTATTTCAGTTTCCAACCGTGGAAGGGGTAATAGCGAGTTTATGTATTTACACTTTTGAGGACGGTAAAGTGACTGAAGCGATTTGGAATAACCCGGAGTTCTGACCCACAAAATCGAGGACGGTAAAAGTGCTGATTTACCGTCGTCCTCAGTTGGTCAGGATCTAGCCAAATTATAACCTTACTGTCTCCATCGCTGAAAATCACATACATAAACTCGGTAATGACCTAAATAGCCAACGGGGACGTGCTGCTGGATTTCCAAAGTTGGACCCAAAACCCGTATCCAGTTCCCTACAAAGATGGTCGAAATATATTGAGATTCTTTTGTATTTTAACGTTTTTCAAAATTAAAGTTCGGACGAGAATTGCTATATTAGCACTTCAGCTTTCTTTCATTGAATATTTCGATTTTAGAGGGTTTCGGTGGCTTCTAGGCTATAGTCCAAGCCTTATTGAAGAAAATTTGAGCTTTTGAATCCTGAGATCCTAAGCTCCTAATCCTAAGTCTCATATTAAAACTCTACTTTCCAACTGTAGTTTATCGCGCTTAAAAATCATTTATGGTGTATAAAATTTCGCCATAATTGCAGCTCGCTTTTTGATAATTCTGATAGTACTCACGAAAGGTGCTCACAATGCTGTTTCAACGTTCATCTAACGTTTTTTGGACGTTGTGAACGTTAGATAAACGTTGAAAAAACGTTGTGTGCCAGCTGGGACGAAAGGTGTTCACGACCGTAGATCACGAAAAGCGCTCACGATTGTATTACGCCCAGCTGGCACACAACGTTGTTTTAACGTTCATCTAACGTTATATGGACGTTGTGGACGTTAGATAAACGTTGAAAAAACGTTGTGTGCCAGCTGGGACAAATCAAAAAGGTGATACAAGTGGCTCTTGGTACGAGATTGTATTGGATCCTTGTCAAAAACTAATATTTGGCAAAAATTGAGCCCCTGTTTTCACCGGTATGCTTACAAGAAGCAGTGTTGTTACGGATCAATCAACCCATCGTTCCTTCCATTTCTAATCTAAATGTAGTGAACTGTATCCATAAATTATATAATGAATGATTTTGCGCTGGAAAGGAGACAGTATAGTTTGTAGAAGATTCTATTGCCTTCACAAGATCGCTCAAAAAGGGAATGATTTAAAAGGCGGGGTGAGTTTGGAAACTGATAAACATCACGGAGATTTTACTGGTTACTAAGTTTGACCAACCATCGTAGGTGCTTCTTCACGACACAGGACGAATATTGAGTCGATGTACACCAAGATGTGATCGTTCGTTTGGTCTATACTCTACAGCCACTACTTTTTGTATACCACAAATAACAGCTGTACATTCTGCGCATATATTGTGTATTTGAAGAAATTCAACGAATTTATGTCCAACTATCTTGCTTCAGGAGATTTGGGTGGCAGAGCTGGTGTATGCATTTCGCCCTTATTGGCTCATAAGCGCACTGCACCCTGGAAAGCCAGCATGTCAACCACAAACTTATTTCCACGTTTTAAGAAATTTTCAGTAAGTAAATCTGCGACTGCAGTCGGAGGCGACCCGAAGGCTCGTCTTTCGATAGCTATCTACCCGAAGGTAGGAGAGGGCGCTACTATTTCTCCCTGGATTTCTCTACTTACCCTTGATCCTTCTCCTAATTGCTGAGCATCAAGCAGAGAGGCATCAAGTACCATTTTGGGAATCTTTGGTATGATCCTGCTTGGTGTTGAGCCCACAATCTTTCAAACCGTAGCCAGATGCTCTACCACTGCACTACGGTCGCTAATCGGTTTGGTAGATTGTATTTAGATGGTTTCGTTGAGAAAAAAGGAACTCTACGGCGCCAATAGAAATAGTGGACGGAAGGGAAATTCCCCACGGAATCCCTATTTTGACTTTTATTATTCTAACGGTTGTTACGGGTAACGAAAAATACAAAATGGTGACGTCAAGAAAACACAACAATCCCACGACGCTAATGGGCCGAGCAATACGACACTAAAGTGCCAATTTTTTTGGCACAGTTTTGTTCAAATCATATCATGAAGTATCGATTTTGAAATCAAAACAAACACTTCAAAGCCAAAATTTATTTTTGTGAATCTATATCTGTGATGCGATTCTTTTTGATAAGTTTTGAAATCGGATACCCTCCCCCTAGCCAGCACCTGACCGTATTGAGATTTTCTAGAAATCGAAAGGTAATCCATATTGAAACATTTCAGGACCTATTTTGTCGTTCTATTGAGGTATTATGTATTTCCTTCCCGGGAAGGGGGGTACCAGGGTTGCAAACTGACGGTTTGTGCCACCCGACTTTAGACCCTCGGCTTAGTAGGACTAAAAAAGTTTGTAAATGTTGTGAATTCTACGACCCTTATTGGGACTGATTTGACCTAGTTTCGATCTGTGAAGGGGGAAAATTGAAGTTTTTCTATTTTCCCAACCCCTAGTGGGGGTAATGAACAAAGATTGATTAATTTTGAGACTGGTTTTCATATTTTGAAAATGTTCCTTTTGCTAACGCAAGCTTCATCAAAACTTGCTGGATTAGCGTAGACTTAACTTTGCGTAGCGTAAGTATTGATTATTCTATGTTGACTTCCAACAATTCTCCTGCACTGGCCTCTTTAAGTAAGTCACAGATCCTTTTATCGGGTCTGACTCGTGAGGGTACTGGCTAACCTCCCCCAAAAAATGCAAAATACTCTTAAGATCAATGACGTCGACTCTTGACCAAACAAAAGCAAAAAAAAAAATCTTTCAACAAAAACAACACATATGAAATTCAATAATTTTTGAATTTTGATACAAACAAGTATCTCTTGTGCAACTCTTTGTGTTATTGAATAGTTGTACGTTTTTTGTGCTAAGTTGTTCATTACACTAAGATATGTTGAAGAATGTATCGTTTATACTGAAATGGCGCTGTTATTGGAATTAATGTTTTTAGGGCGTTTGAATTTTGCATGGTGAATTTAATTCTAGTTTTTAAACTTTCTAAATTATAACGTTAATTCGTCTCTTTAAGACTATTTATTTACTGCTATCTAGGGAATACTTTTTGGCCGAAAGGGTGTCAGGGTTGATGCAAATTTGTGATTTTCTAAACATTTTTATTTTATAGTACGTTAATTTTATGGTTGTGAATCATTGTTATATTTTTGTATTTATGAATTCTTTCAGATTACACCCCTGTGTCACAGACCCAGTGGACCCCCCACCCCGGTGGAAAAATAGGCCAAAAAATCGTCCCCGGTGGAAAAATATCCTACAATTTCAACCCCACTGCGAAATTGCTCTATGATTTTATCCCCATTGAAAACTGAATGTAAAAAATTGCACTCCAAAACCATCCCCACTGGAATTTTTGAGCTGGAAACAATAAATTTTCTATCCCCATTGGCATTTTGATAGAAATTTTCATCCCCACTGAGGGAAAAAGCTCTACCGGGGCACTGAGACAGGGGTGTCAGATTCTTTCAACAGTTGCTTTTTTTGTTGAATAAAGTGTTATAGAAAATTTTTGACATCCTTTGCAAGAGGTCAGTGGGTCTTGAAAATACAAACTTTTAGATACTAGACAACAAGGTGCTGGATAATACTTAACACTTTTGTTTATAATCATCTACATTTTCCTAACATGTAAATTGTAAACAAAAAAAGTGTGAATTTTTTACCAAAGTGCTAAAAATCATCAACAAACTCTGGAAACAAATAAAAAGTACAAAAGATTAAAAAATTATCCTAATTTCACATTTCTGTCTTAGTTGCCTGACACAGTCTCTTCTCACAGACCAGGTTGTACCCACGCTCCAACTGGAAAAATTAGTCAAAATATCGTCAACATCGGAAAATTATTTTTTTTCCACTTGAAATACTCAAATAAATAAATCCATAGTGCAAAACAATGTGCTACTTTTTCCATCCCCACTGTAAATTTTCTGATTTGAAAATAAATCCCAAACAAAATAAAAGTTTGGAACATCAATTCCCATCAATTTTCAGTTCGTTATTTCTACCCCACTGACTGAAAAAATCATAACGGGTCTCTTTGAGAAGGGGGTTTCCTGATGAAAGTCTTAACCATTATGGATAACAGATATAATAAAGCTAATAAAAGGCTTTACACGGAAGATTTTGGATTCTATATCTTCCAAAAATACTCTTTGGGGTAAGAAAACAGACCAAAACTCGATTCGTGGCTGGAGAATTTAAACTCCATTGTCTGTGAGTCAGAAAGTGGGGATAGAAGAATATTTTGCAGTGAGGATTTGCTTGTCTGATTATTTTCAGCAGTAACAAAAATTAGGATATAATTTTCAACTGGTGACAATAGTTAGGGGAAAGGGGTCTGTGAGAAGGAGTGTCGTGTGGAAGGTTTTAGGTTCAAGCCCTGGCTGGATCATACTAAAAATTCCCAAATAGTATTTGATACCTCAGGTTAATCTCAGCAACCGAAATATATCTACGGTAAATTGAGAAAATCTTCAGGAACATTAAAAATTTGGTAGGCAATTGCACAAAAATACTTAAAAATTGTGAAATAGGTTGAAAACCATTTATTGGAGAATCAGTTTATGTATCCTTAAGCAATTTGAAGATATCAACCAAAAAACATATGTTGTGTGTTTTGGCACACCTAGTATAATATTTTAACAATATTTTTCGACTTGAAGCTCAAAAATCTAAAAATATCCAAAGGCTTAAAAGATTTTGGACGTTCTCACGAAAAAAACTTGTACCCTATATATATAATAAACCAAATTTGTTTGCGTGTATAAATTCCAAATACTCTTAGAAACTACAATGTGATAAAATTCCTCCAACCCTCCAAATAAAGATATTTGTTTGTTCATAATATTTTATTATTTGTTTTTCTAAACTAATTGCTTTCTTCCTGTCAAAAACAAAAGTTTGCAGCATAAACAGAATACATGCAAAAACTCAATACTAACAAACTCTCTTTCAGAGCCTTTCAGAGTACATTCCAGTTTCTAAAAAAATATAAAACTAAGTATTATGTTATGACACTCTTCAGTGATTGCCTTTCCATTATTAAAATTTAAATATTTGGAAACCTTAAATTATTTCTCGCCCGTGACCCATCCAAATATTTAAGTTTTTATAAGTATTATACATGGAACTTTTATGAGTTCGGTTATTTTCCAAGCATCGGGTCTTTCATTACATTAGCATGTCACTGTCCGTGGTCCTGCATTTTCGTTTTTGAAGAAACAGCGCTTTGTCAATTCATCAAGTATATTTTGAAAGAAACGGCGCCTTGTACCACTCAGTACCAAACAAACATTCAAATATTACGAAGTCGCTGGATCTTCATGCCGCTTCGGCTTCTCGTATGTTTTCATACAGGAATTTTGTTGAACACCACAGATCCTATTAAACCCCTCCCCAGATGGCGGATCTAAAGAAGGGGCTCAGAAATTCATAAATGAGAGTCTTTGTTTCCTTATAAGGAATATGGCTTAAAGAAACACTCTTCGTCATTAATTTTTGCGAAGTACCTTATGGGGAATATTTCGTCGGGGAAAAGTGACGAAATTTTAAACAAGTGACGAATATTTTCCCCGAAGAAAATTTTCCCCGGCCTTAATGCGTTTATCAGCTACCAGCAAGTGACGAATTTTTCCCCGACGAAAATTTTCCCCGGCCTTAATACGTTTACCAACTACCAGCAAGTGACGAATTTTTCCCCGACGAAAATTTTCCCCGACGAAAATTTTTCCCGACGAAGTTTTCCCCGATAAGGTATTCTGTAATTTGAATTATAATATTGGTCCACTCAGCTGGAGAATGGTATAAATTACTCTCTGTAATTCGAAGAAAACTTTTAGTCCCTTGAAGTTCGTCGAACTAGAGAGAAAGTCAATTGAATTTACATTGGCCAAGTGACATTCCCTTCTCACAGACCCGATGGGATTTTATCAGCCTGTGGGGTTAAAAATAACTGACAAAAACTCGATGGGGGACTGATATTCTATTTTTTTATGGCTGGGAGTTTGAATTTCATTATTTTTAGCCCGAAAATTCGGTAAGGATGAAAGAATAGCACAACATTTTGTAGTGAGGATTTGTTTTATTTGATTATTTTCAGTGGGGATAAAAATATATAAGTATAACTTTCCACAGGGGCCGATATTAAGGGTCCCAGTGTGTCTGTCAGAAGGGGGTATCAAGTGGTGAGCAGCAGACTAGGCTAAGTAATAAAGAAGTTAAATAAATCGGTAAAATCACGACGAAGAACGAAAATTTAACAGGCTAGTGAGTTTCAACCAATCGAATTTCATATTTTCACTAGCTTATTATATTTTTCGTCCGTCGTCGTGTTTATCCTGGTATGCTTAACCTCAGTAATATCGGTAATATCATAACCATGAAAGACGAAACCATATATTTTTGTATTTCTTGTTCATTCCAGTTTTGTATAATTATTTATTCGCCTTGATGGATGGAAACTCTACACCTGTGTATAAAAAATAAACACACCGACTGACTGATATTTAAAAACTATGTATCAATTTGGACGAATGTTATAACCTGAAGAAGACGATAAAATATAAATTGATGACAAAACATTTAACGACGCATAAACGAAACAGTGACTAAATTATATATTGATAAACATTTTTTGTTGACCGAACCCGATTTTGAAATCCCGATTTCCCCGACTTGAAAAAATGATGGATTATCGACACTCTAGTGACACATGGTCCTCCGTTGATCCGATTTCCCCGATTTCACATTATGATGGTTCTTCTTACTACGGCGATGTATCATCACCTACCAATGAATACCCCTCACCGAATTGGCCTTCTTACTACGGCGATGGACATTATAGTTGCTGTAAGTGATTTTTTTTCTATAAATCTTAATTTTATTTTTGGATTTCAAAGTGGAATGATATTTGACATGTTTTTCAGAAATAATATATTTTTATCGGGGAATGAAGTTAGGGTTTTAGTTTTTCAGGGGAAAACTTTCGTCAATTTTCACTATTCACTCTAACTTGACTAAATATAAATTGTCTAAAAGAAATGGTTTCTTATTCTGATATTACAGTACGGGCTTGACAAAGGGCGCGTAGCTAAGCTATGTAACGTCCTTGGTTTAACATGTGTTTGTTTATCATCGAGCACTGTTCAACATGATTTCATGGCAATGATGTGTTTTTATTCAAAATAAAATCCTCAAAAACGTCTCCCTTGTATAACTCGACTGGGAATTGTTTAATTATTCAAAAGATATTTCATTCCAAAGGCAATTTAGCTCATTAATTCCACTTTTTTTTTTCGGGATACGCTGTATAATCATGGTATTGCACCTGTTGTGTTATGGTTAAGTTTACTTGTATGTTTGACGAAAAATGCCCACGTTTTCGTGCTTGCATATGAGCCCGTTTTTACACCAACACGTTGCCACTTTGTCACCCCCAGAATTTTAAATTGTGCAAGACATTTCTTTTCAGAAAAATCAGTCAATCTACTTTACATTCTGTTGAATTTTCCAAATCTTTAATTATATTTCCTAGTCAAAGTATAATCAGTACTTATTTTTGAAATCGCCAAGCTTTAAGCTTTCCAAAGATGTAAAAATAACGTTTATACGACCTATCTATAAAAGGTTGAACTTTTTCTTCTTCATTTTTCTTCCTGTTCTTTTCAAATTTCACGGAAAAAACAAACAGTAAATTAATAAGCTCCTTTCTACCTTTCCAACGATACCAAACTTTTTACGATTGAAGCATTGGTTGAAAAATAACATGCAAAACAAAATTTAGTGCACACTTATCGTGAAGGGAATTTAATCCTCGTTTGAAATTCAATTTAAAAAAAGCACTCCATAACCATCTCACTGGATTTTTTAAACTTCGAACTATAGAATTACTACCCCCATTGGGGTTTTGATAGATTTTTAATCCCCGCTGTGGGAAAAAAATCTAATAGGGCTGTGAGACAGGGGTGTAAAAACGAAACCCAGAAAAGGAAGGAATAGCATTATCTTACGTGTGAATTTAGAAGAGCCAAATGATATTTTTTTTTAGGTCTCAGTTATGGCAATTAATTCCGGTATCTCACTTTTCATGCCCTGCACAATTCTTTAGTCACGGTCTCGACTGATAAAAGCTGCACACCTCGTTCTTGTGTCCGGGGGTGTCGATAATTTGTGAAGCATAAGGTCTTTTTCATACCCCCAGCTGGAACACAACGTTGTTTCAACGTTCATCTAACGTTATGTGGACGTTGTGAACGTTAGATAAACGTCAAAAAAACGTTGTGTGCCAGATGGGCCGTCAAACTTCTCTCAAAGGGGTACAGGAACCATGAATTAGCAATTGAGTTTCTGAAAGGGTCTTAAATTTTCGAAATATAAAAAACCGACTCCCTCTAAAGGTCATAGATTTTCATCATTTGGATTAAAGTTGGAAAATCTTGGCTGAAAATTGGGAATAATCTCAAAGGAACGCTAAAACGACGAAAAATTGGCAAAAACTTTGAAATTCAATTCCTCGATGGGTCTATGGATCTATTTTTTGAACTTTGGCTCGTACATAGCTGTCACCTCGCGCACCTAACACTCCCGCGCATGCTTATAAGGTCCTTCTGGCATTTAACTTATTATTTATCAATCTTTCCTTGTTTACATTTTTTGTCAAATGATATCATGATATCTACCTATAATATCTAATTGTGTCACAACTTTTATGAAATACCGTCTGTAAAAGCAAAAACAAAATCGATACTTTTTTCCTATCTTGTGATAAACGACCTGATGAAAGCTTGATATTTTTAGTGTTAAAAGATCAAACGATTTTAAAGATTACTATAAAATACTATTTTGCTAGCTCTAGGTCAAGGCAACTTTTCGAATGTATTGAAAAAACGTTTGCTAAACTGTATACATCCGAGGAAGGGTATTTGGGCAAAAATCGGTACAGGGATATGCCGATGCTCACTCAGGGTACCTTTTTTCACGTCCATGAGCTCCAAGTAGGGTCGCAAAAACACATGAATAGAAAAATTAGTTCTTCGTAGGGCATGGGAAATTTGGGGGAATTGAGAAAGAAGTGAAAAGTTTTGAGAAAAGTTTGGAATTTCAGTTCAGTCAGGATCACGTTTTTTGCAAACTTTGGCAAAATTTTCAAGCCCGCGTAGGGTCCATTTCAGTAGCAGCGGCCTCATCAGTGGCACACTCCCATTGGTTGGCAGGGGTAGCACTCCTGGTTTTTAAGTTTTTCCCTATACATAGAGATTATGTTTATCGAACAAGTGAAGAAGTTGCAGCAATTTTTTTGTCCCATCTTTCTAAACCCAACATCTTTTTAGCTGTAAGTAAGTCTGCGACCGCAGTCGGAGGCGACCCGAAGGCTCCTCTTTCGATAGCTATCTACCCGAAGGTAGGGGAGGGCGCCACTCTTTCTCCCTGGATTTCTCCACTTACCCTTGATCCTTCTCTTAGTTGCTGAGCATCAAGCAGAGAGGCATCAAGTACCATTTTGGAAATCTTTGGTATGACCCGGCTGGGGGTTGAACCCACAACCTTGCGAACCGTAGCCGGATGCTCTACCACTGTACTACGGTCGCTGTAGTGGAAGGAGCCACCCCATTATAGACTTGGGAGTCAGAAAAATTTCTTTTGAAGATGTAAACTTGTTTCACTAGTCTCAGATGAGTTTTAAATAACTTATATGAAATTATTTAACATGGGGATATGTGTTCTTCATCTTCTTGATTGAGACATGCACGATAAAACTCTTATATATCCCGTCACCAAAGCTAAAAGAAATTTCAGAAATATCTCCTTTTGTGGGACGATATGGAGTTTTTACAAGCTCTTATTTGATTTGTTTGGTCGTTAACCAGTAATAAAACAATTGTGTTACTTTTTCTAAAGTACGCGTCATTTTTATTACTTCAAATGACCAATTATCAAAGTATCTTATAAAAACTCCATCTCATCTGCTTTTTGTGGGAAAATCTCTCACCGAGACTGCTCTCGCAGGGTGTGAATATGCAGTCGCTGTAGCACCGTCTTCTGACAAGCAATCAGAACCATTCGAAAACCTACGGAATCATCACCATGGCATTCGCAAACATTAGTTTAACCTACACGTTCTTTATAAGAACATACTTAAAATTTAAAAGTTTTCTCTCGATAAATAACTTAAAGTTTCGTGCTTCTGCACAAATGTACAAGAGATGAGCACTATTCAATATGATTTCATGACAATGATTTAAGAACAATATATAATGTAAGAACAAAAGGCTTCGCTGGCTAAAATATTAAGAACAAGTTAAGAACATTTTAATAGGCTTTGTGGTGAACTCAAAAACACCTTATTATTAGGAAAATGGATGAAAATACTCACAAAATGACGATAATAAGAACATTCTATGAACTTTTTTAGGCTTAAAACTCAAAAAGTTAAGGACATGATGTTCTTACAATAACTGTGTAATATTTTTGGCAAATATTTCTTCGATTTCACACTATTTTGCGTGAACACTAGGACTAGCGCTATAATGTGGTTTTCCTTTGCCCATTTCCTGACTCTAAATATGAGCTTAAGTTTAGGGGATATGGTTACTTGACCCCCGCCAAAGGGAAGTTTCACTTATTCAATAATAATTTGTTGCTTTTGTTGGTGAAACATTCTAAAAACAAATGTCGTTGCCAATTTTTACTGTATTAATGACGTAATCAGGGGAAATTGATCTTTTTTTGAAAGAGGGGTTTGACCCTGTAAGATAAATGTACGTGACTATAACTGCAGGATATTTGTACAATAAAGAATTTAAAAAATACAAAAATTTTTGAAAAACAAATTAAAAAATACAAAAATTTTTAAAAAAGGGACCCATTTCTGCCTTTATTTTTGAATCTTGAAAATATGCCATAGACAAAGCTGGGGACGAAATCAAAGCTCAGAAACAGATTGATCATATATTTACTGTTATGCATTAAAAAAGGATTTTAGAAGAAATGAAGAAAAATTTGAAAGAAAATTAAATTTGGAGAGAATTTATTTTAGCGAATGACCTATAAATTTAAATTTGCGGAAAGAAATTTTGGAGAATTTGGCGCCAAAATAGAAAAATCAGACCCTCTTAGGGTGCTTTTTTGGAAAAATGTGGAAAAAATATGGAGACTTTTAAGAAAATTTTGGAATTTTAGTCCCATTCAGGGTCACTTTTTTTCAAAAAGACGAGTCCCATGTAGGGTATCCATTTTTCGAACTTCAGTGGCACACACCCGTCGACCGGCAAGGGTAGTACCCCCCACCGGGCTTCCATCATACCTGAGCTACAAAAAAGATATCAATTCAACCAAATTTGTTCACGAAGGCGTACAATATATATTTCAAAAGAACAAGAAAGAAACAATCTTGGTCAAAATATATTTATATATTGAGAATTTTGGTTAATTCCACGTTTTTAGCAATTTAAAGTTCGGGTGAGAAAATCGCTTTTAGGCTCTAATTGATAAATTTGTTCGAATATTTCAATTCGGGAGGGGTTTATAGACTTCCAGGTTATATTCTGAGCCTTATTGTACTATTTTTGGACTTTTGGATCCTCAGATCCTTAGGTGCTAAGTCTTAAGTCTAATGTTAAAACTCAGAGTTAAAACTATACCCTTCTAGCCTAATTTAGAGCGCTTCCAAATTAATTGTAGCTATAAGATTTCATGAGAATTTCCCTTTTTTCTCAAATATTACGACTTTGATTGTATCCTTGATTTGGAAAACTTCTAAAATAATCCAAATTGGAAATCTAGATTGAAATCTAGATCAACAATTACGTTTTAAGACCCCTCCGAGTCCCTCTAAAGACCAACAAATTATCTCAGCTAGTCATTGTGACAAGTAGGGTTTCGAGCATCAGATTTTATTATCTTATAGTTTGTTAAATTAAAGATTTGGAGTCAAAATTATTCCAAGTTTATATTATGACAAAGATGTTTTGATAGTTACACATTATCAACTGTCATGTTAACACACACAAAAATAATTAAGATAAAAGGTAGCCTTAATTTCTTTATATTGAGACCGGCTCTTTTAGTTCTATAGATTTCATATCTCGCCGTTAATCCTTCCGTTAAAAGATTTCATCAAGTCTACATGTTGTGTTTTGTAAGAACATGCAACATGCTCTACGCCCGGGGGGGGGGTACTAGGGTTGGTGAATGAGGGGTATGTGTGGACGGGACGGGCGTGATTTTTCCCACCCTTAGAGAGGCTACTTTGAAATTTCCTGATTTTTGTAACCCTTAGAGAGACTTTGAAAGGTAAAAAAACCGACCCTTACCGTCCGCACATACCCAGCACCTATTTTTGCCTAAATACCCCCCCCCCCCTCCCGGGGCTCTACCCCACCAACACAAAAAAAAAGTGCATGTCCCATGGTTTCCTTTTTGTTTCATGGGACAAAAAGTGAGAGAAATACCCAAAAGTCACGCTGATTTTGTCCCTGGAACAAAGGTGAGATTTTACTTTTATTGGTAGAAAGAAAAATCAGGAAGAGACACGAGAAAGCGTTTCAGGTTGGTGGGATGGTACATATATTGCATTGCAAGTCATCAGAACTCACGAAACCTCCAATCCGTAGGCAAAATTGAGTGTCTTGAAAGTCATTGTTAGGCTCGTTAACTCCTTCAGGGCAAGTTAATTAATAGTTCCAACTTCAGATGCAATCATCTCAGCTTTGGAGCAATCTAAATAGATCATTTTTGGATTCGTTGGAATGCCTTTTTATGATCTTTTCAGCGTGCCAGATTTGTAAATTAGGTCTTCACAAAAATTTACGGCAGCCGAAAAGTATCGTTCCAAATTAAACGAAATTAACTTGGGCCGTCTTGAAAGAGTTAAGTGGTCTTTGGGCTGATTTTCCCCAAAAGTAGAGTAAAATTTTGGATAACTTCTTTAAGAAAATTACATAAAATGCTAAAATGGGTTGACTTTTTTGGAACAGTTGCAAAGCGAAATATAATTTTTAGATCAAGAAATTAATATTACGGTAAAACAAAAATAGTGAAAATGATTGGTCATATTAAGTGGACAGCTTGATCAATCAATTATCACTTAATTGCTTATCAACGTTAACTAATTGAACAACAGCACAGTAAAATATGATGTAATCTTTTTCCTTGAGGAATAATATGGAGATCATTTTTAGTATCCGGATAATTTTAGCACTGTTTTTGTGTGTGTTGTGCTTTCCTGTTCTTTTCTAATTGTTGGGTTTCTTATTTTTCCTCTGATACGTGTATTACGCATTACAATACACGTTAGTCAATAGACAGCTCTAGGCTTTTAGGCAGATGTACACGTCTTTTTTATAAGAGCAAAATATATAAGAACATAAGGCTTCGATGGCGAAAATCTTAAGGACAAGCTAAGAACATTTTAAGGCTTTGTGTGCTCCATTTCTTAGGAAAATATGGACAGAAATGCTCAGAAAATGACAAAGTTAAGAACATGTTTAGAACATTGTTAGGCTTAAAAATCAAAATGTTAAGAACATTCAAAGACTTCAACAATTTTGGATGTTCTTATAAAAAACCGTGTAAATTTCAAAACTCAATACAGTATTCAAAAACAAGAGCAGAGCGCAATCCCGAAGAATAGGTGTTTTACACGCTCGAAACGAAGGAAGATATCCTGGTACTGTGCTGCACTCGGGGGAGAGGGCTGAACACTCGATTAAAAAACGACCGTTGGTATAGCCAAAATTTAGGCCTTTGAAATCGGACCCTTATTACAGTTACCCTGAGTATCAGAGGTTAAGTTTTCAAAGAAAATAGTAACCTCTGAAGACAAATAATAGAAATTTTATCGCGCATGTGTCAATCTAATCACTGTAGAAAAAATCAAAGATGAAGAGCAAATATTACCATATTAATGTCTAGCAGACTGTATCAGTATGCAGTTTACTATTTACGAATTCCCCAGAAACCTCCAAGTGTAGTTGACATGAGTTTATTTCGAAAGAAATCTTTTACATGATCCCCAAATGTATAACAGTAATTACTAAACTTTTAATTATGGAAATGTCACTTTAATTGAATCGAAATAATAGACAGACTTTATGTTATGATTCTCTATCACTGACTCTTTTTACAAAGCATTGATGACTTTTTGTAAGTTGTGTTTTCAACGACGGGAATAAAAATATCGACTATGACGCTCATCCAAGATCTTGGATGGTCTTCATGGTTACTTTTGTCTTCGCTGATTGCGCGATGAATAGAATCTCGATTCGTCGGCACAGCGTAAATATATGATTTTGAGCTGTGCTTTTCACGGTATATTACAGTGCATAGAGAAAAATTAGCCAAACTTGAGTAAATTTTGGCGAAAAATCGACCATTACAAATTCTACACACTTAGAGTGCACTTTCTCTCAAATTTGCTCATTTCGACCCTTACAATGCACTTTGGGAAGCTTTGAAAAAGGACCCTTAAGGGCCGCACGTACGGTCGGTCGTTTACCTTGAGTGCCCCGACCGGGGTTACATATAAATGAAATGGGTGTCGGGTACGTGCGAGTTTAGGATTTTTTCATAAAAATAATGGACTGAAAATCGATGGGGATTGATATGACCATATTTCTTATGGTTTGGGACTTCAATTCTTTTGTTTTCAAGTTAATATTTTGTAGTGAGGGTTGCTTTATCTGATTATTTTCAGTAGGGACAAATGGAAAGATGCATTTTGGCGAGCCCTTCGTACAAAATATCTGCTGTTCTCTGCTATTTGTCAGGTGGTGGGTTTTTTCTTTGAAACTGACTAGCACATCCCATTTTCTAAGGGCTTTTAAGGATGGCTTGTTTTCTTCAAATTATCTGCCGTACGTTTACAGGTCTTACAGGAAAAGAGATCAAAGATGAACACCAGATAGTATTTTGTAGGTATAAATGATATCACCATTCATCGGCAATCCAAAAAATATCTGCAATCTGGTTGGTTAAAAAGAGTACAATATATTTTGTATTTTACATTTAAAAATATAAATTGACGAAAAGATGTTGTTGCATTGTAGCGGTAGCAGCAATCTAACGTCACTTTGCTACAAAAGTGCCCTGCGCTTGTTTCCAACACAACAAGTGCATTTTTGGGTCACCGATAAACCAGTTATCAGACATTTAACTCAACCTCGTCCCCGTGTATCCCAGGCTTTATTTACGCTACTGATTGACGCCAGGGTATTATCTAGCGCTATCAGTAAGCATAAAAAAGCTAATAATACGTAGGGAACGAGGTTGACATTTAACTATTACGTATCACCAAATAATAATTTTTAAATGATTACGTGTTCAATGATAACAGCACATCGTATTTATAGGTCAGGTCAAAGTGTAAAGCAGATAAGAGAATGGAGAAGGGTGGGACAGCAGATGAGAATAAAATAAAGCTGAGGAAGGACAGAACTGCAGGTTGAATACACTTTTTCTAGGGAGAGGAAAGTAGATTTTAGCTGAAAAACAGATTCAAATATCTGGGAGAAGGGGTCCTAAATCGTGTTTGACATTTTAATGGAGCAGCACATCGATATTTCTAGGAGTGGAAAGAATTCAGAACAATTAAAATTAACAATGTACGAACAGCAGATATTCGAGAAAAGGTCGTTGCCAGATGCTTCTGAATGGAGGATAATTTTCTACCGGGGACGATATTATGGCAAAAGTTGAAGAAATGACTAATCCCTAATGCCAATTCAAGTTTCTGTATTTGTAACATTTTTCGTTCATAATTCAAAACAATGTCTTTTATTAATTAGATAATACTTGAAATAGAAATATAAAGGGATGAAAATTTCATAGATATGAAAATGTTTCCAAGTTTCAATAAGAACATTTAGTTTGAATATATATTCTGTGTCACTGTGTTGGTTTTAAATCGATTCGCATGGCGCTGCTACGGAGAAAGATTTGTTTTTTATCAAAAAATTATGATTTCATACAAAATTTATAAGAATTCTAACATGTTACTTACCTGAGAATATGAATGTTTTATTGAGAAATGGGGTTTTAATATTTTATTCAAAACCCCATGAGTAAAAATATTGACCGCGATATAAAAACTAAAGAGAGAAAATCGTCGAAAAATTTTCCGAAAATGTCGAAAAAGAGAACAAAATTGAGAATGCGGACCTGGTGGACCAGTTCTTTTCCGACCAAAACATTCGATCGAGAAAAATAAAAACAAAAAATCAAAATGGCGGCCGAGGTGGATGGTGAAAGTGGTAAGACTGGTGAAAATCAAAACAAAGAAAATGGTCAAGATACTCTAGAAACTGACTCAAAAACAGTTCAAAATGAAACTATAACACCTGTAGAATTAAAAGAGACGATTGAAGAAAATCTATCAGAAAAAAATAGCGTAGAAATTGACGATAATGTGAAAGGTTTCAAAGATGAGAAATCTGAAAATTTGATTGACCTGACCAATGAAAATGATGTTAGCAGAGACGAGATGAACATAACAAATGATGTCAGCAGAGACGAGTTGAACATAACAAATGATGTCAGTAAAGACGAGTTGAACATAACAAATGATGAAGAAGAACGAACGACTGAACGAACAAACGATACAAACGATGAAGCTTCAACTTCTGAAGATAGGAGTAATCAAGAAGAACGTTTCAGAGTTGATAGAAAACAGCTAGAAGCACTCTTGAAAGGTATAGCTTTCATTTTTAATCAACAAGTCCACTTAAAGTCCTTGCTTCTGGTGAAAAAGTGTGTATTGAGTTGAATGGTTTTCAGGGTCATTATGGTGTGTTACTTTGTCTTAACACTGATTTTTGAGAAGTTTGAATATATAAAGTTTTAAAAGTGCAGGATATTCCAGACTATTACTGTGAGATTGGGTAACTTGCATCGTGGAGGCTATAACATGCATAGCCCTCAAAGGAATGACCTAGCTGGTCATTAAAATACAAAGTTAAATCAAAACAAAAATGGTAGAGTTGAGCTGCAAGCAGAGCTGCTTAGTTCATTTGTTTTGAAATTTTGCTGCTTTGATTGGTCAGTTATTTGATGGCTATGCAAGTTTCCCTCCACTGATGCAAGTTACCCAATCTCACGGTATTACGGTGGGGTGTTTTAACCTTCAGATAAAAATTGCAATTCTTGCTCTCTTCTGAAAATGTTAACTTTCTTTCTTGCTAATTCAGCATTTCATTGCTAAAAAGTTTTTGTAATTAAATCGCCGTTTTGATCTAAAAAGCCCTTGCTGACAGCAAATCAAACATCAACAATTTTAATTAACAAGGTTAACTGAGTACCGTAAGTTGGTCTAATATCGACATCCCTCGTCTAATTCCGACACCCTTCTTTAGAAAAAGAAATAATATGAAAGCTTGAATCACTGATTGAAAAAGGATTATTCCTCTCTGACCACTAAGCAACAGAAAAACAACCTTGCTATAAATTTCAGCAGATAAAAAGGGTGTCGGAATTAGAGGAGGGGTGTCGATATTAGACCAAGTTACGGTATGCGTTCTGTGCAAAGAAAGTCCTACAGGATGGTGACTATGCTTGTGAAAGTAACCCTAAATCATTTTATAATCTATATTTCTTTATAGATGTCAACCAAGATGGCACCTCAAGTGGAAGCATTTTCTTTCAAAAGGTAAAATGGCAACAATTTGTCCAGACAGTGAAAAAGTTGTGCTATAATCAATGCAGTGTAGATTTTTATAAGATTCCTACGTGTGTTGATGCCTAGTAAAATTATAAAACAGTAATTTTGTATATTTTATTTTGTAAATTCTTGTACATTTTTAAAAGTTATGGATGAGTTGATGAAGTAAATCTCTCAACTATATATTTGAAATAATCGCTTAAAAAAATTCTAATCTGGTCAAATTATTATATAACTGAAGGGCTGCTAAATTGTTTAAATGTTCGCTATTATTTGGCGTTATTTGGTTTTTATGTTAGGTCTTTTTTAGAAATATGTTAACTGACATGTATAATATATATATACTAACAACTTTTTTCATTTTAATCATTATTCTAGATTGAGAAAGCTACTAACACTGCCATCTCTTGGCCCGCCAAACTCAAAATTGGTGCGAAAACAAGAAAAGGTAAACTAAAAAACTAATTTAACTAATATTAATAATCTTCCTTTTGCATTGAGAGATAGAAGTGACTAGTGTATGAGCACGAGTCTGCTAATGTCACCCATTTCCGTTTTTTTCAACTTTTCAACTTTAAGGATCCAGTGAAAAATCTAGGTGCATGCAATAATGATACCAGCTGATGTTTTTTATCAGTCTTGATACTGGCAAGCTTAAACAGTCATTTTTTTCACTTTACAAAGTACACATTTTTTTCAGGGCAGCTTTTTTCATCAAAATGTGAACGGAAAATGAGGTTTTTAGCAAATTGTCTAAGTTCATTATTTAATAATCTAGGCCAATCATGTCTGATCATACTTAATTTTTCTTTTTATTACAGCCAAGGGACATGAAAAACAAAATCTACAAAAAGATTTTTCAAAATGAAGTTTTTCCCAGAATAAATGCAAAAAGTTGCGGACATAACTTTTTCCGTTCACAAAGTTATGTCCGCACACAATTGATTTGCTAGAGAAGTGAAAGTGTTAATATCTATAGTTATTTGATTTTTAACCCTTCCCATCCATTAGAGAACCGAACCGAGTAACACTAAAATACCAGTTGTCCTTCATTGAAAAATATTCCATTTTGAAGTGAACAGGGTATGATTTCCGTTCACAATTTTGAGTTATGTCCGCACATTATTTTATCCTTTAAATTTTCAAAAGAGTTATTCTTACTCAGCTGAATCATTTTTCTATATCAAGGGTCATATTTGGGGTCATTTTATACAAATTTGAAGTCCCAAAGGCTGTTTGTTGGGAGACGGCGAAACAAAATAGTTTCTCCAAAAATTAGTTATGTCCGCAACAAAAAGTTATGTCCGCAACAATTCATGAAGTTTTTTCAGCCCCCAAACATCATTTTTAGGTTTCTTTGACAAATTATTGCATTTGAGGTCATTATAAGTTGGTTAAAACCAGAAAAAAGTCTGATAATTTTCCATTGGCAAGATTTCAGTTTTTTCACCTCATATCATATGTATTTCATGTTGCGGACATAACTATTTCATCTAAATGTTGCTGATGATAAGTGTATTTGCAAGCTGGCATGATGTTTTATTATATGGAAGTAGTGCTTAGGCTATTAGAAATAGAAAACAAATACTCTGATGCCAAGCTGAGGTCCAAAATTAAAATTTTAACAGAAAAATAAGCTTTTTGTTTCTTTGAAAATGATGGTTCTGAGCCTGCGAGCTTGAATAAAGGATAAATCATGCATTAATTTGCATATTAAATTCATTGTGTAGTGTTCACACAACATAATCTACTACACACTCACTTACAGACTGGTTAGAATTGCTCCAATAGTTCAAAACAGAGTCATATTCTGTAGCAAATTGTATGTTGCGGACATAACTATTTAAAGTATTTTATCAGATTTTTGACCCCCTTAAGCAGTTATGCTAACACTTTGACAATACTAAAGAGTTACATTGTAAAAACCATGCATTTCCTTGTTTTTTTTTTTAATTTTTTGTGTCCTCTAGAGGGTCGTTCTTCTATTAGAAATATGAGAAAGTTCTAATATCATTGATAAGTCTTCTTTTGTTCTTTTCAAAGAAAAACATGTAATAACTGAAATCAAACCAAACCAAATCTTTTGGTTTTATATTGATTTAGTCTCTATAATATTCCTTAAATTTTGGCAATAGAAAAAGACACTCCAAAATCTTTAATTAATGATGTATAATGTTCTATGGTTCTACCCTAAGAAGAAAAAGTTATGTCCGCAACACAGCATTATTATACATTTAACCCTTTCTATTGAAAAAGTTTAGTGACTCTCAAGGAAAAATCATATTTAATGATTATGAAAATGTACAACAGTTGATGTCAAGCTCAAATCTTAACTTTTAAGATTAGATTTTAACAAAAAATTATATATGATTGGATTCTCTTTTACAAATAAATCTTCAATTTTCAGGAAATCATAGTTACAAAGACCTTTCAAGACAACAAATTTCAATGATTAAGTTTTGGTTCGTGTACAGCAAAGTATTAAAAGCCAAATAATAACTCAATTTAATGTTTATTGCTGATTTTAAATCGAATTTAACAAAAAGTTATGTCCGCAACCAACAAGGTTTCATTTTCTAATTTTTATTGGCTAACTGAAATATAGCAAACTTTTGTTTTTTTGGAAGCCTTGTGATGAGTCCTTCAAATCTAGAATGAAATTACCTGACCTTAGCCAGTTTTCTTTTCATGAAGTCAAACTTTATGGGAATATTTTTTAGTATTTTAGATTTTATTTTGAAAAAAGTGTCAGAATTTGAAAAATATGCCATACTGGAGGGTAAAAATTGCTTTTTAATGCAGCTTAATATATTAGCCATGAACTGAAATCTAAGACAAGTATTAGATAATGCATATTTTATCTCAAATAAAGTGTAAACTACAAAGAGTTTTTTGCCAAATTTGTCTGATCATAACTACTCTAGGTTAAATTTATGGACCAAGCCAGTTTAATTAAGCCCTGATACTTATGTTTTCTGAAAATTGAAGTCATTAATAAAAAAATTATCCAGGAATAAAAGTGAAATTCAAAACTTTATTTTTTCCAAATTTTTTCACCTATTTGGGTGACATTACCAGACTCATGCTCGTATGTAAGACTTACAATCAGGACTTTTTCATACTTAATTCTTTTTTTCATTATTATTATAAACTTTGTGATAAATAAATAAGTGTCTTGGAAATCGTGCAATTCTGTTCTGCCTTTGAGATTGGCCTTTTTTTAAATATGAAAACATTGATTATTCCTCTACATGAAAAAAGTTCAATCTCAATCTCAAAGATGACCACCACAGTAAAACTTTGAATTTGGAAGGTACTAATTTTGAGCTTTAACCTTTAGTCATGTGAACAATGAAACTTTGACATAAAAAGTTTCTTTTTATAGCATGTCCCCCTTTGTTGAAGCAAATTTTAAGACCTCTTCACAAAATGAAAATCAAAGACAAACTCATACTACTGTTTTGATTTTACTCTGTTATTTCTGATTTAAAAAATCATTCACAAAATAGAGCTTCTTTAAAATGAGACCATAATGTCTCACTGTTTGCAAATTGTTTGTTTATATTCAAGAAAATACTCAAATTGTAAACAATGAAATTGTAGTGGATTTCTACCTTGAGTAGCTAAAACAAATTTCAATGTATCATTTTCTAGTGATTAGAAAATTGATTTGTTATGCTCAATATGAGGATACAATTGTAACCTCATGTTGCAAGAGAAATCAAAATCGTTTAAATCTAATTATCTTTTCAATACTGTTCTTCTGTTTGGTTTGGTAAACAAACAACTTTCTAAACATTTTAAACAAATCTAGGGCAAACTAATCACAAAAAAAAAGTTTTGATTTTTTGAAACACTTTTGTTGATTGTTTTGAATTTTATAAGCCTCACTTGGAAAAATTTTGATTTGCAAAATGACTTAAAAAGAGGACAGGAAGTTTAAAGTTTTGGATTGTACCAAGTTGTGTGCAGTCCATATATTTGCTGGATTTCATTCCAATTTAATATTGTTTGGCTTATGAAAACTATATCAATGACATTCTATTTTTGGAAGTTCCTTTTATAATTGATTTGTCGTCAGCATGCGACAAGTAGTAACAAATGTTAGAGATTTGGAATTGGTCCAATCTTTGCATCACTTCATGTACAATCAAGTTTTCCCAAATGCGATTACTGCACAGAATTTCTTACAACATAGACAACTTTTGCACAGTTTTATACGACCACCTTTGCCACCTCCTTTTCCACCAGTACCAGCTCAAACTCATGTTCCATGTAAGTTTATAATGTCTTTTTAACTTTTTAACCTAAAAGACTAGGTTCGAGTTTTACCAGAAAGGATTTTTATCAAACGTTTGAAGTCATTGCATCAGTTTTTTTGCACACAATACACCCATTCAAAACCCTTAAAGTGTGAGGACAACGGGTTAGAGTTGGAAGTTAGAATGGATTGTCAAACGACTGGAGTTGCTGCATTGAGTTTTCTTGCAGATACAGACATGTCATTCTTGGTAATAACCAAGATTTTAGTGTTTGAGCAGACGTGTCTAATTCCATTGATTTTTAAATTAAGACCTAATCATTGTCCAACCGAAACCTCTCTGTATTCAACCCAAACCTGTATCTGACTCAATAATCAAAGGTTTCAAGCCAATTCAAGATTTTAGTGTTTGACAGACGTGTGTATAAGTCTTATTGAGAAAAAAAGTTTTTCCAAATAGGGCTACTTATAAGCAAAGCAAAGGTAAGCTTATAATGTCTTGCACACACTGGAAGTTTAAACTCTTCAAGCGTAAAAGACTGGGTTCGAGTTTACCAAGAAACATTTTTATCAAACATCTGAAGTCATTGCATTGGTTTTCTTGCAGACATTTGCTGGTAATAACCCAGATTTTAATGTTAGTCAGACCTGTATAAGTCCCATTGCGAAAACAGGCTCTCTCAAACCTCTCTGCGTCTGACCTAATATGTCTGTGTCAGACCCACAATAATAATGGTTTCAAGCCTAAATCAACTCATATTCATATCAAACATTTTGCAAAACAAATTGAATTTCGTTATTTTGGGCAAAGATAGATTATACTGGATGTATTAGTAACTTAAAAGCCAATTTCAAAGTACTTCTTATTAGGGCTTTCTTTACTGCGATTTTTCTGTTTTTGTGATCAAAGTCCTTTACACTGTTTAAAGAAATATTTTATTTAAATGTTAACTCTAGATGTGCCAATCTTAAGTCTAGAGGCAAGATTAGAATGTTTTGCGTTTGTTTACTTGCATTCAAGTGTTATTTAATGTGTGATCTTTATTATGATCAATATCTGACAAATGTGTTTCTTATTTCCTAAATGAAATTTGTAAAGTCAGCAACATATCATTAGCAAATTTTCAACTCAAGATTGGTGACATATCAGTTGGATGTGTTTTTTATATTTTTTGAAAATAGTTAGCAATAGCGTAGACAGGAGGGGCGCAGAATTTGTGTATGAGAGCAGATTTTTATGATACAGTAAACATCTTTTCATAATATAAAAGATTTTGCGCCCCCTGTCTACGCTACTGGTTAGTGTGCCATATGTGTTACACGTTTCTTTTTTATAAGAACGTCAAAAATTTTCGAAGCCTTCGGATGTTCTTAGTTTTTTGGATTTGAAGCCTAAAAATGTTCTTAAAATGTTCTTATTTTCAGCTTTTTTTGAGCATTTTGATGTAATTTCTTAAGAAAATGCATGTTTTTAAGTCTCCAAAGCCTTAGAATGTTCTTAGAATGTTCTTAAATTTTTGGGCCTTGAAGCCTTATGTTCTTATATAGTTTGTTCTTATAAAAAAAAACTACGTGTTTTTAAGTCAGAAGGTATTCTTGAGGGGGATAGAGTTTTCAAAATATAACAGATACAGTATTTGTTGACGAGAACATTGTTTTACTAAAAATAGCAGATTTATCAAAATGTAATTTGAGACATTGTATGCAATGTATTTTGTTAAAAAAACGGAATTATTTGCTTGTTCAAGTTCCCTTGAATTTGAATCTCCCTTGTTTTGTATAGTTTGTTATTGCCTCAATATCATGAAATTACAAATTTCAAAAATTTATGTGACAAAAAATCAAAAGTGTTGGCAAGTGAATATTTTAATATGTTTGATGACTTGATTTGAACAATAGCCTTATACACATTGTGGCTTGTTATTATTGGAAGTTTCCCAAAATATATGTATTTTCGTGTTTTTATCTTGCAGTTGACAACTGACTTAAGTCGTTATAAAGGCAATGAGTTTCCATTATACAAGTCCCCTTTTTCCCTTATGGTGCAATATGGAATAATCTTTTAAAAGTTTACAATTTTGATATTATTGGATTTGCTTTTTTATGGTGAACCTGTAGAATTTTTATTTCAGAATTAAAGTTTCCTTTTAAATGCCAATCGATAATTTAGGGGCTTTGATATTATTGTCAACTTGCTTTTGGTATTTAATTTTTTTCTTATTTTCAATTATTTTTATATCTTTGTTTCTAATCGAGTTAACTGCTCTTTCTGAAACGTTTGAGGGGGGATGAGGTACTAGGATTGCGAGTTGACGGGTATGTTCGAGCCAAAGATTGAAAATCGAGCCTTACAGAGACTGAATTTCGAAAATTTTTCCATTTTTGACTTTTTCTTGAAAGTTCCCCCTTTGAGGGACTTTCGAGGGTTTGAAAAAGGGACCCTTGTAACTCTATAACTCGCACATACCTGATACCCATTTTGCCTAATCCCCCTTCACACTTATCCCACTTAAAAAATAGGAAAAGTGACGTATTGGGTGGAACAAAAACAGAAAAGTTGCATAATTTCGTGAAGTCATTGCAGTGGTGCATATCATGAATTCAGCTTTAATCTTTTCGAAAATTAATAGCTGGTTGGGGACGTTTATTTGGGACCTTAGAGTATCCATTCCTATACTAATGATTTAATTATCCATTCTTATGTTACTTTATTTTCAGATCCGTACATCAAGGTAACAGGCCTGCCAGAGGATCGACAATCCGCCAAACAGATGGTACTCTCCATTATGGATTCCAAGGTATTACTTACAAAAATCACCACAAAATAAGTATTTGTTTTATCTGTTTATGCTAAGTATGTACTTTTAGCTAAACCATCATGTGGAAATCACTTTAAGATAATTAGCTTGGTTACAATGTTTAGAACGACCCGTACAATAAGTTTGCAACTCTTTTCAGACTTTACTCACAATCATAAAAAAACTTCAAGACTGTGCCGTTCGACCATTGTCTTTTAGAATTTATTGTTGATGTCTAGGATGATTTGATAATATCAGTCATTTCGGCTTGGTTTTTATAATTAGAATTTATCATTATATGCAGGAATTTATTGAGGTTATCCAGCCATTATTCTTGAAACCCAGGTCGCCACTAGCGTGCGCTGTGATTGCACCTTTTGGCTTCAATCCTTTTTGCTAGGAAGAAAGATTACGTCATAATAATGTAGCGCGCGCTCGAAAATAAAGTTGAACACATTCCAACTTTTTTCAACCGTTACGTCAGATCGCGCCAATGGAGTTGCTTCATTTTTCTTTTGACCAATAGCGTGGAAGCTCTGCTCCAAAGTGTGATCGAAGCGCGCGTAAGTGAAGACCGGCCTTAACCATTATTCTTGCAACCCAAGTCGCCACCAACTCAACGAATAAATAGCTTATAAAAATCGAATAATCTGATCTCAAATTACAGAGAAAAGGGTGAAGTTTTAGAGTTGCACCTCAGTATTTCATCTCCCTGATCTATCTGCTCAAGTGGGACTTTTAATAGACTACTATAGCATTTAATAGCTACTTTTAATTAAAATATCTAATACTTTAAAAACTTATTTAAATCATCGACATTTTTTCCCTTTCAGTCAACCAGAGTGACCCTGAAGATGGATGTGTCTTTTGCTGACCATTCTCACATCATTGGCAAAGGTGGAAATACTATCAAGAAAGGTGAGAAAAATTTCCATGGTTTGTTTTACTCTTTTTTAAATAAAAACATAAGCCTCCGAATGATGGTAAATTAACTCTGTAAATGTCAAAGTCCATATCATTTGAGACTACAAGAGAGAGTTTGCAGTAATGCTCACTATGAAAATCAATACACCTATCAAGTCTTTGCGGCGTGGGACTAGTAATGAGTTAACAAGGAAGATTTGTTCTCGGCGCACGGCATTTTTAGGCTACAACTAAATCAAGCCAAGCAAATTCTCGCCAAAACTCTAGAGGCATTTTCTACCCAGCTGGCACACAACGTTGTTTCAACGTTTATCTAACGTTCACAACGTCCATATAATGTTAGATGAACGTTAAAACGACGTTGTGTGCCAGCTGGGTAGAGTCTCTGCGGTAGAGTGCAAGCTATCATTCGAATAGCTTTACTATATATTGATGTTACATTTTCGCTTCAATGTAAGGGTATCTTACATTTTTCATAAGAGCACTTCTCCATATTGTACGAGCAAATGTCTGATAACTGGTTTATCGGTGACCCAAAAAATGTGCTTTTTGTGCTGGAAAAAAGCGCAGGACACTTTTGTAGCAAAGTGACGTTAGATTGCTTCTTCCACTACAATGCAACAACATCTTTTCGTCTATTTATATTTTGTACATGTAAAATACAAGATACTCCTTTCAACCAATCAGATTGTAGATATTTTTTGGATCGCCGATAAGGAACCGTAACGTCTGAGCATGGTTCTGAAAACGATTATTTACTTTTTTTTAACACTCTTTTCTCGTTTACTTTTCATGTTTAGTGATGAAAGACACGCAATGTCATATTCATTTCCCCGACTCCAACCGAACCAGTTCTGAGAAAAGCAATCAGGTATGATATATCATACAGTTGACACTCTCTCTTATTTGACGCTCTACTATTCGATACGCTCAATTATTCGCTAATATTGAAAGTCATCGTCAACATGAAACTCACATAAATGACGCTTAGGCTACGTCATATCTTCCTTCGTTTCGAGCGTAAAACTCCTACTCTTCGGGCTATGAGCACTGCTCTTGTTTTGAATATCGAAATTCTCCAGATAAATCGCATGCGCACTGAGGTTTTAATGAAACAATAGAGAGTTTCGAAACCTAAGCCAATCAGCTGTGTTTTAAACATTCTTTTATTTAAAATCTCTATTGATAAACATCTTTTGTGAATTTTGTCTATTATGTTTAAACCTATTAATAAGCAATCTCCGGTGGGGGTCACTAGTGGACGCCTATAGCAGTGCCTATAGACCAAGAGTAAGGCCTAAAAGCCTGGATCTGTCTATTGTGTAGACTAATGACGCTCTACTATTTGATACACTCCCTTATTTGATGAAAATCCGATTCCCCCTTAAAATCGATTTAGAGGGCGTAAACTGTATTTAATTTGTGGATTCCCGGCGGACTCAAGGGGGGGGGGTAATTAGGCAAAAGGGGTGCCGGGTATATGCGAGCCGCAAGGGTCCCTCAAAGGGGTACGAAAACCATTTAAAAGCAATTGAGAGTCTCTGTAAGGGTTCCAAAATTGCGAAAATCAAAATTCGACTCCCTTGAAGGGTCATAAATTCTTGAAATTGGGACTAAAATTTGAAAATGACTGACATTTTATGGAAAATGTCTCTCTAAGGGTGGCAAAAACGTCAAAAATGCATAAGAATTTCGAAATTCAGTTTCTATGGGGTCGATTTTCGAACTTTTGCTCGGACATACCCGTCATTTCACAAACTCAGTGCCCCGGGTTGGCGGGAAAATAAACGATTGAGTTTAAATCAGGTATCCTATAATGTAAATAGGCAGGCAGCGGGGACTGGTCTGGAAAATCTTTGAGAAATTGGTTTTTGTTTGAACTATTAGTCCTATGGTACACATAAGGGTATAATGAGTTGAAAAATTTGGGTAACCCTTCCCTTTGCTCCTTAAGGCCGGTCTGTCTCCACTTTCGCGCGAAATATGCGACAGTTTTTTCTCAACTGTCTTTGCCTGAAAAAAAGATTACGTCATAAAACTTTTTCGCGCGAACAAAAAAGTTGAAGAAAGTTCTATTTTTTCAACCGTTACGTCAATGGGGCAAATTGTTTCGCTGCTATTTTTCACATCTTTGCCCCAAGTGCCACTAGGTTCCTAATTGTTTCTACAAAATGTGTCTAAAAGTGGCAAAAGTGCTTACATTTTTTGCCACCTAATTCCAAATGATCGTTTGTGTCCTTTGAGTTAAAAGTGGTAAATTCTCAATCTCCACCAAGCAAAAAACAAATTTGTTTTGTTTCGCGCAGTTTGTGTGAAAAGTGGTAAACAAAATGGCAGCTTTCGAATGCATAAATTTGATTATAATTTTGCATTAATTTTCCGTCGCTATGTAACTAGAGAATAAATTTATTCAAAGATGGCAGAAGGCATCATTTATGTTGTACCGATTGAAAATGTAATATAAAGACCTAGAAAAAGGCTCTGTTGCCGTCGGAATTTTACCTAGAAGGACCACTGTTTCGGGCCCGTACTAGAAGGAACGTGGTCTCGTTTTTACACATTGCCTGACACAAGTTAGCTGAAGGAGCCACTTTTCACACTTTTTAAAAATGTTTCAACGTGATGGTGGCGTTCCCACAGAAGTGGGAACAAGGGCAAAAGTGGCAAAAGTGTAAGCGAAACAATTTGCCCCAATTTTGACCAATGGAATTGCTTCATTTTTCAACCCACCAATGACCTTACCAAAACATTAAAAAGTTCTCGCTCGTTTCGCGCGAAAGTGGAGACCGGCCTTTATGCTATGGTTGTTATGTATTTACTGGTTCGAGGTTAAAATCTTATATATATCCCTAAATTTCACAAATCATTTTTCTTGTTTCTACAGGTTTCCATAGCTGGGCCGCCATTTTGTGTTGAATCTGCAAGGAGACAAATAAGAGTAAGTGGTGTTTGAAAAATTCTCTTTTATTTTAATCTTTTAGAATAGACCTTTTCATAAATCATGTCGCGAACATCACTTGCCTCGTTTTACAATTATTGCCATGGTGATTAATTCCCAGTGGGTTTTATTAAAACTACTTTCTATTTATAAAAAAATCATTTAATATCTCAAGGGACATAATTACCATGGTAATTGTTTGAATACGAGGCAAGTAATGTTCGTGACGTAATTTATGAAAAGGTCTATTCTATTTTTTTGTGTTTTTTTTTAAGTTACAAGTGCATTTTAAAAGTGAAAATAATAAAACTCACATGATATTACAGAAACTTAAACATCGATCGATTGGAAATATGATTAAAAGCTACTTTAGGGTTGATTATAATGATTTTGTTTTTTTATTTTCTAAGATCATATTCACACGTTTCTGTTCCGTTTCGCTCCGGTATGATTTTCGTTACGGATCGAGTGTGTTCATATTGGTTTCGGAACGTTTTGGAGCAAGAAATGGAGCAGTTTCGTTCCGATGAAAAAAGTGGAGCGAAACCGTTTCGATCCGTTTTGCTTTGTAACGTCTTCTTGACGTTTCGAATTTTGACGTTCACATTTGTTTCGGAACCGTTTTGATGTCAATTTAACCTTTCTTTTTCACTTATTCTCACAGGAATTGCTCCCGATTGTTTTGAAATTTGAGATACCACAAGCAGTGACGATACCAGATAGCTCATCTCCTGTTATT
This sequence comes from Clytia hemisphaerica, assembly GCF_902728285.1. Lineage (NCBI taxonomy): Eukaryota > Metazoa > Cnidaria > Hydrozoa > Leptothecata > Clytiidae > Clytia > Clytia hemisphaerica. The sequence goes on along the minus strand of NW_027104093.1, from coordinate 154,478 downwards.
CACAGCATCAGTCATCAACTTAGTGTCAACATCAGTTTTCAGCAGGTAGGTTGCAGCCATTGGTTAAGGGCTGGTCTCCACTTGCGCGCGCTGCGATCGCACCTTTTCGCTTCAATCCTTTTTGCTTGGAAAAAAAATTACGTCATAAAAATGCAGTGCGCACTCGAAAAAAAATTTGAACACATTTCAATTTTTTTCAACCGTTAAGGCTGGTCCCACACTCCAGCCACTTTCGCGCGAAATGGGCGACAGTTTTTTTTCTTAACCTTTTTTGCCTAAAGAAAAGATTACATCATAAAAAAGTTTCGCGCGAACAAAATAAAGTTGTACTTTTTTTTATCCGTTACGTCAATTTCAACCAATGGAATTGCTTCATTTTTCAACCGACCAATGACCTTACAAAAAAGTCGAAAAGTTTTCGCTCATGTCGCGTGAAAGTGGAGACCGGCCTTTACGTCAGATCGCGCCAATGGAATTGCTTCATTTTTCTTTGACCAATAGCATGGTAGCTTTGCTTGCACGTGGAGACCGGCCTTAAAGAAGGCTTCTTTTATCTGGCACTCGCTGTAGAAATGCTAAAGCGCTAAAGGTTTAGAAAATTTTCAACATGTTTAGATTACAGAATTTCTCCATTTTAAATCAGGTAGAAAACTATCGCGAAGCCGTGATTCTGTCTTTTAGGTGTAAATCTTATTAGCCCATTAAATGACATCACACTCCAACTAAAAAAAAAACAATCTCAAATTATGCCTGTGACACTTTAACGGATTAATAGCGAGTTTATGTATTGCCCTTTTGAAGACGGCGGAGTGACTTAAGTGATTTGGAAAAACCCGCAATTCTGACCCGAAAAATCGATGACGGTAAAAAGTGCTGATTTACTGTCGTCCCCAGTCAGTCAGCATCTAGGCAAATTACTTTAGGCATACAAACTTTCGCGAGCAGAAACTTTCGCGATTTTCGCGAATTTTAGCCCTTTTCACGAAAGTAAATGTCTTTCAAAATTCTTGAAAGGGCAATTCGCGAAAGTTTACGCTCGCGAAAAATTTTCCTCATTGATGAAAGCAAGGGTTAGATTTAGTGTAGAAATTATGCAAATGTCCATCAATTTTGGTTTGGGTACATTTGAACGATCAAAACACTGGTTTCATAAAAAACCTGAATTTTCCACTAAAAACACACCACATTCGCGAAAGTTTATGCTCGGACCAATACCCCTATTAAATTAATAACATGATTTCCATTCTCAAAACTCACAATTGCTTTATTGTTCTTTTTTATACAGCTGATACAGGCTCATCAGAAATGACCTATTAAAATTAAAATATGGCGTAGTGAGAAAACCTTTAATAATCTATTTCCTTTGTTTATATTTTCAGCAATTACGTTCATACAGTTATGTGGGATGCGTAAAAGGCCTCCATTCCGACCCATTCCATGTCAGGGTAAGAAGAGATCTCCAAGAAGTTTTTATACGTTTATACTTTCCTTAAGGGAACTAATTTTCACAGTAACTTGTTTTCGTTTTTTTCGTGGTTTTATTGGCAAACCGAGAAAACTAAAACCCGTGAAATTACAAATTTCGGTCAAATTTTATTCGACCGTGAAGAGTTCCCACTAAAATTACTTTTGCTAAGGTAATTCTTGACTTTCTAAGGGTTAGAGCCCGAAACTTATTCTTAAGATGTTCTTATTTTGGGTATCGGTGACATCCTTAGAAATTTACAGCCTGCATTGGCTTTGTATTATTCTTTAAAATGTTTTTAAATTTTTAAAAGTTTGTCCTTTTGTGCTTATAGTGCTTATAGACTTTGTTCTTATAGACTTGGTTCTTATAAAGGAATATGTAGGTCTTAACACACTATGACCGACGAAAGCCTAAAGTTTTTTGCATAAATTTAACAAGCTTCTTTATTCTTTTCAGGATGCTGTTTTGAAAGTCTTGGAACACTTGACAGGAACCGTGCCGGTATGTCAAAATAAGAATTTTTTATTTGATCCCTTGTTGGAAATTTTTGCTTAAAGCGGTAACGAGATAAAAAAATGAAATTCAACCAAAAGATTCCTTCCATAGTCCTTAGCAGAACCTCAAAATTTTACTGGCTACTTGCCTTTCAAAGTCAAGATATCTAGGTTTGCAATTCTTAGTTTCTGCTTGAAAACAATAGAATGTCAACGTGAGGTACTGTACGTGCGATCTACAAAAATCTGTAATCTTAAATATTTGGTGGTCTTACCAAAGACCATGGAAGAAATCTTTGAGCTCTCTTTTACTTTTTATCTGGTTATTCCTTCATCATAGCATTGATTGTAATCAGTTTGATTTTCTAAGAGCGAGCGATTGTTTGGCAGGATACCCAGCTGGCACACAACGTTGTTTCAACGTTCATCTAACGTTATATGGACGTTGTGAACGTTATATAAACGTTGAAACAACGTTGTTTGCCAATTGGGTAAGCAAACAGTATTTTAACTGTGTACTCTAAGGTCCCGAATAAACGTCCCAAACTGGTTATAAATGTTAAAAAAAAAATTCAGCTATCACAAGCTGAATTGCTCTAAATAGCCTGTCTTTAGCTTATAATTTATACCTCGCTTACCTTATTTACTTATTACGTTACTGCGTAGAAAATAGCCTGTGCCGTCTAGTTAAAATTAAAGGTTTTGTTTTAATTGAAAGGTCTGATGATGCTGATGTAGTAAAAACAAGTGCGACAAGATTAGAAAAAAGGTTTTGAAAAAATGAAAATACATTGAATAAAAAAGCATTCCTCAAACTGATACTCTTTCGAATGTTTTTATGTCTACAATAAATAGAACGTTTTCTATCTTACTATCAAAACATTCGATTGTAAATTTGCTCGAAATCAAATTTGCTATTTTTTTGTTTACAAAAGCAATAGAATGTAAGGTCATATCTCGAAACAACTTTCGATCTTTCATTTGTTTGCAGGATATTGTTGCGTAAAAAAGTAGCTTTAATTTATCTGACTCAGCATGAAGACACTGCCTAAAATAAGCTCCTTTTATTCCCGTAGAAAACCTTTAATCTTTCTTTTTCCCAACCAACAAACGCAGGTCACCGTTCCCGTCACAACGCAAGTGGAAATCGACGCTAAACATCATCCGTATGTTTTGGGTCCTAACGGAGCTAACATTCGTAAAATCCAACAAGCCACTGGTGCCAGGTACCGTACAACTTTTATTCAACGCCCTTCAAAGTGACGATAGGACCATTCCATCAAAAATCCATACAGGGGGTGGACGAACCTTTTTAAGTCAAAAAAAAAGTCTCTTGGTAATCTGTCGATACCCACCCCCTTGATTGCAAGATTAAAACAAAACAACCCTTGGAAAGATTCTTTACATATGTTAAAGTAACGATTGACTAACTAAAATGGGCTTTTCCAGAAAAATTTTTTACCCCCACTGTTGAGGATATTGATTTTTCGAAGTAACGAACCCCCTGGATATCCTACTTTATTAGCAAAGACCCCCTGGATATCCACTCTTAAAAATATGCTCAACTCTTTGGATATTCTCTCTTATAAAGATGCTTACCCCCTAGATATCGTATTTTTTACTTGATGGATATCCGCTCCCTTGTACCCCCTGGATATGTTGGATCCACTTTTAAACAAAAATCGTTACCCCCCTGGATATCCGATATCCTCAACATGGGGGGGGCACGGACTATTTCTGGAAAAGCCCAACCAGTCTTTGACCCCCTGGAAATTTTAGATTAACATTTTACCCCCTGGAATTCCTATATTGGAATACCACCCCCTGGAAATGTTCGTCCACCCCCAATATGGATATAAGATAGAATGGCCCATTGACGGCCATTTGTTTTCTGTCATGAAACTTGCTACATCTGACTCTCTCTAATTCGATACTCAAAGGGGGGAGCAAGAATTATCTTCGAATTAGAGAAAGATTCACATTAGAGAAAGTAATTTATATCACCCTGCAACCAAGGAACTACTATTCTAGTTCGCATTACAGAAAGATTCGAAAAATAGAATTTGAATTAGAAAGAGTTGACTTTATTGTCTTTATTGAAGGGAAGATTTGCTTAAAAAAAACTGTGCAAAAATATACTTAATTTTTTCAGATGCTATTCTGTTCAAGCTTCAATATTGAATCTTTTGAATGGTTTTTTATGCGTCAAACTTTTTCTGAATATCTTCGAGTTATGGGCAATTTCTTTGAAGGGGTAATAAGCTGTGATTTTTGTCATTTAAGTTTAAAATGCACATGCACGTAAAATTTTACTTCAGACCTTACAGAAAATCGTTCGTAAGGCTGTCTCTTGGGAATTTTCCCGACATTATGTAGAGTTTTTGTTGATTAAGAGGGTCTTACGTGACTTTTCCTTCCGTTCAAAACTTTTTGAACGTAAGCAACTCTACATAAGACCTTAAAACACTACGTAAGCTTAGGGAACTTCCCCACCTTTCAAGGTCTTCAATAAAGTTGTGAAAAAAGCTTCAGAGCAAAACCTGTAAGAATATTTTCCAAACTCTTCAAAATTCTTTTTCGTTTTTTTCACAAAAAAAACAACAAAAAAAACAGCAGCAAAAATCTCAAACTGATTTTGTAAGACATGTTTCAATTAAAAGATAGCCAAAAAAATTATTTCTTCTTTTTTTACACAGCATTCGCTTCCCTGATCCAAACGATCCGAACATTCGAAAAAGTACTGTCACTATCACCGGAACCATCGAATCTGCCGTCACCGCAAAAGTTTATTTACTGGTGAGAAACCTTATTTGATAATAAGTTCCTTATTTTGTGATCATGGTGCAAAGAAGACACCGAAACGTCAAGAAATGAATAGTTTTCACTTTTTTTATCAAATTTATCTGGCCCAGCAAGAAATTTTTTCAAGAAACCTTATTTGGCGCCCGATGCAGAAATTGTTCTTCTGACACGATAATGCTCTGAAGGTTGAGAGAGTTTTGCAATATCTGGAAGGTTTAGATTACGGAATTTCACTAGTCCGCGTTAAGGGGAGGCCAAAACCCCAGCCCCGTTTTTCAGGGGATTATTGGATCCTAGCAAAAAATATAAGGGCTGTTTTTCCTGACGGCGTCAAGAGGAGGCCGGAACCCCAGCCCTAGTTTTCGGGAATTATTATCGGGCTCTACAAAAGAAACTTATGCTTACGCGCAAGGGCTGTTTTCTCAAACCGCGTGAAGGGGAGTCGTGAACCCCAGCCCTCGTTTTCAGAGATTATCAGATCCTACAAAAAAATATAATGGGCCTTTCCAACAGCTTCCCAAAGTTTGACTAAAAAGAGCTTCTAAAAAAAATGTTTCTGTTCCATTTTTAGCAATATCTTCCGCTGATCCTGATGTTTGATGTCCGTGACGGAGAGAGCGATCATCTGCTTGAACAAAGTAAGTAGAATGCCCGGGGGGACTCATATGATCAGGCCTATGTCATGTGCCGCGCCTAAGGGTGGGGTTTTACAGCATCCCAATATGCACTGTAAGGGTGTGTTTCTGTGAGATTGCACTGCAAGGGTCGAATTTTAAAACAAATTCAAAATAATTGTTAAAAAGAAAGATTTTTACTTCTCATTTGTTTGAAAAAGTTTCGATTGTCTGATGATTACAGCTGACATGAATAATTTTCTCATTTTTTCTTTGAAACAGAAAATTTCCCAAGCTTTTCTTCCACGCAAATTTACAGCTGAGAAATATAGTGCACTATAAGGGTTGGGTAAATCAAGAGAAAATGCACTGAAAGGGTACTTTTCAGCCATATTGAACTGCATTGTAAGGGTACGATGTTGAAAAGCAGATTTTGTGCGGCCCATACCGTCGTTTCGAAATCTTTATTTCAAAATTTTTTGTCATTGTCATGAGTAACTTAAATTGGGCAGTCTGATCTAGGTGGTAAGTTACTTGGAGCTAATAGCAGATGTGGCGTTTAGCCAAAATTAAAATTATAAGATCGAAATTTAATTTAAATTTCATTTTCAATGATCAATTTCGAAGGTTTTTCGTCTAACTTTTTAACAGTATTATCTCGATGTACTTGTGTTAAATTGATTTCTGAAGCGGCTTTCTTAAGGCTTTGGGACACGAGAAAAATTTTTCGCGTTGGTGGGATGCAACACGCTCTACCCCACCAACACAAGAAAAAAACGTGTGTCTCATGGTTCCTTTTTTTGTTTCATGGGACAAAAGTGAGGGAAATTACCAAAAGACAAGTTGATTTTGTCCCTGGGACAAAAGTGAGATATCACTTTTATTGGTAGAAAGAAAAATGGGGTGGAGACACGAGAAAGCGTTTCAGGTTTGTGGGATGGAGCATGTTGTATTGCACCAACGCGAAAAAAACTTCTCGTGTCCCCAAGCCTTTTATGCGATTAATTTTATATACCTATGTTTTTGTATGATTTAGACACGTTGAACCAATTGATGGCAAATTACGATGTTCAGATTACGGTCAAACCGAAACCGAGACAGTACTGCAAGGTGAGAGGTCTAATTGATGAACTATAACTTTGCCCCTTCTTTATAGTAACAGAAGTTAGCAGTTTTGAAACAAAAGTGTTCTTGTTGAGTTCAAAGAATGCAATGACTGACCCTATCCCCACCATGGATATTTGCATCCTTTGCCATGAGCGGTACAACCCTATGGGCACGCAACGTCGTATGGACATTCAATGGACGGCTTTAAGACCTTTGGGCGTCCTAGAAACGTACATTAGACGTCCAAAAGACGTTTGTGCCCATTGGGAATAGTCATCAAGAGTACTAAAAGCAAAAGGGGAAAAAGTAATATAAATACAGTATTGAGAAAATAATATAAACACTTGAGAAATCCCTTAAGAACTATTTGGCACAGCCTCTGCAGGCTGTTTTTTTACAGACCAAAATGGTTGCTTTTGTTGTATTGTTTTATGGAAAAAAACAGAAAAATCTTTGGTTTTTTGTCCGAATCTTTGTAATTTTCAACATCGTCGTAAATCGGATCCGCGTAAATTCCCCCGTCAATTTCATCCTCAAAGTTCATTTCCGGTCGGCGTTCGCTTTTATCCTTCATTGGGTTACTCTCGGCAACCAAACACATAGCCAAATTAGCGGCGAAAATCATGATTGTTGTTGACTTCATGCTAAAAATATGAGAGATATCTGTCAACCTTTTTCTTAAATAACGTTATAATTATAAAATTATCATCAACCCATCATTTTTGTAATGAAATTTGACTGAAAGCACCAATTCGTTTAAATGAGTCTTATTCATGTATTTACCAGGGGTCTACCTTAATTAAGCATACCTCTATCTCAACACGTGGTTTTTTGTCACTCTCTTGGAACGGTACACAACTCCTTAAAGGTTTTATTTTTAAATTAGTGTACCCGTTTCATACCAGACACATATTTCATATCAGGACAGTGTCTTCCTATTATTATATTATGCTGGTATAAGCAAAAAAATGACAGACATTGTGGTGTGCTGAGACACTTAAGAGGTTCTACACCTGCGAGGACATCTGTTCTCCCGTGTAGTTCGAGTGTCGTGGTATACACCATGGCTCGGCAGCTCGCATCTGCAGGGTTGCAATTTCTGCTTGCGCTGTGATTCCATCTCCATCGTGGGTAGGAGACTCTATCTAAGCAAAAAAAAAATTTTTTATCTTTTCCCTTTTCTGGCTAATCTTGCTCCACATTCGTGTCAATTCAACGTGAAAAAAGCTTGTGAATTAAAATTGATGGTAATCAAACGATATCACTCTTATACAACTTTTCGACCGTAGCCGCCAATTGGCGCGCGGGCATTTTTTTGTCCGCTTTATCCCACTAAAACCGTCTAAGTCCTATAACACGATAGAAAAAGGTGTCAAAAAAGGATTGGATCGAGTTTAGGGGATAATTAAATACAGTTGACGCTCTCTAATTCGATTTTCAAGGGGAATCGGATTTTCATCGAATACGGGAGCGTATCGAATAGTAGGAAGTCTCCCCAATCCGATAAACACGAGGTAAATATCGAATTATAGAGCTGAGAAAGAAAAATATAAGCGAGACTCGATTGGTTTGAACGCGAATCAGGACAAATGTCTTCCTGAAAACCTAAGTTCTTCGGAAGAAAACTTTCGATATTTGCCTGTTTTGAAAAGCTTTGAGGAATCGAATTTCGAAATTATAATTCAAACGCAAAAGAATTGAAAATTTGAATTTCGAACTCCGTCCTAAAGGCCTTTTTACACGCTAGAAATCGAATAAGAGAGCGAAAAACCTTCAAGGGACTTCAAATTTTCATCGAAAACGGGAGCCTATCGAATAATAGAATGTCGAATAGTAGAGCGTAATTTATGAGAGTTTCTTAAGCAAATTTGACGGTGACTTTCAATTTGATCGAAAACGGGAACTTATCGAATAGTAGAACGTCGAATTAGAGAGCGTCCACTGTAATTAAGTGGCACGCGCCTGCCCGCGCGACTACGTTCGAAAATGTGTATACATTAAAAACAAAACCTTTAATTATACTTTCCTGCTTCTTTGTTTTCAGTCCATCATTGTGAAAGGCCACGAGAAGAACGCTTTAAACATATACAAAACACGTATGCATCTCATTGGGGAAGATCCAAACAACATGCCACATTTATTGACACCTCTCGCCACACTCGTTCTTCCTTCGCAAGCAGCAAACACACAAATGCCAATGTACAACGGTAAGGATTATATATTGCCTAGCTTTGAAAAGACATCAAAGTCGACCATAATTATGTAGGCAATAACTTGAGAGCTAACACACAAATGCCAATGTACAACGGTAAGAGGTATATATTGCCTAGCTTTGATAAGACATCAAAGTCGACCATAATTATGTAGGCAATAACTTGAGAGTTAACACATAAATGCCAATGTACAATGGTGAGGGTTATTTTCAATACCTTTGAAAAGAGGTTAAAAACATCATAGTCGACAATAATTATGTAGGCAATAACTTGAGAGCTGACACACAAATGCAATGTACAATGGTGAGGGTTATTTTCAATACCTAGCTTTGAAAATAGTTTGAAAACCTTTGAAAAGAGGTTAAAAACATCATAGTCGACAATAATTATGTAGGCAATAACTTGAGAGCTGACACACAAGCGCAATGTACCATGGCGAGGGTTATTTTCAATGCCTAGCTTTGAAAATAGTTTGTAATACATCAGAGTCGACCATAATTATGTAGGCAATAACTAAGAACTAACACACAAATACCAATGTACAACGGTAAGGATTATTTTCAATACCTAGCTTTGAAAATAGTTTGTAATACATCAGAGTCGACCATAATTATGTAGGCAATAACTAAGAACTAACACACAAATACCAATGTACAACGGTAAGGATTATTTTCAATACCTAGCTTTGAAAATAGTTTGTAATACATCAGAGTCGACCATAGTGATTTAGGCAATAACTAAGAACTAACATACAAATACCAAAATATACAATTGTAAGGGTTATATATAATGCGTCTCCCTTAATATGACACATTTATTGGATCAGGTCGGGTTAACGTGGTACATGGGTATAACCCGGACAGTGAAAGCGACTGTCCCGCTTTGCGCCCAACAACAATTTTACTGACCAAAAGATTTCCGTCACTTTCGACTGTCCCGCGTCACACCCAAAACGACTTTTTTCGACTGTCCCGCTTCGTACCCAAGACGATAATTGTCGACTGTCCCGCTTCGTACCCAAATCCGAATTATGCCACACCCTTCCACTGTCCCGCTTCGCACCCAAATCGGAATTATGCCACACCCTTCCACTGTCCTGCTTCGTACCCAAATAAGAATTGAGCCACACCCTTTCACTGTCCCGCTTCGTACCCAAATCCGAATTATGCCACACCCTTCCACTGTCCCGCTTCGTACCCAAATAAGAATTGAGCCACACCCTTTCACTGTCCCGATTCGTACCCAAATCCGAATTATGCCACACCCTTCCACTGTCCCACTTCGTACCCAAATCGGAATTATGCCACACCCTTCCACTGTCCCGCTTCGTACCCAAATCCGAATTACGCCACACCCTTCCACTGTCCCGCTTCGTACCCAAATCCGAATTATGCCACACCCTTCCACTGTCCCGCTTCGTACCCAAATCCGAATTACGCCACACCCTTCCACTGTCCCGCTTCGTACCCAAATCGGAATTACGCCACACCCTTCCACTGTCCAGCTTCGTACCCAAATTAGAATTGAGCCACACCCTTCCACTGTCCCGCTTCGTACCCAAATTAGAATTGGGCCACACCCTTCCACTGTCCCGTTTCGTACCCAAATAAGAATTGAGCCACACCCTTTCATTGTCCCGCTTCGTACCCAAATCTGAATTATGCCACACCCTTCCACTGTCCCGCTTCGTACCCAAATAAGAATTAAGCCACACCCTTCCACTGTCCCGCTTCGTACCCAAAGTTGAATTACGCCACACCCTTCTATGGTCCCGCTTCGTACCCAAATTGGAATTGTGCCACACCCCTCCACTGTCCCGCTTCGTACCCAAATAAGAATTACGCCACACCCTTCCACTGTCCCGCTTCGTACCCAAAGTTGAATTACGCCGCACCCTTCCACTTTCCTGCTTCGTACCCAAAGTGGAATTATGCCACACCCTTCCACTGTCCCGCTTCGTAGCCAAAGTGGAATTATGCCACACCCTTCCACTGTCCCGCTTCGTACCCAAAGTTGAATTACGCCACACCCTTCCACTGTCCCGCTTCGTACCCAAATTGGAATTGTGCCACACCCCTCCACTGTCCCGCTTCGTACCCAAATAAGAATTACGCCACACCCTTCCACTGTCCCGCTTCGTACCCAAAGTTGAATTACGCTGCACCCTTCCACTGTCCTGCTTCGTACCCAAAGTGGAATTATGCCACACCCTTCCACTGTCCCACTTCGTACCCAAAGTTGAATTACGCCACACCCTTCCACTGTCCCGCTTCGTACCCAAATTGGAATTGTGCCACACCCCTCCACTGTCCCGCTTCGTACCCAAATAAGAATACGCCACACCCTTCCACTGTCCCGCTTCGTACCCAAAGTGGAATTACGCTGCACCCTTCCACTGTCCTGCTTCGTACCCAAAGTGGAATTATGCCGCACCCTTCCACTGTCCTGCTTCGTACCCAAAGTGGAATTATGCCACACCCTTGGCCTTTCACTGTCCCGCTTGGTATCAATTGAATAATAAAAAAAAAAACTTTCGTTTGTGTGAAAACCACGCGGGTCAAGCGTATAGAAAGGGAAATAAGTGGCTTCATTTCCCACCCAGGAGTCTCGTGTCTAGCTTTTTGAGCTTGTAATTTAATGGGTTTCGTAACCGAAGAATCCTGCTTTGATAGAGTAAGACATTTTCAAATCACAAGACCTTTCTCTTATAGTCAAAACACATCCTGTCAACTATTTGGCCTTTTCTCAACGCCAAGAAAACTCAAGTCAATGTGCAAATAGGTTACACGCTTTTTTTTATAAGAGTGGTGTAAATCCATTTCATCGTGGATATTCTTAGTTTTTTTGGGAAAATCATCCTAAAATATTCTTACAGCATTCTTATGGTGGGATCCTACTTCAGACTAGATTTAACATTTAGTACAAACGTGTAAAGCATATAATGGCATTTTTGTGAAAGGAGCGAGCCTTACTTTAGGGTAATTGACAATTTTTAATTGAAAATGCTCTAAAAATGGCATTCTTAGCCTGAGTAGCAAAATTCCATGATGGTGATATTCTTAGCATTATTCTTAATTTCTTGGCCATTTTTAGCATGGACATTCTTATAAAGTGTATTCTTATAAAAAAGCGTTTTTATTGACAGAAATCAAAGTTGAAGCCTTCAACTAAATGAAGTAAAATCCCGAAGGGCTAAAAGGGAATTTCCTACGTAGGATTTGAAGCTGCTAAATCCTACATAAATTGTGCGGCCTTAGTTGGCTCGTCTTGTTTTCATACAAATTCCAGGATGAAAGTTACATTTTTTTGCTATATTTAAAAAAATATACCACTCGAAAACAAAGAAAACGCTAAATTCAATCCGTCGTCAAAAACACATTGCTTTCATTGTTTTAACCTGCGAGCATCTATGGAGTTTTTGATAACTTTTGAAATTTTTATCCAATAGATCTTTTCATAAAATACGTCACAAACATCTTTTGCCCCGTTTTGAATTTATTGCCCAGCGGATTTTATTACAACTACTTTCTATTCATAAAAAATCATTTAATGTCTCAAGGAATATGATCATCATGGAAACACAAGGAATACGAGGCAAGTGATGTTCGTGACGTAATTAATGAAAAGGTCTATTGACTTTAAATCATGTAAGTGTGCACGAAATATGAATTGGCATCTCAACCTCGTCCCGGTGTATTTCATCCTTTATTTACGTTACTGATATACGCCAGAGAATATTATTATCTAGCGCCGCGCCATCAGTAAGGGCCAGTAAGCATCAAAAAGCCGTTAATACGCAGGGAACGAGTTTGTTGGCATCTTTGGTAAAAATTCTACCGTCATTGATTGCCATTGTCACCTGATGACGTCGTCATTCTTGAAAATACCGAAAGTATTCTCTAACTTGTTTCATTTTATTTTTTTTGCTCGAATTTTGTAAGGTAGTTCCAAATGACATGTTTTTTTCTGGGCAAAAGATCAATTTTTTGCCACCTGTTGATATCGTGTATTTTACAGAACGGCCCAAATATGTCCTTTTTGCTTAAATCAGCCCTAGGATACTGCAATGACTGATTAGTAAATGTTATTGACTTATTATTTTGACAAGTGTTAGGTATTGATAGTACACATTTGCGGTCAAATTTCAGCAAAATCAGACGAGTGGTGTTGGTGTCGGTGCTGAGATTGAGTATATTTCAGGTAGGATACGGACCGATCTGTAAAATTTTGCACACTGTCTTAGATGGTCAATGACTAGGAAGAATTTCAAGTCAAAAGCTCCAGTATTTCCTGAGTTCCAGCAGGCGATGAACGTGTATTTTACAGATCGCTCTGCAAAGTGCCAAATACTCACGGGAACGAATATATTTTGTTATTGATCTCTTTTCTTCGACAAATCACCCTTCAGCGGAAAAAGTCAACCAGTCGAAACATGGTTTCAGTCAAGTTTACATTCTGGTCTGTAAAATACCAACCAGACAGCCCCTCCAAAGAAAAATAAATGCTTACCTAGTAAAAAAGTGAGAAGATGTTCGAGCTTTAAGTCGAAGGGCTATGCAAACAGTTAATAATTACTAATTTTAGTGTTGGAGATAGCACAGGACCATTTTAGAAATCTAAACTAGAATTTACAGTAATCTACATTAATTTAGCTGGGTAACGTTACATTGCCCTTCCAAATGAGTGCGCAATGAGTTCCCCGATTTTATTGACCATTCTCTGACGTGGATTTTGATCACGTGATCAAAGATGATGGGCAAAAAAATATCAACCTCAAAATTCAAAACAAGCCAGCTTACACACCAGGGTGATAATCAACTGACATTGATGGGGGTTTTTTGACGGAGTTTACGACTAGCTGATTCACCTATCTATGAACTGAATGGAACACGGAAGAAGCAGGGTCTCCTCAAAGAAAATTGTAAGCAAATTGATCCCAGGTCATAAATGAAGATATCTTAAGTGTAATATTGATTCTCAACTTCAGTTGAGCTAGAAAATGAGAAACTCCTTTCCCTGAGAAAAAACCTTGGGGCAGCCTTGAGACTTGAAAAACGATCAGATTTGGCTGAAATTTGGCACACTTGTTCCTTGGGTGAATATCTGGGTTTTTTTCATTCTTATAAAAAAAGATTTTTGGGATCTTGGCACTAGCTTTTTTGTTTGGTTTGCTAAAATTTGGCCTTTGAATAATTTAAGCTACTGAAGTTTAACTGAGTGCGTTGCGCATTTTACTCCTTGCATATTTACTCATACAGGGTTCCCAGCAGCTCCCCAGAATAATTTTCCCTGACTTTTGCTTTAAAATCCACCCTTTTCCCTGACATAAGTGTTGAAAAAGGGTAGTTTTTCCATGACTCAAGATGAAAAGAGAGCAAATTTTTCGTGTTGTAGTAAAAAGATTATCGCGCTCTTCAAAAATAACCCGGTAAGCTTTACAACAGTCAAAGTGTGCTGATTTTAGTGGGATCATTTGGAGGACCCACCATGGTTGGGTCCGACAAGAAAAAATTTGAAAAATGGAGATTCAAAGAATGGCTGAAAACCATCAAATTCAAGGCATTCGGGGAAAAAAGTTCCCTGACTTTTCCCTGACTTTTGAGAAATTTTACAAAAATTCCCTGACTTTTCCAGGTTTTCCCTGACTTTCTCTCAAAACAACCCATTTTCCAGGTTTTCCCGGTTTTCCCTGACCGCTGGGAACCCTGTCATAGCCGCCTCAGTAACCTTCTTCGTGTAAAAAACCGCGGAGTACGTTTTGTTAACTGTTAGCAGTTTTTTTGTGCGTTTTTCAGGTCTTTGCGGTGGAGCGCAGAGCTATTTTAAACCTTTTGAGAAATTGGAAATTGGTCCTCTTTGAATTTTATCGAAAGTCTCAGTCGGGTTGTGGCCTCCATTATGCTTTAAATGCCTTAAAATTGAAATTTTATACCAATCAACGTAGAATTTCACTTTGATTCAAAAAATCCGAAAGAAAAGCAAAAGTTTTTATATCAAAGTTATCTTATCAAAGGCTCTTAAAGCCCGGTACTCACTTGTGCAAAAAATCGTGTTTAAGGGCTCTGACCATAGTGAATTTTTCATAATTGCCGTGTTTAAAATGTGTTTTCTGACTGATGTAACCAGCAAAACTATGGCATGTTATACATTTTCTGTTAAACAAACTATTCTTGAATCTGAAAATTCCAAAATTGCATTGAAAAAATTTGATGAAGAAGAAAATGAAGACTTTTGCGAGGAAGAGTATTTCAACTTTGAAGAGCTTAGTTTCGGCGAAGAAAAAACATTTTGAAAAATTTTTCGCAGTAGATGGTGTATCTTTAACCGAACAGTAAAAAATGTTGCGGAAAATTTTTGTAAATGCTTCTTTGTCTCGAAATCTTCAAAATAGTGGTTTTTCATCAATTTTTCATCTGGCTTTTGCTTAAAAAAACAATCATAACTTTTGACACATCTTTTTAGAAAAATTTTCCGAAAAATTTAAAATAGTTCAATTCTTTGCGGACAGTTTGAAAAAACTTCGAAACAAAAAGGTTAATTACCATTAAAACTTAGCACTTTTTATAAAAGAAGGTGATGCAACATATTATTTACGTCTTTTTAAAGTTCATAGCGTCATTTTTGCAATTAAGTTCTTAATTACTCTTAAGGGGTTTGATTAAAAAGCAATTTATAAAGGCAATTCTTTGTTAAAAGTGTTAAAGAATCTAAAACATAACTTTTATGTTCAGATACTAAAATCAATTTTCTGACTATGGTCAGAGCCCTTAAGTGCGTCTAAGTGCGCCTAAGTGCGTTTATCAGTTAGGCGCACTTAAACGCTATTTATGTACTCACTGCAAAGTGATTTGAATGAAAGAGAGTGAAAAAGGAGTTAAGCGCACTTAAACGCAATAAAAAATCCCCCTCTCTCTTCAAACTCAACGCGGTGTCTTTGATGATCGCGTCGAAATATCGAAACTTTTTTATATTCGCGTTTAAGTGCGCCTAGCAAAATCAAGGCGTTCATGTGCGTATGTGTGTCTAAGTGCGCTTAATTTCGTTTAGCAAACGTACTCACTAGAAAGCAAAGATGTGTTCGATGCACTTAAGCGCAGTTAGACGCACTTAAACGCAATTTTTTGCACAAGTGAGTACCAAGCTTAAGCATACGAGTATACTCGTATTTGGCAGCGAATGTGTTAAAATTCGAAATACCTCAACTAAATGACGTTAGATTATCCTCGATGCAATGGTAACTTTTGTTTTTCAAAAAGAGTACTCCTATACATGGAGGTATAAAGAAACAGGAGAAGTATACTATTGTAACCAAGCTCGCCCTACGATTAAAAAAGTTACGATGTATGCATGCTCGTATCTTTAATGAGCTCTTTTATCCATAGGTGAAATCTTATTGGCTCATTTAAGCTTTAGAAATTGAATGAGACGAGATTCATTGTTTCTGACTTCCGAGTAAGAAAATATAAAATTAAAAAAGACCTGTAAACTTGGCAATCCTTCATCAAATGATAAGATTTTTTGATCAATGTTTTCTTTAAGGTGAACTCTATTGCCTGATACTTACTCCAAAATTCTCCAGTGACTTTATGTCTACAAATTGAGTCTGAAATCGTGTGTGCTTATAAAGGACTTATTTTATCGGGTGAGCTTAGAATTTCTTTTGATACATTTTATAAAAGAAATAAAAAGACTTTAACAACCAATTACCGACATATTCAACTCCTGTTTTTCTTTATACCTCCATGTCCTATGCAACTATTTTTTGATATACAGTGGAGTTCCTATCACTCGATCATGCGCGGGGAACACAATTTTTTTCGAGTAAAGGAAATTTCGAGTTATGAAGAAAGGTTAAGAGACATTCAAGTTACAGAGATTCGACTTAAAGAGACTCCACTATACAAAGTTTAGATATGCTCAGACGTTATAGTTTGTTTCGCTCTGAAACGAAACTTCTCGAAAAGCTGTGTCAACATCAAAATTCAAAACGTCAAGAAACACCAGAAACCGTATTCTTTAAAATAACATGAACATATAAATTACTGGACATCCATCTCCTTTGTATTTTTAAAGATAACACTGCTAGGTTCGTTACCGCCTCGTTAAAGTCATAAAATGAAACAATAAATTTTGATGATATACCTCTTCGGAATAACTTGCTAACAACGTCAAAACTTCGACAAAAGTCTCTGTTGTTCTACTCTTCTCAAGTCTTTTATCTATATCATGACAAAGATAACCGAGGCAAAATCATCATCAGCTTGTCAAAATTGCGACAAATATTCTTAAATTTGGACTCAAAAGTATAGAATAATTTTAGAGAGTATGGGATTCATATTATGATAATCTTGTGACACAGGCTCTTAACTTTGGCATACTATGTTTTTCATGTCATAAAAAAGATTATTGGAGTGACAAAAGTGAATCAAAAGTAAACACGTTGTTGAAATTCTGCATTTCTGCGTTGAAAAATGTTGATATAATAAATTGCAAACTTACTAAAACATTTAGAATAATTCTTTTGTGAATCATGATTAATGTTCAAGCTCCATGAATCCTTTTACCTAAGTAATTCCAAGAAATGAAATCGTGACGGAATATTGTCAGATTTTTTATACCAATTTTGAAATACAGGCGGCAACGAAGCTCGCTTCAAAGACACAACGGAAGATGGACGTCCAGTCGTTTATATGTTCATGATAATAATAATGAAATAATGATTCAAGATTGGGTACGAAACGGGACAATGAAAGGGTGTGGCCCAATTCTAATTCGGCCACGAAGCGGGACAGTGGAGGGGTGTGGCAGTATCCCACTTTGGGTACAAAGCGGGACAGTGGAAGGGTGTGGTGTAATTCTTGTTTGGGTACGAAGCGGGACAGTGGAAGGGTGTGGTGTAATTCTTGTTTTGGTACAAAGCGGGACAGTGGAAGGGTGTGGCACAATTCTAATTTGGGTACGAAGCAGGACAGTGGAAGGGTGTGGCTCAATTCCAATTTGGGTACGAAGCAGGACAGAGGAAGGGTGTGGCATAATTCCAATTTGGGTACGAAGCGGGACAGTGGAAGGGTGTTGCATAATTCCGATTTGGGTACGAAGCGGGACAGTGGAAGGGTGTGGCTCAATTCTTATTTGGGTACGAAGCGGGACAGTGGAAGGATGTGGCGTAATTCGGATTTGGGTATGAAGCGGGACAGTGGAAGGGTGTTGCATAATTCTTATTTGGGTACGAAGCGGGACAGTGGAAGGGTGTGGCATAATTCTTATTTGGGTACGAAGCGGGACAGTGGAAGGGTGTGGCATAATTCCGATTTGGGTGCGAAACGGGACAGTGGAAGGGTGTGGCATAATACGGATTTGGGTACGAAGCGGGACAGTGAAAGGGTGTTGCTCAATTCTTATTTGGGTACGAAGCGGGACAGTGGAAGGGTGTGGCATAATTCCGATTTGGGTGCGAAGCGGGACAGTGGAAGGGTGTGACATAATTCGGATTTGGGTACGAACCGGGACAATGAAAGGGTGTGGCTCAATTCTTATTTGGGTACGAAGCGGGACAGTGAAAGGGTGTGGCATAATTCGGATTTGGGTACGAAGCGGGACAGTGGAAGGGTGTGGCGTAATTCGGATTTGGGTACGAAGCGGGACAGTGGAAGGGTGTGGCGTAATTCCGATTTGGGTACGAAGCGGGACAGTGGAAGGGTGTGGCGTAATTCGGCTTTGGGTACGAAGCGGGACAGTCGACAATCGTCGTCTTGGGTACGAAGCGGGACAGTCGAAAAAAGTCGTTTTGGGTGTGACGCGGGACAGTCGAGAGTGACAGAAATCTTTTGGTCAGTAAAAATGTTGTTGGGTGCAAAGCGGGACAGTCGCTTTCACTGTCCGGGTTATACCCATGTACCACGCTAACCCGACCTGATCCCATTTATTATACTTCTCACCTGAAGTGAGAAATGGTGTAATACACCCCCGTCATCTCGCAAACCTAGTACCCCCGGTCTGTTTTTTCTTGTTTGACTTCAGCTTCTCAACTATTTTCTGTTGGGTTTTTCAGTTGTTCCTTCCTTATTTCTTTATGTTATGTTCTATTATTTAGGGATGCATCAACAACATCCGCACCAGCCTATCGCACAACATCCGAACATCGGTGCCGTAACAATCGACACATCATCCTCCACGTCCACAATCACTCAACAAACAAACACACAGCTGATCAGTCCACCTCTTCAATCATCCAGCCCTCAAGAACAACAATCTCAATCACCGCCGAACAGGTGAATACAACAGAGAGATTAAGTATCGGAGATATTCTACGGCTATGGTTGCGGGGCTGCCCATACGGGTCGTCACCAAAGGCGACACGTCGTTGTCTACTTTGCTCTGTACGGGACAAACACCAAAAATAAGATTCCAACCGACTTTTCCGCGATTTTTCCGCTAGATTTCAAGAATATGTGCCAGCTGGCACACAACGTTGTTTCAACGTTCATCTAACGTTATATGGACGTTGTGGACGTTAGATAAACGTTGAAACAACGTTGTGTGCCAGCTGGGATTCTTATCAAAAGACTTTTCATAAAAAAAAAAGCTTTATAATGCCATCATTACCAACTAGATACTAGGGTAAACTTTTCCGTTGTTTTTTAATTTTCTCAACAATATTTTTTTTTACCCTCAAGGTATACCAGTATGAGCCCTGTTGGTCAGAAGATTGTTGGAATCGAGATGAAGATTAAACGAATGAGTTTGGACGCATCTGCATCTGGTAAACTGTTGTGTAAGTAGATTGTGCCTTGTGTGTTAGACCCATAGAAAAGGGTTCTTCATAACTCGAATGTCTCTTAAACTTGAACAAGTTTGCTTGCCCATTTATTTTTTGTATAATTTAGGAAACTACATTACACTTAAGAACATACTAAACGAATACAGAGAAATATATAGCTCCTCCCCCGATAGGCACTAAATGATATCGCCAGGGGTACTAAGCTATATTAAATAAAATAAAAATTTGAAGGGAAAACAATAATAAAAAATTACTAGAGCTGTGTAAGAAGATTATCAAACTGAAATAAGACAGCACTAAACCTTTCAGAGTCAAGAATAAATTTAATGACAAGATTAATTATTGAGTGATTTATGTTGAAAGGTAATGCTGGATTACCGTACAACAAAAGGTTGAAGAGAAAAACCTTGCTTGGACCAATATTGTTGACCGTTTAAAAGGGGACCCCTATAAAATGAATAATAGGGTTTTCATTTCTCAGACCAACTCAATATTAATTTCCTCTTTTTTGTTCTCTTTATGCAGCTGATACAGGCTCATCAGAATCGCTATCCGCAAGAGATGGTGGTTTATCTGGCTCGAAGAGCGCTGAATCTTTACTTGATGCTTTGGTAAGATTATTAACGTATTAACTCTTTCTCCGTTAATTACGTGTTTGCGGGCGATGGTCGAGTGGTCAATTTTTTTCAAAAATAGGTAATTTTATTTAAATTGCGGGATTTATTTTCACGAATCGTCCCCTTTTTCAACTAATTTTTAATTTTCCTAGGGTTTTTTTAAGAGCCAAAAAAAACATGATTTGAAAATTTCCACGAGCATCTTGAATTTCGCGAATTTTCGGAGAAATTTGCGAAACTCGCGAAATGCACGGGTAAATCAATCCACTTAAGGTATTATTTTATTTTGATTTCTTTCTTCTTCAGCGGCAAAAGAAACAAGAAACAATCACGACGACCAAAGAAATTGAATCTCTAGGTATGGTTATCTGTCAGCTTTGATTCCGTGGTATTCTAAGGTCCCGAATAGTAGGGGGATCTTTTCAAAATGTAATAAACGGGAGATGTCCGAAATTGTACCTCCAAAAACCCAAAAATGAGATAAGCAGGCTATTCATGATATGCCACCACTGGAGAGTCTTCTGAGAATTTTCCACCCTATACCTTCATTTTTCTATTGTTTAAGTGACGTTATTGGGCGAAACATTTTAAAAATTCTCGGAAGACTCTCCAGTGGTGCATGTCATGAATTTAGAGCAATTCAGCTACTTGTGATAGCTGAAAGTATTTTCAAAAATAAGTAAACGATGGGGGGTCATAATAAGAACGGGAGGGGGAGGGGGTTCCGAAAATTAATAACCGGGTTGGGACGTTTATTCGAAACCTTAGAGTATTCGTTACTGTAATACAGTTTTTAAAATCGTATTGATTGCGCTGTTTGTAAACCAGTGTGATTAAACGTATGACTCCAGGAGGGGGGGGGGTTCGGTAGTAAAATCTCAGACATAATGACGTTTATTACGGTGGTAGTGTGACGAAAAATCGAAAAAACATTTTACTACCCAGGGTAGTTAAATACTAAAAATTGGTGGTATCTATGTGTTAAATGTTGAAAAAATTTTACTTCCTGGGTAGTTAAAACTGGTAAAATTAGCAAATTTTAGCTATTTTTTGTAATTCTTTTAATTTTTTGGATAACTTTTCTGAAAAAATCTGAAAATTTTTATAATTTGAAAAAATTTTCTGTTGGAAAGTTGTTTGCTGCAAACAAAAAATTCTCGAAATTTGTTGTCAATATAAAAAAGAATTTAATTCTAAGGGCAAAACATTAATTTTTGCACTACGTTAAAAGTGTGTCACAGAAATAATCATTTTTTAGCTTTTGTTGCAAAATCAGTCCGAAAAGCAACCAAAAAATAGGTTTTACTTTACTTTTACTTACTATTGCCAGGGTAGTAAAATACCTCTTCCAAGAGTGTGGGTGGTGGTATGTAAAAATTCGTAAAAATCCTTTTACTACTCATATATGTCTGAGATTTTACTACCCCTATTTTACCGACCCCCCTGATGACTCTTGACTTTTTTAATGCGGATGGATTCTCTATTCGGTTTTGTAAATGTCATATATATCTTCGCTGGTCAAATAATTATTAAAGAAATGAGGTAATGATCATGCGAGAAGAATCCCTCGAAACGTAGCCAAACGTAAATCTCGTGATCCACGATAAAATTCCAATATGAGATAATTAGTGCATTTCTTTTTAGTAGAATGAATTATCTAAACGAACAGATTTCACAAATTTCATTATTCTCATTTTAGCATTGAGTGGATCATGGAATCGACAAAGCGCCAACAGACCCTCCATGTAAGTAAAAACTGTCTAGACGTGACCAGACGTTTCTTGAAGTCCCTCAGGACCATCGTTGGGGAACTTTTTTACTTATATGTTTTTACTTCAAATATGAAATGTCATTTTCTAAGCTTTGGCTGAAGCAAAATAGCTTTGGAATGTTTGGATTCGTTGGAAAGCTCTTTTTCTAAGAACTATCTTTTAACCTTTTAATTTTTTAGAAGAACTTTAAGGCCCTCGAAAAAGTTAGTGGTATCCGAAAGTAGTGTACAAACAGAAAGGAAATTAGGCTTTTAGATGTCAGAACGCGACAATGTCTTTATTTCTTATCATGCTACTAGACAGGAGAACGGAATGCGTTATCGTTTAACGCTCGTGTATTATATCATGCTGGTCCTGTTTTTATCTCATAGGAGGCGTAAATCATCACTAGCTGTGGATGCTGGATTGAATCGTTCACAAGATGACTTGGAAGGAAGTTCCAATTTGTCGCTGACCTCAAATCACTTGTAAGTGAATCGACATACTTTAAACTCCGCGAAATTTAATTCTCGCGAAAATTTATCCCATAGAAGTAGACCGTTAAGCTGGGAGCAAACCGTCAAACATTGTTCTTCAAACATCGTGACGTTTCATGTTTGAAATCGATGTTGGGCGGTTTGCGGAGTCAAAAATTGTATCTTTCCAACAAAAAAATCCAAAAATATGTTTGAAACAATGTTTGAACAAGTTCATAATTCTTTCAAACATTCAACTCGGGGTTTCCCTAGAAGGAAGACAATGCATTGCTAATCGAACATTGAATATGATTTCGAACGCGTGATTTGAAAAATAAACAAAAGAAAGAAGCCGTTGTAATGCAACAAAATAAATGTTTGAGACAATGTTGGAAAATGCCGCGCAAACCATTCAACAAGAAAGTTCAAATGTTTGAAGAACCATGTTTGATGGTTTGCTCCCAGCTTTATAACATTATATGGAACTATGAGCTATTTTGATAAGTGCATCATAACCCTTAAAGCTTCTTCCTATTTTCTGATAGGATTGGGGGTAGAGGAGCCTCAAAGCACCCTCAAAATATCAAGATTGACAAGCACTTTGGCCTTAAAACTGTCACCAGTGTTTAGATATGGATAATTGGAGATGATTTGCTAAATTTTGGTTTGGCTACCTGTCTGATTGGTATTCATGATATGCACCACTGCAATGTCTTCTGACATTAAGCCACAGAACCAATAGCTCATTGGTTGGAAGTGACGTAAAATCAGTCAATACGTCACTTTCAACCAATCAGCTATCGGGTGGAACGGAGGACATTGCAATGGTGCATATCATGAATTTAACAGACCAGAATCTAAATTTGAATATGTGTTGGCTGTGAGCTTATCAATACCTATGACTTCAGGTCTTCTATTTAATATAATCTTGAACCAATCTAAACTTGAACCAATAGAATCAAGTTCATAAAGTTTTCAATACCATATTTGGCAGAGCGATATTGACTTTGTTTATAAAGTCAAGTTGTTTTGATATTTATGTTAATTTTTTTTCACATCCCTTTTCACAGAATCAACAACGTTGGAATGCAATCAAATCCTAAATTTAACGTAAGTTTTTCTTCTCCTCTCAATATGCAATAAAAAACGTTTTACCTTACAACAAACTGTAGACTGGAGTCTAGTCTGTAGCATGCTAGACTTAACAGACAGAGGTTTTATTTTATTTACGCCGCTACCGCCGCAATGGAGTGCGGGTGAGATAGGGGAGACGACGAGACTTGCTATTTATCGACCGCCGGAGGCGGTTTCTTTCATAGTGGTACGCTAATCTCGTTTTGTCTTGGCTCATTACTTTGTCTACCATTTACTTTCAGTTTTTTTAACTAGATTACCCAGGTGTTTCTCTTTTTTTTTCCCTGAATGTCTTTTATTTGGAATTGACATGAAAAATGACTATATTGTAATCTGTTTTCAATGAATAATCTAAAATGTACTGGAGATGACATGTGGGCGTTAATAATGTGCGCGCGCTCTTTCGTGAGCGTGATGCGTGATGGAAGGCGGTCGTTTCAGTGTGGTTTACATCCACACTGTGACCTAGTAAATAATACTTCTTCTTGTAGTAGAGGGTTTTTATCTTCTCCTCATAGAGTGCTCGATAAGTTGATACATGTGCGTCATGATACTCTGAGTTTGAAACATAGGAGGGGGTTTATCTAAAGAATCCTGCATTTCTAAAAATAGACAAAAAGAACGACAAATTTCTTAAAAAACGACATATTTCGCCGTCCACAACCCCGACCGAAAGTGACTGTACCACCCTGTACCCACCTCTTTGTTTATCACGGGAAATAACTACATGTGGTCTAAAAGAACGACAAATTACGCATGCGTGTTACAATGCAGGATCCTTTAGAGGCACAGACTGTAGATATTGTGTCAACTCAACTTCATCGCAGAGGTCTTCGTACGGGAATTTTTTTATCAAACAGACAATGCGCACAGAGTGTACTACGAAACTATAAACGTGAGATACACTCTAGTACAGAGTAACCCTATAAAGACTTTTAATTTAATTTCCATTTTGTTTTTGGGTACAGGTGGACGATTATGAAGCACGAAAGATGAAAGCCAAGAACGGTACTTATTCTTGTTATTCTTGTTTCATTTTGTGAGTGAGAAGTCCTTAAAACTACAACAATTGCCATTACTAATAAGTGTTATATGTTCTAGGATAACCACGACGACGGAAAAAAATTGTAATAGGCTAGTCAAGATATGAAATTTAATTAGTTGAAATTCACTCAGGGTGTCTACGGGACCTTGAAAACCTTAAAACCTTGAAAGTGAATGTAATGGGAAAGAATTCCTTGAAAACCTTGAAAAGGCATGAATGTGACAGTATAGTTGTCTTGTTTTGGCTCGGTCTATGCTAAACTCTAAGAATTTTCTTGCTCGCTTCGCTCTCAATCATTGTTTCTAGACCAAATACTGGTAGTAACATCTCTTGCACCTTGTCAACAAGTCATATCCTACTATTAAAGTCAATTTGAGTTCTGAAAAACCTTGAAAATACCCAATAAATGGTAACCTTGAAAAAACACTAAAACTTTGCCAAAAAAAAACTTGAAAACTTTGAAAATGGCGACAAAAATTCCGTAGACACCCTGTCACTAGCCTATTACAATTTTAGCCCCGTTGTCGGATTATTCTTATTAGTCATATTTGTCCTCTCCTTGCTCCCCCTCTTTTAGAAGGTTTTGGAAAGTAAGATATGGATCAGCCGGAGAGGAAGGAGAGGTTACTACCTTGTTTCCAGATTTGACTGTCAATAATATTAGATGCCAAAATATACCAGCAACGATTGTACATGTTCTCGATGTAAGTTAAATTATCATTTCTGTCTTTCATACAGCAATGCAAAGTCAAGTGAAACTTGGGAAAGTGCGAACGCCAACAGATGCTTGGAGTGGTTACGGCTTCTCAAACTCAATGCCTGAGTCTGCCATCAAAGAGCTGGTAAGAGCTGGTGGGAAAACCCTATTGATTTTAATAGCGCACCGCGCTGAATCTAAAAATATATTTTAATCTAATAACACGTGACCCATGTGTTTTTTTAAATGAGGAGCAAACCTAAGGCTTCGCTTTTTTCTTACTTTAGAAAGGTTGAAAATTCTTCTCTAGTCCCTCGGGGCGGGGCTTTAAACTCGACAAAAGTTATAGGTACTTTTTGTGGTAAAAGTCTTCATTTGATTTTTCTTCGCCACAGAAAAAAGAATGTTCCTGGTCTAGTTATTGATAGGAAACGATCATGAACTTTCAAGAAGCTGTTGTCATCTCTGGCACGCCAACTATTTTAGCCCTCGAACAAGCCTAACAAAATTGAAGCTGGTGAATGTAGAGAGTCTATCACCATATTTCCCTAACACTTCCTTCACTCGTATATCACTCTCTCTCAATCCGGCTGATAATCGAAGTATTGATTGACGTCAAATGAGCTTAGTAAAGCTCAAATTGCAGATGTAGAACGATAAACTCGGTATACAAAGTTGAAGCTAGTTATCGCCTCTTCGCCTTAATCGCGTGCAAACCCACTATACAAACACAATAGTTACTCCCTAATTCGAACTTCTATTGTTCAAATTTTTTTGTAATTCGAACTAATAAAAACTTGTTCATTCGTACTTGTGAGAAGGGTTAAAAATCTCTCTTGGCCTGACCATCCAATAAAACGCATATGGTTCCTTGAAACCAATCTCTTTCCTCCTTAAAGGTCGGTCTCCATTTTTGCAAGAAATTGACGTAACTTTTTTATGACGTAATCTTTTCTTCAGGCAAAAAAGGTTGAGAAAAAAACTGTCGCCCATTTCGCGCGAAAGTAGACTCCGGCCTTAAAGCCAATAGCGCGTTCAATTTGCTGGTCATTGTTTCCGTGCCTCATCTGAGGTTATTCCCTTCCTATTGCTTTGGAAACCTAAACGTGTGGCTCAGAGGTCGAGAAAATTCATCTTTCCAGATGTGTGGAGCAGGGATACAGGTCTTGATCTTAGCGACCTTGGCACTGCTATGCGCAACCGCGATTCCTGGCGCCAGCGAGTGGAATCCATTGTCTCGACTGCGGTCGAGCAATGATAATGATGATGATGAGAACTTAGTGTAAAGGGCTCTCTGTAATTCGAATATTTCTTTAATTCGAAGAACAGTCTTGGTCCCTTAAGATCGAATTAGAGAGAGAGAGAGGCAATTGTTCTTAATATGTTCTCTTTTCAGTGGAACAACCGTGAACGAAGGGCCAACAAATCACCTTTAGCGATGACTGGACACTCTAATGTCAATCATCCTAAAACTATGGTAAGTTATGTTTAAAGCCGTCAATGTCGCCGAGTATTTAAGTCTTAAAAAGACTTTTTGTAATACCGGGTGCCAACCGTACTCATCAGTAGGGTAAAACTAACCTTTCTCACGGCGGTCTAAACCCAGCTTACGTTGCGCCACCAAAAATATTCTCTCTTTGAACTTGATTTCCTCGAGTTCTTTAAATTGTCAAAGAACGAATCTACTTTTTCCATTGGAAAAAGGAAAAAGGAAAAACTTAAATTTTGAGGGGTCATTTATTTAATTTGGTTGATTAGATCAAAAGTTATGCTCAATTGAATAAAAAAGTTACTTTTAGAAAGTGCTCAAGCTGAAAGTACCATTTTGGGAATCTATGGTATGACCCGACTGGGGATAGAACCCACAACCTTGCGCATCGTAGCCTGATGCTCTACCACTGTACTAAGGTCCTTATTATAAACGACTCCAGTTAATTGTACCTTTATTGCCCTTTCAGGCTTCACCGACCACTTCACTTGATTCATCTGTTTCATCAAGTGGGTCTTCGTCCAACTCCGCCCATCATGGTGGTATGGGTGGACATCAATCACCGCCCATTGCTAAACCTATTCGCCGCCCTGGACCACCACCAGGTCTTGCTGATGTAAGTGGTTTATAATATTTTGTTTTTCATACGACTAAGGCTGAATGAGTATGATTTTTACAAAATATCCAAATGAATAAAACAATATGTGCTTGTGGTGATTTAGTTTGGTTCCGATAGATATGAGCCCTCCGAATGCATTTGGAATGGGTCCTACCCACGAAGGAGTAGGAATCACGGCGCTGACAGACAGTGCAACTTGACAGACGCGATCTGCCAAGCCATGGCATGGTATACCATGACACTCGAACGACACTGGGAGAACGATGCTCACGTGAGACCGAACCTTATGAGTGCCACGGCACGTCACAATGTCTGTCTAATCTACCCACACTATTGTATCAGAGTAATGGTACCCAATTCCCCTCACATGGCATGGGTTGACCCGGGCGAAGGTATATGCACTTGCCAAGTGAATCGTAGAGACACGGTGGGTATCGATCTCGGGCCCTCCAGTCAAGGATGATAACCACTTATACCACTACGCCTTTTGGTTCCGAAACTGATATTAAAGGCCGGTCTCCACTTTGGCACGAAAATGAACGAAAACTCTTTGTCAATCGTTTTTGCCTGCAGAAAAGATTACGTCATTAAAAAAGATTTCGTGCGAAAAAATAAAAAGTTGAAAGAAGTTCAACATTTTTTTAAACCGTTACGTTAGATTTGCCTTTAATACTACATATGGCATCATAATATGATTAAATTCGTTTTATTTCAAGGGTAATAAGGGCCGTCGTACTCTGATACCGACTTTCCGTTGGTCTAAAACTTTGAATGTTTTTTTCCCTCTCTAACCATCAGTCCTGATTACCGATGATTTCGTTGAAAAATTATAAATTTTTGTTTTGAAGAAATTAGATTTTTGTGAATTCTTTCATTATGGGAACAAAAGCATGTCTTGTTTGATTTCTTCCCCAGCAAAATTATTGCAATAGACGGGAAGTATTCTACATAACTCTATCCCATTTTTTATCACTCTGGTCTAGTAAGGTATAGTTCGCCGAAAAGCCATGTCTATTAGGTAAAGGAAAAACTAGTGTATATGTATAAGAATAGCGAAGCGATCCACTCGATTCGCAAGTTGCAAGTAAAGTATTTAAATTTATCTGTCATGTACTAGAAATTGCGAGGTGAAATAGATAATCGATCCGTAAATGTAAACCCCGAAAAACCCCGACGGCACAATAACAGTAATGATTTCAAAACTTTCAATTCATTCATTCAATTCACAGACAGGAAGTCATTATTGGGTCACAATCAGTACTTATTACCCAGCCTATCCCTGTCCAATTATTTTTTAATCAGTGTGTCTGATCACGTTTCACGTGTCTTTTGCGTTACATTGAAGTGACGTCAGCTGATTCTTTGATGAATATTTGTAAAAAATTGCAGCCGGAGTGACATCGGTAAAAATCAGTGTCCATTTGGTAAACGCATGATTTCAAAACTTTTCAATAATTTGATTCACATTACAGAGTCGGAACGCGATGGACAACATTATGATGATGAACAGTAGTGGAAGTAAGTATATTTATTTCTGTGATTGTGATTCTCTGCACAATTAAGAGTACTTCCAATGGGCACAAACGTCTTTTGGACGT
Source organism: Clytia hemisphaerica (assembly GCF_902728285.1). Classification (NCBI taxonomy): domain Eukaryota; kingdom Metazoa; phylum Cnidaria; class Hydrozoa; order Leptothecata; family Clytiidae; genus Clytia; species Clytia hemisphaerica. Next base: position 125,574 of record NW_027104093.1, on the reverse strand, counting down.
CTAATGTACGTTTCTAGGACGTCCAAAGGTCTTAAAGCCGTCCATTGAATGTGCATAAGACGTTGCGTGCCCATTGGGCTCGATACTTTTTAGGTAGAGCGTGTTACATTAATGAAAAACAGAGTATTTCTTTATCATTTCCTTAAAGTTTCATGCACTTCACAGTCATCAGTTGATTTGAAATTCAAAAACTGTAGAATATTTTGTTTCGTATTGTCATATTTCAAATCAACTGATGATTTTGAAGAGCATGAAACTTTTAAGTATTGATAAAGAAGTACTCTGTTTCTCATTAATGTAATATATATTTGTTCTATATTTCTTATCTTGTTTCTTTTGGGATTGGGTTAGTTTTATCCACCACTTCCTCCATGCTGCTTCCCCTTGAATTTGCCATGTTTCTCTATGTCGAATATCTCTTCAAATACCGAAAATAAAATCATTTGTGTTGTACCTTATCGCGGAAAACTTCGTCGGGGAAAAGTGACGAAATTTCGGCCAAGTGACGAATATTTTTCCCCGACGAAAATTTTCCTCGACGAAAATTTTCCCGACGAAAATTTTCCCCGACGAAAATTTTCCCGACGAATATTTTTCCCCGACGAAAATTTTCCCGACGAAGTTTTCCCCGATAAGGTATCTTCTGAAACTTGGTACCAAGTTTGGGAAAAAATTACCAATTTTATGAGGTGAGGGGAAGCAGCGACCAATCAGATTTTCTGAAAATTATAGGGACCCCGGTTAAAAGGGAATAAATCCAGAGAGGAGAAATTCCATCGACAAATGTATACTCAAAAAACTTATTTAGCAAATTATCCAGATGTGTCACCCAAAAATAAATATAAAATATTCAGATATATCTTAAATCTCGGTAAAAAAGAATCCATGAAACTAAGAAATCAAGAAGTAAAAATAAAAACCGCAACTTTACATATTAACTAATGATGAATTTTATCAGTACTAATCCCTTTCCCTACACATTCTTTGTATTTCTTCAAAATTTAAATCTTTCCTAAAAAGGACTATTTTAAAATCAAAAATTTTATGAAAATAAAATGAAGTCGCTTCTGTGTTTGAAAGTTTTATTGAACTCATTCAGGAGGATCAACTAATTTGACTATTTTAAAAGGAATTTCTTATTGGCTAGTGGCCCTCGAAACTAAACCCATACACGTTTTTTTTATAAGAACAAACTAAATAAGAACATAAGTCTTCTATAGCCAAAATGTTAAGAACAAGTTAAGAACATTTTAAGGCTTTGCGGACTCTAGAACATCCAATTTCATAGGAAAATGGACAAAAATACTCTAAAAATGCCGAAATAAGAACATGTTAAGAACGTTTTTAGACTTAAAACTCACTAAGTTAAGAACATCCCAAGGCTTCAAAAATTTTGGATGTTCTTATTATAAAAAACATGTACTCTTTATTCTTTTCACTTCAGGTGATTACACATCGATGCTCTCACCGCCCGATTCGTCTGCCAATCAAATGGCGTCTAACAACACCCAAAACACCTTGTCCAACACGAGTAACCCTTATGCTAATATTACTGGTAAGTTGTCAGGTTACTCTAAGCTCAAAATTTTTCACGACATTATTCTGCTTATTGTTTTTCTAAAAGAAATTTTGACACACCCATTTTATTTTGACAAGAATCAATTTCAGTAGTCCCTCCGGTCAATGATGATGGGAGTTCAGGAGTTGACAAAAAATCGAAGGAATTGGATCAATTTGAGAAGACTTCTTTATCAAGAAGTAAAAAAGTCACAAAAAGAATAAAGTTTTCTCCCATACTAGACTAGAATGACGAAGCTTTTTTTTTCACATGAACGTATAATTCTGCGTAAGACTTTTTAGGAGGGGTGATTTTTTCCAAGGTTACGTTTTGTTTTAAGGCCTTAAGTGAAGTTTTCTCACGTGTTCGGAATCTTTTCAATCAAAAACTCAACAAAAATCAATAAAACCTCTACGTAATGTCGGGACAATTTCCAAAAAATAGCCTTACATAAGGTCTTTTTTTCTCGTTTCCATAGAAATCAACGAGCTGTTCACTCTGCTTGGTTTGGAACAATACATCACTGCTTTCGAAAAGGAAGAGGTAATGCTTTTTATGCAGTTTTTGTCAAAAAGTGTAAATCTCATTATTGCCATAGCATCAACCTTCTAATTCATATCTGAGACTTTTTACGTAGTTCCCCCATGTCCCAAACTGTCGTTGATGGGTCTCAGACCATATTCTGACGTTACGGTTTCGTATCGCTCCTAAATGAAATGTTCCGAAACATTGTTAGTCTATACTAGACGTCACCCGCGTTTTTTCTACGTAATTAACGTTTATTTCACGTTGCGACTTTTTCGAATGCTTTCAAAGCCCAGGTTGTCGGGCTCCAAACATTCGATTTTTCTATGCCATTTCAAGCTTTCGAAGCTTCTACAGTAGCAAAAAAATGGAAAAAGTGTTACTATTTTCACCAAGAACGAGATGAAAAATCCCGGTTTTTGGTGAGGTGCTCACTGTGTGAACATCGAAATTACGTTACAAAGCAAAACAGATCGAAAAGATTTCGCCCCACTATTTTCATTGGAACGAAACAGCTCCGTTTCATTGCTCCGAAAAATTCCCGAATCAGTATAAACACCTCCTATCCGTAACAAACAACATGCCGGAGCGATACGAAACCGTAAAACGTCTGAACATGGTCTCAACATTGACAGTGGGAACGGAGATCTTAAATTTATTTTTTAAGAAAAGACTTAAGAGCCAAAATCTTTGATCAAAGGTGATTGTTTTTATTATACTTCTATCTTTTGCTCTTTTTTTGCAGGTGGACTTACAAACGTTCATGTCTCTTACTGATGAAGAATTGAAAGAACTCAACGTCACAAAGTTCGGCGCACGTAAAAAAATGACAAACGCTATCAAAGGTTTGAGAATATCATTATTTACATTTTTAATAAGAATAAATAACCTTGATGTTATAAGGTTAAAAGTTCAAAGTTTTCGTTAGATCAGCTCTTTTTTTAAATAGAAATCCAGACCTCGATATTAATATCGTTAATCTGGCTTTAAGGCCGTGTTTTATAGGTGTCATTGTACAGACGTTCCACTGACCTTTATATATCCCTGGACCAAGCTATATCCGCAATCTTTGATCGAAGTTTTTTTTGAACCAGTACCCGTAAAGAAGCCATTGTAGTGTTAAAGATTAACGTCTAACGGCGCTACATCATCAAAAGTTTTCGAGAGAAAGTAGATCAAGCGCTCTCGATGCATTTACACCGGTATTGAGTAGTGCCCCCATTAGGGTACCACTTTTCAAAAAACCCCGATCAAAGATTTTGCTTGGCCAGGATTGAGAAACTTGGTCCAGGGTATATAAAGGTCAATGGGACGTTCTTTTAACTATAAAACCTTTTCTATAAAATCCTTTTTCTATTCTTCCTTCTCAGATTTACAATATGCGCAAAATCAAAACTCGTGGAATCACCATAACAACAATGGATTGCCTTCGACCAGTCTGCCTTCGTCGCTAAGCAACGGCTTATACAAACAACAACCTATCCATGCTTTCGATGTGGCTGCACATAGCCTGAGATGGTGATTTATTTTGAAAGGAACGCAGGCTAAAATAGCCTTTATTTTGTTTCGTTCTTTTGACGTTTGGAAAATTTGCTCGTCACTCAATCGCTATTGGTTGTTTGAAGATAATGAGATCAAAATGGCTTCTTCTCATCGGCCTAAACGACTGGTTGGCTAATTTCTGATTGGCTCAACACAGACACGTGACGAAACCAATGATTTTGATTGGCTAGTAGTTTGTCATTTGACTGTTTTTTAACACGTGACCCATTTTGACGAATTTCAATTGGCTTAGATTAGAGATAGATAAAATAATAGACAATGACAGACAAGACAAGACACGTTGCTGCATCTGAGTGGCGTACTAAGAAATTCCTCTTTTTTTTGTTTTGAAAATGTGAATATGTTGAATTTGATGAGAAAACGAAATTAAAAACTTGACGCACTCTGGAGAACCTATACGGAGGAGAGAAAAAGGTTATAACAAAACAGAGGAGAACTATACATGACCATATTTGGGCATTTTAATTGCATTTACACACCACCGTCGAGACGTTTCAAATGATTTATTTTGAAACGGAAAAAAAGAAAGATTTGTTGATATAATAACTCTCTCTCTTATCTTTATTATTTTAAAAAGTTTTATTGCCATTATAGTTTATTCTAAATTTTCATTAAAAATGTTTTTTTTCTAGTTTAATTTTGCAACATTTTAAATGATTTCACGCGCCGTCTTTTTTACATAATGTTCTGGGTGAGTTCCGCTCACCAAAGCTGTGGGCGCTCCTAGTAACACTTTTGAAATGGAAATTAACGTGCATAATTGTGCCATACTTTAACATGTGCATTATTTATGTCAAAATACAGTGTGCTTCGAAAAAAGCAGACAAATTTTTAAATATAAAGTAAAACTCTCATAAATTATGCCAAATTTGATTTGTCTATTTGATATTTCAATCTCAAAAACCTATTAAATCATATTGCAGGCCCTGCGGAACAACCGTAAAAGTGGGGAGGCGAACTCAGAAAATCGCTGGAAAAAAATCTAACTTGCTCAAAAGTGGGGAGGCTGAACATCTTCCCAGTCTCCCCGCTTTCGCCGGGCCTGTATAGGGAATTAAACATCTTTTGATTGAACACATTATTTCAATCTTATTTCAATCATTCTAAGGCCAGTCTATATAACGAGTCTTGAGGATTTTATTTTAAAATATAAAAATTGTCCGTTTTTTTTGGGACACACTGTATGCCTTTTTCACCCTAACACTTCTGAAATTTTTCAAATTTCATCTACACACTTTTACGAGCATTGACCTGAACTTTATAGGTTCATTACATTTTTTTGTAGCTGCAGCATTTTTTTATATTTCTTTTTATTAAGCAATTTTTTTGATACCAATGTTTTTTAATTTTCAACAATTTTTACATAATTTCTTCAATTTTTTTTTCACATACCCTCAAATTATACTTCTTTAATATTTTCGTTGATATATTACTTTAATCGGATAAATCCACGAGATAACATTTTTGCCTACATCATGTAGAGCACGCGTGAGATTTTAGCACAATCTATTCCCAGCTTGCACGCAACGTTGTTTCAACATTTATCTAACGTTTGCAACGTCCATATAACGTTAGATGAACGTTAAAACAACGTTGTGTACCAGCTGGGTTAAGTATTATGCAAAATGCAAATATAAGGATTTCTGTTCAAGTTTTACATAATTTTCGCATTTATTTTGGTGTTTTTTCGCCAAAAATTACTTCAAATAAATAAAATTTTAAGCACTGTAATTAAAGGTCCTCTCATAATCCACGAGATTATTTGTGATTTTAAGGAAAATTTAATCACGGGATTTACGATTTATCCTTTACCAATCAAATATTTGTAAACAATTTTTTTATATTTAATTAATTATCTTCTTTTTTTGCGCTAATTTTATTAGATGCACCTCACATGCGCCAAATACTTAGTAATAATAATTTGTGAGAACTGATAAGAACACAATTTTTAGCCTTTCCTCTCTGTCTCAGAAATCAATGAATTTTAAGCACTTTATCTACATGTAGGGATCTACAATTGTTCTATAATTCGATCTAATTGTTTTTTTCTATAAGCATAAAGGCCGGAGTCCACTTGCGCGCGCTGCGATCGCACCTTTTGGCTTCAATCCTTTTTGCTTGGATTTTGGAAAAAAGATTACGTCATAAAAATGTAGCGCGCACTCGAAAATAAAGTGCGATCGAAGCGCACGCAAGTGGAGACCGGCCTTAACGCTTATCATCATATGCAGGCTCAGTTTTTGGTACCTAAACAATGGCTCTATTGTTTGAGAACAATACAATGCTAAGCATAATGCGAACCTGACATAGGGGTAGATAATTTCTTAATAAAAATCAAAACGTGTAATTGTTTTTTTTCTTCGAAATTTGCATTTAAATCGTTGCTTAATAAACGTTTATCTGATCACAACGTCCATTTAACCTTAGATGAGCGTGGAAACATCGTTATGTGCCAGTTGGGAGGTGGCATTTTCAGAAGGCCGACTCCCCTAAGAATTTCTCTTTGCCCGTAACGTTGTTCGACGTTCATCAATGGCCTTAAATGAACGTTAAATGAACGTTGAATTAACATTGTGTTTCATCCGGGATACTACTATCCCAGCTGGCACACAACGTTGTTTCAACGTTTATCTAACGTTATATGGACGTTGTGAACGTTAGATAAATGTCGAAAAAACGTTGTGTGCCAGCTGGGATACTACTATAGGTTATCCCTCACAAGGCTACACGCACGCACCCACCCCCTCTAATATGTCTTGAATAGTGGATGCTAATCGTGTATAAAATTTCCGCCTAAGACTTACCTCATACAAATGTAACTCAATGTGCAAATCATAAAAATATAAAAATAATCCTGACTTATAAATTTGAAAATTTAAACACTTTATTATTATATGGTAATGATTACTTTAGAAGGAAATATTAATTTTTTACAAATTACAATTTTTTTTAAATGTTAATTTTTGGCAATTTTATTTTCCTTGCCATGCACTTCCTTTTTATATTATAATAAATTTAAAATTTTACGATAATGGTAAAGCTTGTACCTTTAAACTTTTTTTTTGCATTTTATAAATATCGATTTTTTTGGAGTGGAACAAAATGAAAATTTTCACACAAGGTATTCATCAGAGATTTGGGAAAAGAGGATAAGAATTGCGCTATTCAGCTATAGAAATATAGGCTAGGCGACCTTTTGTTCTATTGAAATATCTGCGCCCGATCGATTGTTTTAGTTCTGAACCAATCGGAGCGCTTGATTATACTATGCGCACAAGACTAGAAGTACAAACAAAAAATGGCAGCCGTGGTTGATATCGAAAGTGAAATAAAAATATTTTTAATATCAGGTATTTTGGTATTTTTTTATAAGCATTTTTCATTTTGGACAGGGCGTATACAGTGTTAGTCGAGCCAAAAACTTTCAGTTTTAGCCAAAATACTTTCCTCAAGGAATGCTCGAACCAATGTCACAGATTATATTGTAGAAATAGAAATAATTACTAGTGAAAAATAATTTAAAATTCATTGCATTCAAACACAAAACGAAGCTGGTAAAACTAATATAGTTTTTCATTACTTCTCAGGCTAAAGTGTTTTGACAATCATATAAAAAGAGCTAGCTAGGTTGAATATTAAAACAATGAAGGAGAAGGGAAGGAAAGGAAAAAAACAGGACTAAAACAATGGCAATTCATGATATCAATGACAAAAATCAAAAATATCATGAATTTTTTTGTAAGAACTTTTTGAAGTTTACACAACAAAGCGAAAAATAATAGCAATATAATACAAAAAAGTAGCACACATTAAAAACAAAAATTATACAAAAATCTGGTCGCGTTGTAATAACAAAAAATAATAATAAACTGGTTAAATTTCATTACTTCCATTACGTCTTATTGCTTCCAAAAGGTTACTTAAATAATTGCAAGAAAATTAATTACAATAAAAAAACTTTGACTTGATTTTTCCTCACTAAAAGCACTTTGGAAAATGAACATATATATTGTGAAACACTCTTGGATTTAGGGGGGCTCACTAATTCCAATAGAGGTGTGACTCAAAGATATAAAGCAATTTACCCTTTCAAATGAAATTTTAGAGAAAAAGAGCATAAATATAACCAGACTGAAGATGAATAATTATATAATGTGATGCATGAAAATAGTTCAGTGTCCAAACTGGAATTTCTATTTAAAGCATTTTGATATCTCTATGGTTGGTTCATATCTTGTAATTGTAGTCTACCCGCATTCTGGTGTCTTGTTTGGGACTATTTGCGTAATCAAGCAGGAAATCCTGGTAAAACAGGGATAAAAAGCCCTCAATCCAACTGCAAACAAACCATGACATCAGCAATGTCATCAGAAAAAAAACTGATTTGTACATAATGCAGCATGTTTTAGTATCAAAATTCAGTTGCCATTAAAAAATAAATTTCATATATACTATACATACATTATATACACATAAGAACTCATTTTCATTGGCAATTACAGCCATTACATATCAAAATCAAATCAAGATGTACTTTCCAGAGAGGATTTACATAATACAAATTGATATTCAGTTTACAGGAAAAAATTTGAATCCAAAAACATCCAAGATAGAAACAAATTGTTAGGTACACATAATGCACATAATCAATTTGATAGAATTATTCCATTGTTGTTTCCATTGAGTTAAATATAGTTTCCACTCATCCATCTTATTAGCAGAATTTGTTGGTGTTTACAATGATATTGAGCCTTGTACGTGACAAATTCAGACAAATTTTAAGCCAATTCTCATTGTATACCAACCACGTGAAGGTACAAAATAATTCATGGATCTAGGTTATTGGGCAGTATGATGGTAACTAACCTGAAAGTATATAATAATGAAAATGGGAATTAGGATCTTTGCAGCAAGCTATCATGAACAAATAGACCTTTTTTCAAAGAGGCCACCTTGTTGAATAATTATGTAGTCCAGCAGAAAAACAATGATAAAACCATGCATAATTATTACAATATGCATGAT
>NW_027104093.1:0-116492 GCF_902728285.1 Clytia hemisphaerica | reverse complement strand
CCAATAAAAACCAAAATCTAGGCTAGTCACCTACAACCTTTTGCCACCCAACCACTATATTTTGACTCTGAAAGACTTCCAGTAAGGCAAACTAGCTAAAAATAAAAAGGTCCCATTTACATCCATTTTAGCTGCCTGCTCGCCATTTTTCTCAAAAAATAAAGCATGCAACAGCAGATTTTTTTGTCAGTGGAAACCCCAAAAGATCGTTATTTGCTTTTCAGTTGTTTATATAAGTAGGAAACTCCTCCAAAGGAGTAAATTCAGACAGTTTTTCTTGAACTGTTATAATACTGCACATAACGCCATTTTTTTCGCAGTACCTTCTTGGCCAAATTGTTCCCTAGCCTAGCGACTTCAGACGACGCCGAATTCAATGATCAACAATGAGAAAACAGCGAGCGGCAGCGGCGATTCTTATCCTCTTTTCCCAAATCTCTGGTATTCATGACCATTTATGTCTATTTCCATTTCACTGGATTGAGCTATTTCCATTTCCATTTCACTGGATTGAGGTATGTCTATTTCCATTTCACTGGATTGAGCTATGTCTATGTCCATTTCACTGAACTGAGCATCTGAGCGGGACTTATTTTTGGTACATAAGCTTAAAGGATTGGGATATTACTTTGGTAAATCAAGGGGAAATAAAAATTTTGGTGTAAACCGGAAAACTTCCATATTGGAAAATTATTTCAGAAAATCTATGAAATTTTTGACTTACAGGGGGGGGGTTAAAACCCAAGGGGGACAGCTCCTACAGGACCTTTCATCCTGAAACACGATAGTATTTTTCCTAACTCATGCCCAGTTTGTTAGTTCACTTTTTTATGATTCTGATAGTATTCCACTTCGTCACCAGTGAAATAAAAATGTGGCTCTGGGTACGGGATTTGGCACCAGTTTTTACTTCTACTAAAAACATGACATTTTTTATGGGCCCCACCCTAGCGGTTAGCGTGAATGCATGAATGGGCATTTTCGGTTGCGTGAATGCGTGAATTTGGGCTATTTTCTGCGTGAATACGTGAATTTTCCCGATTTTCCACCGATATTTTCTAAATGCAGGGCAAACTTAACCCTATTTTTATAAGGGGGTGTTTTCACCAGGCTGGCACTCTTTTGCTAATAGTTCACTGAAAATTTTTTTAACACTCTGAAAATTTCTGATACTTTTAATATAATCTTATTAGCAGCATGTATATCAAATTTTACAATTATACACCGACCAGATCAGTAGGTTTTATGACTTTTTTTGTGCAGGCATATCATAAAATCCAGCTAAAACCTTGTAAAATCCCAAAATCTTAAATTTAACATAACTTTTAATCTAGGCATCCAACTGACTTCAAATTTTGACAGGTTTTAGGTATCAATAATAAATTTTTAAAAATATTTTAAAAATTTTCAAAAACTGATGTCATCAAAAACGACGTCATTGTTTTTTGAAAAAATTTTCTCATTTTATGCATGGATTTTAAACGTCAATTTATGCTTAAAACCGGCAAATATGTTAAAGATATTCTTTTTTGCTTTTAGAAAATCAAAACAGAATTGAAAAATCTTCATTAGTTCAACTTTAATTGCTATTTTATTGAATAGTACTTTTTCATTGGTCAGCGATAATTGTGAAACTTTGTGATGACGCCATCACCTTTATGATGACGTTATCAACCCAAATTTATTTTCTATGAACTTCTTTTATGGTAGAGAACATTTCTTCCAAGTTTCAATTCGATATCTTTTCTAGATCAAAAGTTATGCAAGGCTGGTGGAAAACACCCCCCCCCCCTTGAGAATACAAAACCCGAAAAAGCCTGATAATAATAGGGTTAAGGCTTCACTTTTTCTTGAAAGGGTTGAAAATTCACCTCTAGCTCTTTCGGGGCTTCAAACTCAATGGTAAAATTAAAAAAATATCGGATTAAGCAAACGGATTTTTGTCGCCAGGTTTCCGGGCTAATGTTAAAAAAATATATATAACATTCTTCGATGATCAAACAAGAAAAAAGAAAAGTAAAGTCAAATTTGAAATAGTGTCTTTGCAAAAACATGTATAACTTAAAATTACATACTTAACAGTTTACTTACAAAAACTAATATTCAAATGTAAAAGCTAAAGTTACTATTTTCAAGACTAATGTGACAAAATTTTCACACCCTCGAAAGTCACTCTAAGGGTTACAAAATACCAATCCACACTCTGAAAGGGTTCAAAATTCCCCTCGTCCCTAAAAGGTCACGATTTGGACTAAAAATGAGTAAAAATCAGCAAAGATTTTGGGGAAAAATTCCATTAAGGGTTCCAAAAACGTGGCATTAATTGAATTCTTAAAAACTGAGCACACTCCTGTCTCAGTGCCCCAGACTGTAAATAACCTGGCCTGGAACTGTTTTTTCCTTTGATTTTTGCCTCCGCAGGAGCGTAGTGACGAGGAGGCACTCATAGCTTCACGCATAGATATTGGACTGGAATCTCGAAATTTTGTTGCGTTTTTTTGTTTTGTCGCACAAGCATCCCCGTAGTTAGTCTCTTCCGTAAATGTTCGGTTTTTGTAATATTTTCATATTTCGTTATATGCTATTACCATTATTACATATTTACAATTTATTAGTTTTGATTTAGCTTTGAAAAGCTGAAGCGAGTGTTTTAAATGCAAATTATAACAGTGTATGATATAACACGAATTACAATATTACTTGTGCAAATCAAAACAAACAAACTGGTTATGATGATGAGCTGATTCGTTGACTGGAAAAAGTGTTTTGTATGTCAAATTTTGTTTCTTGTCTTTGAAACTGAATACTAACTACTGTAATTTAGTCAGAAGTTCATTTCAGCAATGATTTCAATTATTTTTCAGGAATCTTTAAAGAAGTTTTCTCAAGTTTTCAAATGTACATTTGATATTTTTGTTCAAACTGTAGACTAATTTATATGTTTGTCTGTAATTTTTTTAATAACTACCTTTATTGTTTATAGAGCTTCTTGAGCTTTAAGACCATCATATGGTCGTAACTCGAGAAAGTCCTTCTTGACTTGGTAAAACAAGATACCGGCAAAGTACAAAAAAGTTGAATGTACGCATATGTAAAGTTGAATCCAAAAGTGGTTGAATGAATGTCAATCAATGTAAACAAATTATTTCTTTTAGTCTTAAAAATAGATTTACCTCACTTAGAGTGTTTTCACTGTTTGTTCAGTGTGGTAAATCTATTTTAAAAACCTGAAAACTAACTTTCCATGCGCACGTTCAACTTTCATGCAGTTGTGATAGCCTAAATAACTTACGCTCCAGTGGTTTGGTGAAATAGCTCAAATTCTGGCTTTCCAAGTTAGGATGGACCTTCCCGAAGGCTTTTAACGGTGGTTAGACTAGGTACACAGACAGTCATTTTCAAGCAAATGCCTCAATCAATCAATCAATCAATCAATCAATCAATCCTGATTATTTTTAATGCTTTAATCTTTAAAGCATTAAAAGCTGTATAAGTGCACGAATGATCTTTTTGTGGGGGCATTGAGTGACAGCTATGACTAGTTTAACTTTAAGCTGCATTGAGGAACTAGGTTGTTTGCTCATTTTTTGACCATGTGTGGTCAAATTTTTAAATTCAAATAAGGGAGCATTTTTGGGAGAAAATTCCCAATGGGGATGGGTCGGAGATGACTTGGGGATGGCTAGGTATTTTATCCCACTGTGGACGATTTTATTGTAAAGCTTTCCAGTAGGGAATGGGCCCTGGGGGTACTAGGTTTGCGAGGTGACGGGTATGTCCGAGCCAAAAATCGAAAATGGGCCCTCAGAGAGAAAATTTAGAGAGCCTTTAGAGAAGAAATTTCGATTTTCATTAATTTTGGACCCATGCAGGGACCCTTACCCCTTTGAGAGACTTTTGAGGTGTGAAAAAGGGACCCTTTTGGGTCGCACATACCCAGCACCCATTTTGCTTAGGTACTCCCCCTCTAGACTATGCTATAGTCTAAGACGAGTTTCATCTAAGAGGAACAAACGTGAAGACGGGAATTTTTTCGGGGGTAGCTGTTGTAAACACAGACTCTATCCGCCGCGAAACATATTACGTTTTATAATATACAAACTATGTTATATCATAATAATATATTATGGGACGATAGCTCGTCTACTCCCCCTCCCCAGGAGGAATGGGTAATTCTCACGAGTCTGATCCGAGTTATTCGGTAGCATAATTGCTGCTATTACCTTACTAGCATAATTCATTAAAGTGCCACTCGAAGAACGACAATATTTTGAAATTTGGAAAGAATGTTACTGAGCGTTACTTTTGTAGGATTGCTCTCTCTGAAGCAAAATTTGTCTACAAATATTAGCATTGTGTCATCTCATAGATATTTCTATAGAGATAAAAATTTTTATCTGTTTTTTTTTTGTCATCTTCTTTTATTACAAATATAGAAATATGGCTTGTTTCTCTTCCCAAACGCTACTGTACTAACTGCTTTTAGAATAGTCACACGAAAGTTTTAAGGATACAAATTTCTAATTTGCGTTGCTCAGAGGGTTAATAACTTGTGTTTTAATAGAATTCCCAACAAAAGGAATTCCCTTAATTCGACTCCCTGAGGTAAAAAAAGACATAGACTTTGAAAATGGTATCAGATCAAAACAAATCCGGAAAAGTGTTTTTAATGATGATAAAACAATAGAAATACAGTCAAGCTAAGAATGTTACCGGTACACCATTTAACCGGAACTAAAATACTGAAAAACGCGCGCAAAATTATGAGATGTTTGCCCAACTTCCTTATGCGTGAAGCTATGAATGCCATCCTCGGAAGCTTTAGGCTTCCTGCGGTGGCAATAACTTCATTTTCAGTTTTTTTTTGTTTATTCTCAATACCAAAGGCAGTTTCGGAAGCAGCTAATGTTTTGTTGGCAAAGTAATTTATTACCTCAGACTTCACATATTCGATCCAACCATTATCATCCCGTTTTACCAATGTGTGATTTTCGGGAAAATATGTTCCGAATCGGACCGAAACTTGGCTAGCTATCTTCTCTCTGTTCAGCATATCTGCATAAATTTGTTCTGTTTGTTGGTAATAATATTGCATTCCAATAAAGCATAAAATAAAAAGTAGTATTAAACGAATCATGATGTTTCCAATATCCAACTAACAGAGAAGGTTTAATAAACACGATATCCGCCGTTTGAGTCCGCCTAAACTTTTCCTGCGTTTTCGATTTTTGAATCTTTGTTATTTTTCGATTTGGTTTCTTCTATCTGAAGGAGCAAGCCTTTGTTCATCACAAGTGATTAAATACAGAGCTTAACAAATTGTATTTAGAGCACTCTTGTGACAACAGAAGTCTTTGTTCGTTGGCCGGATTCGCTGAGATCGACACTTTGTGTTTTAAGCACTCTGTTGACAGCAGCAGTCTATGTTCCCGGGTAAGCGAGCCACACTTGGTGAGTCCTCGGAATGACGAAAAACGAAATCTGCGGATAGATGTAAAGTTGGGCTCCTTTGAAACTTTTCGTGTTTTAGAATTTTTCATTGAATTTCGAATTTCGTTACTCACTCGGGTTTGTTTTTCTTTGGTAACTTCAGGTATACTTTTTATAAAGCTCTATATCCAAAAGAGAACTCTGGTGGCTTTTAGTACAGTTTCTATAAAACAATGTGGTATTTCCAAAAAATTTTCTTTTGACACCGTCGCATGACTTTGGTACTAACAATTTGGATACTATTAGTTCCAATTTCAAAATTTGACTGATTTTTTATAGCTTGAATAAGCTTTATAACTATAAACAAATAAAGAAGAATTTAAAAAATTGAAAATGTTTTCTTATATAAGAGCCTATAACACATGCCTGGATATCCATGCCGTTAATTGTTTTTTTTTCTGCTATTGTCTACCTACCCCCTTGTAAGCCCAGGGTCGGCATTTTTTAGCTATTTGAGCAATATTGAATTCACAAAAAATACACTGCCTTTCATCTCTGAAAGGTTTATAATGAGAATTCCCAATAGCCATACGCGTAAAACTATTGCTGTTTGGAGATTTATAAACCAATCAAAATGGTTCGTCACCTAGCTCGTTACTAAAGCCACCATCACAAGAAAAGCTAGAAAGGTCACGAACTCTGAAAACGGGTTTTCGTAGCCAGATGTCTTTCGAGCTGCAACTTGAGTTTTTAATATCCTTTATAAGATCTTTCTTTTTTATGAATTTTAATGAATTTGTCTCAAATCAAAATTGACAGTTTACTCAAATTTTAAACACCAAATTATCATATTATCAGTCTGATTCAATATCAAAGCTAAGTGTTATAATTTGCTCAATTATCATAACATCGTCATCATTGAATGGGACAAGCTGGAGTCTTTACAAGCTCTCATTTGATTTGGTTGGTCGTTAAGATGTAATAAAAGAATCTCATTATTTTTTCTAAAGAACGCGTCATCTCTATCACTTTAAATGACCAATTAGTGAAGTATTTTATAAAAACTCCAGCTCATCCCCATTGAATCATGTCCTATGCACGAACAATAATTGTTATAATTCTTTAACCCTATCTGCACTCCCTTCTCTAAGACGTGGTAGAACTTTTTTCAGCCAGTCAGAAAATTCATCGGGGGTGGAAAAAATAGCACTGTAGGGTGTCCCTAATAAAAGTATCGAGTTTGAACATGCGATTAAGTAAAAAAGTTTGTGTGTGTTATCGCTAAAATATAAGAACGTTCTCCATCACATAGGCTCATTACAAAAGGTAGTTACAACGTATAAATTAATCAATAGCCCTTTTTACTATTCCCCTGTTGCATAAATGTACGTCTTTAAAAATCAAAATTAATAAAAATTCAAATTCTCTCGGGGTAGTAAAAATTAGCTAATTGTTGCGTTTTTCTCATGATCGTAATTTCGTTGCATTTGTAAACAGGCAGAGTATGTTTTTATTGTTACGTAATGACAAAGAAAAAAGAGGGAGAGCTTAAAATACAATTTTGTGAATACACACTTAAAACTTTTTACTCAATCGCATGTTCAAACTCGATACTTTTATTAGGGACACCCTGTATATTTTGCAGTAAGGATTTCCTTATTTTATCATTTCCAGGGGGAATTGGATAGTATCATATTCCACTGAGGTCAATGTTTTAGCCAACAAAGTCATTGAGAAGGAGTGTCTTCTAGCCAGTAGCGTGGTGGCAGGGGGGCAGTTGCCCCCCCCCAGCGGAGGTTTTACAAAGGGGCACCAATACAAAGGATGTAAAAGGACACCTCTAATTACTAATTTCGGCGCTCCTTTGCTCTTTTACACCTTGGATATGGCAGTTTTCGGCCAAAAAGAGAGAAAATACCCAAAAAAATTGTGCTTGCTCGCGTTATTTTTCAATGGAGTATAAATTTTCCCGTAAACATATTATTAAGATTTATATTTCCGGTTACGGTATATTCTTTTCGGATAACCCATTCTACGTAAACTGTGTTCTGATACCATTTTATACTCTGTGGATATCCCTACACTCCCAGCCGTTCAGAGAAAAGCATTCGCATCCGCCCTTACTTGGTTCCAGCTCCTTTTTTGACTTTATTAAACGCACAAAAACCACAAAGCAGTCTTCTTAAATTTGGCGGTAAGCAAGATGGCGGAGAGTTCCAATTGAACTTAAGATTTGAAGTCTCAAGAAGAACTTTATTGTCAAGAATACCCAAATTTACTTCAAGTTAAGTAAATTTTATTCTTTTTTTTACAATTTTGAAGGTTTATTTACATTGAAAAGAAAGCGCTACATGTAATACGTCAACGAAAAAATACGACGCCAAGCTTTTGAAGTGTCGCTTTTCACTTACCTTGGGAAGGTTGCGGAACCCCTCCAAAATCAAAATATTCGATAAACAAAGTTGAAGTGCTAAAATAGCAATTCCCGCCCCTCTTGCCCGAACTTTAAATACTGAAAAACGTTGAAATACGTAAAATGTCAATATATTTCGACCATCATTATAGACAGTATAAAACAATCTTAAAATGAATCACGCAATATTTTTGATTTAAAAAATAAAAGGTTTCATTTCACATTGCTGACACAAAATAGAACTTGCGAGTTGCAGGATTCCTGCATGCATTAGAAGCTGTCTTGAACACGCTTTCCCTCTGATATGTTCTTATATATAGGGGATGCATATCGTGTATAAAATTCCCGTCCGAGAGTTTACTCACTGAATCTTAGAAACTTGACTGGCTTGGATAGTGAGTTTTATATCTTTAAATTTCATTAAATTTGAATTAAAAATCTGAATGGATATATATTAATACAATCATTGGATTGCTAAACCAATGAAAATTGATACATATGTTAATTTTGGGTAACTCTAGAACGGGAATATTTTACACGGTACGCCATCCCCTATACAAAAACATATCAGAGGGGAGGCTATTAAAGCTGCTACCTAAACACGTTTTCTTGGTCTGTCTCTAGCGGGAATAATTTGTGATTTAAAAAAGTGAAGATTCTTCTCGTACAAAAACGTATTATTTTGATAAAAGAAATTTTAACATCTATATACAATTTTGAAAACTAAAAACAAAACAACAAAACTAACAAACTACCCCCTACAGAAGAAATCAGACAATTTCATGACTTTGAGCGATTAACACTTCAATGCTTTTTGTGAATATGAATCCGGATGATATTTAGGCAAAATTAGGTACTGGTATATGTGGACAATTTTTTCATCAAGTCTTTCAAAAACAAAAAAGTCGAAATGTCTCTCTCGGGTCGGGATTTCCCCTTTTTAGGTCTCTCTTAGTTTACTAAAACCATGAAATATCAATAAAATATGTCTCTAGTTAGAAAATATTTAGAAAGCTGTCAAGGATAACTTTTTGGAAAAAAATTTAGTTCTTCTAAAAGTCAATTTTCAAGCCCGGTCCGCACATACCCAACATATTCGAACTGTATCACCCAATGAAGTATAAGCTCGATGAAGGGCTGGAAGTGAATCTTTAACCTTTCTCAGGCAAGAAAAATGCGCCGTATTTTTGACGACGGATTGAATCTAGCGATTCCTTTGTTTTCGAGTGATATTTTTTTTCGAAATCTAGTGGTAAATTTCAGTTCCAATCTAGCATTTGTGCAAAAACCGCTAGGCGAGTCAGGCTAGGCCGTGGAACTTTGGTAGGATTTTATTGGCTTCAAATCTTACCAAGATTCGCTTCTAGCCCTCCGGGCTTATACTTCATTGGATAACCCCCAGGGTAGGCATCAATTCATTGATTGAGCAGAAATAGCCTTTTCATTTCATAAATATGGAAATAAGAATTTGCTGAAATAAGCCGAGTTGATAACTCATGATCCCACATGAATTAAATCAATAACCCAAATAGTCTTAAAATGTTAAATATATCGAGTTATCATTTCTCGTGAATACCCGGGTTGCAAAATTATAGCAGTGCAGTCAAAACAACTGATTACTCGAAAAGGTTCACGTGATTTTATTCCCATGTTACTTGCTTTACAACTTACATCTGATAACTGGCACATTACGTTATTTCAACGTCAATTTAATATTCACAACATCCATTTAACGT
Organism: Clytia hemisphaerica; assembly: GCF_902728285.1. NCBI lineage: Eukaryota > Metazoa > Cnidaria > Hydrozoa > Leptothecata > Clytiidae > Clytia > Clytia hemisphaerica. Next base: position 106,913 of record NW_027104093.1, on the reverse strand, counting down.
TAGATTAACATTGAAACAAAGTAGTGCACCAGCTGGGTTAATGTCGATAAATTCGAAACAACCAGAAATAAATGTCATGTAACGAGCACATAAAAATTTTGAGTAAAAGCGTGATTTGTCTTCAGACAGTTTTTAATTTTGCAATCCGTGTATTATACAGATAAGCTTTGATAAATTGATAAATCACGAACCCACAAGATAACCACTGAACAATGCTTCCGTGATGATAATCCTGGTTGATAAAGCGTTCTCCACCACTATCTCAATATATTCGTCTTTCTAAAAAAACAAAACAAGAAAATACATGTTTTTTTGTAAGAACAAACTATATAATAATCTAAGGCTTCGGTTGACAATATATGAGAACATGTTATGAACAATTTAAGCCTTTGTGGATTCTGAAACACCCAATTTCTTAGGATAATGGCCCAAAAAACTTACAAAATGGTGAAATTAAGAACACACTAAGAACCTTTTGTACTTAAACTCAAAAAGTTAAGAATAACCGAATGCTTTAAAACTTTTGGATGTTCTTATGAAAAGAAAAACATATACTCCTTTAAATTATGAGATATATTATATTAAATATTTCCGAGGTTTTGTTACTTCCTACACCCTCAATATTGTTAACTATTGGGTTAGTGAAATAAACCCTTTTCTATCCCACTGGAAAATTTAATTTCTTGACGCCCCATCAGCGAAGATTTGTTCTCTCAGGAACGATGTTTTCGGCTGTCGGTAGTTTTGATTGAGGACCTAATTTATGAAATCTGAAAAAGTACGCTGAAAGAGTAGGGCATTGAAAGAGCTTTCAAACGGTACCAACATTATGGGTTTAGCTATCGTCATAGCCGAGATAATTCGATTCATAATTTAAGCATTGAAAGATCTTAAAAATGCGATTATAAGCTTTTTGAGAACGTTAAGGAGTTAATCTTTTTTCTATTTTCAATAGTCGAACGTGCGCAACGCACTGGGCTCAACTTCAGTGGCTTCAAATCATGCATAGGCCCAATTGTAGACCCCCAGATATTCACCCAATGAACAAGTGTGCCAAATCTCAACCAAATCCGATCATTTTGGAGGCTTGTAGACTGCTCCAAAGCTTTAGCCTCGTTTTGGCAAAAAACTCGTTCCCAGGCCCCAAAAATCAAAATTTTTGAAAAATGCAAAAAGCACCCCCAGATATTCACCCAAGGAACAAGTGTGCAAAATTTCAGCCAAATCGGACAATTTTTGAAGTCTCCAGGCTGCCCCAAAGTTTTAGCCTCGTTTTGGCGAAAAACTCTTGCCCAGGCCCCAAAAATAAAAATTTTCAAAAAATGAAAAAAACTCCCCGATATTCACCCAAGGAACAAGTGTGCAAAATTTCAGCCAAATCGAACAATTTTTGTAGTCTCCAGGCTGCCCCAAAGTTTTAGCCTCGTTTTGGCGAAAAACTCTTGCCCAGGCCCCAAAAATAAAAATTTTCAAAAAATGAAAAAAACTCCCCGATATTCACCCAAGGAACAAGTGTGCAAAATTTCAGCCAAATCGAATAATTTTTGAAGTCTCCAGGCTGCCCCAAAGTTTTGGGACATACAGACAGACAGACACACACACATTCTCAGATTCTAACTCAACTGAAGTTGAGAATTACCAACAAGGGGGCCTCGTATTATAATCTTCAGTATTCTATACCCGTAATGCAAACAAGGGATTGAAACAGGATGTCGAGCTTTATATTTGTGGTTTCTTATAGCAAGGATTTATTATACACTGGATATACAAGTAACAGATTTTTGCCGATTTCTCGTGTACTAGCTATGTCCGCAGTAATGATATTGTTGTTCACTCTCCTTCCCTCATTAAATGATTTTTCGAAGCATTTTTATTGCATTTCTTATCGAAAATCACTCATTCAATTCCCAAAAGAGACTTAAAACATTCCTGTGAGAGTTAGATTCTTCCACTTAATTGATAATTATAAGTCGTTATGACGTTTCAAGCTGTGAGAAAGATGCAAAAGACGTGTTGTGTATAAGAAATATAATGTTGACACCGGAAATTTGCAAACTTCAACCTCAAAAAAGGCACCTTGCCACCACGTGCCTCCAAAGGATTTTCATACCACAGTGGAGCCAAGACACTCAAAGTCTTATGTATGTTAATTTCAGCTCTTCTGGGGACAGTCTTGGAAAGATATTTCCAATTGAAAATTTTGTGTCACTATAAGCATTTTGTCTGAATTTCTCGTCTAATGATGTTTTTCTCACATTAGATTTCACAAATGTATCCGGCTTGGAATGCTAGCCTTACTTTCAAACTTTTTTTTCTGCAAATGTACAAAAAACACCCCTGTCTCAGTGCCCCGGTGGCATGATTTCAGTACATGATATTTTTCAGTACATGGTTTCAGTACATGATTTTTTCCTACGTCACTGCAGTAATCAAATTTTTATTGCACTCATTTGTAATCATCCTAAATGGCTTGGGAATTCAAGAACTGTTTTTTATTATCGCTGTCTTTATTCAATTTATATCTCAATTCACAAATGAGTGCAATAAAAATTTGATTACTGCAGTGACGTAGGAAAAAATCATGTACTGAAACCATGTACTGAAAAAAATCATGTACTGAAATCATGCCACCGGGGCACTGAGACAGGGGTGTCAAAAAGAAAGAGCTAGAGAACTTTTTAAAAATAAGACTGATAAACATTTTTAAAAATCAGACATCTTCGAGCCGCCATGACAGTAGCCCGGGGTTCACTTAAAGCTTTTTGATAGACTGGATGGCGCGATTAAGTGGCCCGGTAGTATATGGTAATATTCTTTTGCTTAGGCGGACTGTAAAACAGTCCGCCAGATTATAGTTGTTTTTGGAAGGTAAAAACAGTATGGAGCAATGTTTTTATTCGAGAATAAGGGGTTGCAAATCTGTTATTAATGTTTGTTTCTCATTTGTGATTATATCTTTCAACTACAAGTAGTTTTATTGTTATTTGGATTTATAACATTTTCTCTCAAAATGGCGACCTCGCCAAACGCTCCTAGTCTACTTCACTGGACTTAGCGTCATAAAAAAATTATCAAAAAGCAAAGTTCAGCCAGAAGTAGACTCTAGTCTACCATGACAGTTGTCCTTTGCGGACAAAGCTAGAACATCAATTGTTTTCTGAAACAAAGGAAATACAATGATCGCTCTCCATCGTTTTATGAGTCGTTTATCTAGTGTATAATAAATTTTTGCTTATAGTAAAGATGGAAACCTCATACATCGTTGTCTTAAAGAAAATACCTGAGAACAACATAAGAATAATCCGTGGCTTAATATTGAAAAATAGTCATAAAAAGAAAATACGGCTGCTGTTAGAAGAAAAGCATAAGAAATTTGAACATGAGAATTTTGAAAAAATCTTAAGCATTTTAAACCTATTAAAATGCTAATTCTCTAAATGTTTTCTTTTTACATAACTGTTCCCGTTTCATATCAGACATAATGTTTCATATCAGGACAGTGTCTGCCTATTTATTGTTATATTATGCTGATATAAGCTTTTCCTTTTTCTGATCAATCTTGCTCCACATCCGTGTCAATTCAATATCAAAAAGCTTCTAAATCAAAATTGATGAGTAAGCAAACGATATTAATCTTATTTATAAAACAAAACCCTTTAGATTTAAAAGCTTTCATACCTTCAATTTCAAAGTCCCTGAAAAATTGATGGTCAATGATTTTGCATTGGAGGATGTAGATAATCGAAATTTCATTCTAAAAAAAGTAAATGTAAAAAAATGTTAGCCCTTAGCATGGACATACCATGGATAAAATTGTTCACTGAAATACATCCCCTTCTCACTGGAAGAGTTGGCCAAAATACCGTCCCCGGTGGAAAATTATCATGCAATTTTTGTCACCACTGAAAATAATCAAATAAACCAATCCTCACTGCAAAAAATATTATGTTATTTTGCCATCCCCACTGAAATTTTCTGCCTTGAAATCAAAAGAATGGAAATTCTCATTCATAAAAATATGGGAATATCAGTCCCCGTCGAGTTTTAGTTCATTATTTTTATCCCTACTGGCGGAAAAAATCCTACCGGTTCTGTGAGAAGGGGGTGTTAAAATGCTCATTATTGCAGCCATACAAATGTCCCAATTGGCACACAACGTTGTTTCAACGTTTATCTAATGTTCAAAACGTCCATATGACGTTAGATGAACGTTGAAACAACGTTGCAGCCATACAAATGTATTACATAAAAAGTTATCAAAACCCAAATGCTAAAAGAATCATATAAACTCCTAGATATAGATGGAAAATGATCAAAGCGGTCCGCCAACCTGGGCAGATTTTTTTACGGAGCCATGGCCTTTATAGTTTATAGCCATGCAATTAGAATCTGCTCGGATGCTAGCTCGATAAGAAAATTATTAAGTATTCGAATCTACTCAAAAATTTGCTGATTGAGAAAATTATAAATTAAGTATCTTTCAGAATCCTCTCGAGAATTAATTGTGCAAGAAAATTATTAAGTATTCGAAGCTGCACAAAAATTTGCTGATTGAGAAAATCATAAAGTATCTTTCAGAATCCTCTCAAAGATTAGCTCGGTAAGAAAATTAAATCAGAATGTGCTTGGAGATTAGCTTGTTAGAAAATTGCATAATATCCGAATTTCCTCGGGGACTCGTGACAAGGAAATTAACTTACATGTTACTAAAACATTCTCCATCGATACACAACCTTGCAGTCACACCGTCCGATAATTGTCCGCCCACTCCGCCCTTCTTCATCTTTAACGGACGATGGATGTTCAAATTTGCGTTGAAATTATACATCGCAGTATAAGGCACTGTGAATCGACCGAGTCGCATATCAAGGCCAGTTCCACGAACAAAGGATTCTGGACTTGAGGCCTAAAATGTAATTATGGCCATGTATCATTATATATTTAGAATACGTCTATCCGCAGACACGCGTTTTGTCCTTTCCCGGGACTCATCAGTGCAGCTCGAATAAGCGAGTATAGGCTGCAGCCGTCACACTGAGTGTTCAGCTTTGCGCAATCGCTGTTGGTGAGCAGAGAAGCAAAGCTTGCTTAAATTTAGAACATAAACAAAGAAAATATACAACATTTTCAAAACATGCATCCGTATTTGTAAAACGTTAGCTTGTAAACTTATCTATAATTTTAAAAATTTGAAATCTGCACCCACAGTCGGAGGCAACCTGAGACTCCTGTTTCGATAGCTTTATCTACTCAAAGATAAAGGAGGTTGCCACTCTTTCTCACTTGATTACATAACTTCTCTTTGATCCTTCTCTTCTAAACATCAAGCAGTACGATGTCTTTGGTGTAACCCGACCATGGATGGAGCCCACGCCCTTGCGTACCGTTGCCGACCGCTACACATTTGCACTACAATCAAGTTCATGAAATTTGAGAAAAAAGGGAAATCCCCACGAAATTTTATAGCTACAAACAATTAGAAAGACTTTGGACCTTAGGATCTGAGGATCCTTAAGTTCAAAAATGGTCCAGTAAGGCTCAGAATATAGCCTGGAAGTCTATAAACCCCTCCCAAATTGAAATTATCCGATAACATTTGACAGATAGCCCAAAATTGACTTTCTCGCCCGAACTTCAAATTAAAAGAAAACAAAGAAATAACCAAAATTCCCAATATATTTCGAACCAGATTGTACAGTCGTTATTTTTGAAACAACAAAAACTTACCGTAAACTCGCTTAGGAATGTGAATCTCTTCTTCGGTATCAATATTGATTTCTTCAAAGTCACCGTGAAGCCAGATAACGCTTGAGGGACGATTGGAGCAAGAAATGCGGCACGCTGGCGACGTGTATTGTCATCGAGGATTGGCTTTGATTGTTCTTCTAGTAAAAAGCAACAGACCTTTTCATAAATTACGTAACAAACATGACTTGCCTCGTTTTGAAATTATTGCCATGGTGATTAACTCCCAACGGATTTTATTAAAACTGCTTTCTATTCATTAACCCTATTCAACCTAGGCTTTTAGGGGCGGTTCAGAACTAGGGGGGGCTTTTCCTGTACCACCCCTTAACTTTTGATCTAGTAGGTCTTTTTGGATGAAATTTGGCACACAAGATCCTTGTCACGTAAGGTAACTTTTGACAAAAAAATTTTTCGATGACGTCACTCAGCATGCCCAAAGTGAGCAAAAACCGAAAATTTCCTTTGTTCTTATAAATAGCTATTGTACTCTAACAAAGGCTTTAGAGAAAAGTTGTCTGAGTTTAAAATGCCTATTTTATCCTAAATATTCAATATATTACGGTTTAAATGATATATTTGACATCAAAAATGAATTTGTATTAGAAAAGTGTCAATTTTTGTGACACCTTACTGTCAAAAATGTCATCATGCTCAAGGTGTGAAAATATTTAGGTGTCAAATTTTTTTTTATTTTGAAGCTAAATAAAAGTTAGGAATTTACAGAAAATTTCACGGCAATAGCTTTATTATTTCAAAAACTATTACCAATAGTTTGACCTCCGAACAGAAAGAGCCCCCCCTAGGCCGAATAGGGTTTTAAAAATCAGTTAATGTCTCAAGGAACAGAATTACCACTGTAATTGTTTGAATACGAGGCAAGTGACGTAATTTATGAAAAGGTCTACTAGTATATCATCATATGTTTTCTACGGAAGATCCCAAAATAGTCTGGGCGTTCGCCACCCGTTTTATTGTTTAAAGACCAAAAACTTGGAGTCTTGCTTTTGGTTTCTGGCATTTTGGGTATTTAAGCGTTTTACAGAGTTTACAGTTCGGACGAGTACTTTCCAACTCTAAGTTAGAGGGACCTGAGAGTGAGTGAGTGAGGAGGGAGTATAAGTCAAGGCACTCAAAAACTACTTGCGGTTTTTATAATTTTGCAGGAAATTCTTTTTGCATAACTCAAATGTCATCTTAAAAATGCTATAACTTTCCAAAAAAACATTATCTTTCTCCAAATCCTTCAGCAAGTACCCAGGACTTTTAGATTTCAGAGTACTTTTTTTTTACCCACCCAGTATTTCGGTTTGGTTTTCACAGAGATATTTCATAAAAAGTGTTAGAAAATCCGATTTCAAATGAAGACTTAATTAAGCTGGCACACAACGTTGTTTCAACGTTAATCTAACGTTAAATGGACGTTGTGAACGTTAGATAAACGTTAAAACAATGTTGTGTGCCAGTTGGGAATGAACACGTACGTCGCAAGAGTGCAGCCAACAATATTTTCTGCCGAGACATCGATTTAATTGGGTTAATTGTGCTTGAAAGATGTAAAGATTTCTCAGTACTTGGTTCTATCTGTAGTGGGAAGAAAAAAAAACATATATTGACATTAAATAGCTCTTTACTCTTTTTATTATGTAAGAGTAATTTTATAAGAACAATAAGGCTAAAAGACATCAAGAAATAGGAACAATGTAAGAACACTCCTCAACCTGGGATTGATATGAATTTTTAGCAAAGAAATTTTCGGGTTTTTGCTCACTTTAGGCATGATGAGTGAAAGATTTTGTCAAAAGTTACCTCCAAATTTCATTCAAAAAGACAAAGACCCACTAGATCAAAAGTTAAAGGGTGGTACAGGAACAGCCCCCCTAGTTTTGAACCACCCCTATAAGCCTCGTATAAAGATGGTTAACTCTGAAAAGAGGAATTAAAAAAATCCTGAAAATTACCTTCAAATTGAGAACAAAATAAGAACTATTCAAGGCTTTATTAAAGCTGGTTTATTTGCCAAAAAGTTGGAATGTTGCAATGTCTGATCACTTTTGACTAAAGTTTGTCAATATGTTATAGGTTTGGTTTTTTGCTTATGCGTTTTTTAGTCTCCTTGAAGTGCACTCTAAGGGTCAGAATGAGCGAAGATGAGTGAAAGTGCACTCAAAGGGTGAAAAAAAAGTGAGCAAAAAAGATGTTTATCGGACAACATTTTGAAAAATCTGACCATTTTTTGCCTTCAAAAGGACAAAGAAAATTTCCTCAAACGTGAGCAGATTTATTCTGCACTCGGCCTAGATTTCAAAGGTCTAATTTTGGACCGCAGATAAGGTTGTTTTTAAATCGACAGAAATGTTTATGGCTTACCAGAGATACATCTTGATCCATCTTTTCCTTAGATTGTCTCAGAATATGTATCCATGCTTTTCGAATCAAATCTCTTCCGACAGAGCTATCGTCGAACCCAGGTACAAGATCGTCATCCTATGAGAAAAATCAAAATTTTTTTATCAGTAGCGTCGTAGCAAAAGAAGCTCAACAGTGAGAAGAATGTAGTCAGTAAAAAATATATCAGCAGCGTGGTATATCGACCAATATTGGGCATACTAGGAAGGCAAGTTTTCAAAGGTAACATTTCGTTTTCCCCTTTTGAAAGTAAAATATGTTCTCTGTAAAAAATACGTGACTGAAGAGAGCGAGAAAAAATTAGTTGGGTATTTGTTTCTCTTTTTGCTGAAAACTGTTAATTTTACGGTTTAAAAAAGCAAAGGGGTGCCGAAATTCGTAATCAGATTTTTTCCACCCCCCAGCTTTTTTTGCGGGGCTCTTGTCTTTTTGCGCTCCCCCAAAAAGGGCTGCTGGTGGGGCTAATTTAATTTCCTCCCGAGCCCCTCTAGTCTGAATCGCAGACCTCTACAAAACCCCATGTAGTATATAGGTCTATGAGGAGCACGCATACGTTAGTGGATGCTAAAATCTATAAGGATCTCCACTAGAAAATTTATTAGTTAAGTCATTTATCGATGAATATTTCACAAAAGGAGGAACTTATAAGGGTTTCTGTAATCTTTGTTTGCGTAATGACACTTTTAAATATTCTAACCTAGACTACCTGCACTCCTGAACTAGTAGCGAGTTAATAAAGGAGGATATCGAGGACGACGGTAAGTGAAGCCGATACAAAACTAAGTCGATACTGTAGTTGATGTACGGCTCTATATCGTATTTACTCACCTAAACAGCCGACACGGATTTTGGTGTCTTTACCGTCGTCGAGCAAAGTGAGCGGCGATTTTTTGCGATATGTCATCTTTGCTTTATACCGTCTCCTTCGATTTATCTCGAATACATAAACCCGCTAATGTCTGTTGTAAGGGATGAAAATCAGACTTGAAAAACTATTATCTTTGGCAATTCTTTTCTAAGCAAGTTTTTTTTGTTGGGAAAACCTTTGTTTTCTAACATTTGACTCCAAATTTAAATAGGCTCATAACCTCCGTCATTGCTGAATGACATTAACGATTCCTTAAAAACTTGCTGAGCGAAAAACTACTCAGCGACTGTGTTTTTAGAGGACGATTCTCATTCACTGAACTTTATACAAACTCTGGAAGCAGTTTCAAAATCCCGTCTAACCAGAATTTTTATCCCTTATCTATAACAAAACAAATCGAAGAGATGCTGGAAGCCCAATTCAAATAGTTAACAATACAAAGATAAGTTTCGCTTTCTCTGTCTGCTTGCCTTCGGGTTAGCTTGTAGACAAATTCCCTAGTGCGAAAGAAGGCTAGAAACCCCGTCCGATGATGTCTCTATCTACAAATTCGTTTTTCAGATTTTAAGATTTTTTTTCGAAAAGTAATGTTTTAGCATTTAGGCCATTAGTAACCTTTTATCTAGTAAACCAAATTTGACAAATGACCCTTCAAACTTTCCAAGTTTATTTTTGGCCCAGCCGCGCAGCGCAAGTGGGCCTTTAAAAAGCAACTGAACGAAAAGATTTTGGTTTTGTCGGAGCCTGTGCGCGCAATAAATTAACAAGTCCAGTAGTCCAGGCTAAACCAGCGGCCGATTTAGAATTTTTGCCTCGCCTACCCGCACGATGTTTGACCTACTCTTATATTGGATAGAATTGGTAGTAAAGTCAAATTTCATTCTCTTTATGGCAAAGTATTTTTTAAGGTTTTCAAGATGGATGGAGTCAGGTCAGGGAGGGGAGCAAGTGGGAGCATTTGGATGTTAGAGTTTTATATTTCAAGCTTGACAGAGAAGTCTTTCAAGTAAACTTATGTTGTAATTCATTAAATGATACTAAAATGCAGCTCATGTGTAAATTTGAATAAGTTTGGAATGTTTTTCATTATGCTACCCTTTGAAGATGGTCAGTTTTGGATTTACCGCTCTAAACGGTCGGTGGCTGGATTTTTCAAACCTGACAGAGAATTTTCTCAAGTAAACTTATGTTGTAATTCATTAAATGATAATAAAATGCAGCTCATTTTGAATAAGTTTGGAATGTTTTTCATGGTGCAACCCGTGAAAATGGACAATTTTTTATCTATCGCTCTAAACGGTCGGTGGCTGGATTTTTCAAACCTGACAGAGAATTTTTTCAAGTAAACTTATGTTGTAATAATAATAATAATAATAATAATAATGATATATTTCTGGCATTTCCAAAATTTACATTTGGCTCTTCACCTGAAAATTCTGTAAAGCGGTGGGCTAGTATGATGAAATAAAATGATTAGGATTAAAAAGTATGAGGGGTAAAATGTGAATAGTGATAGAGCTAGACTAAAACCTAAAAAAATCCGAGTATCTGAGTATGCTAGCTGAGGCCATCGCAATGTGTGCTATTATAAAAAATTAACGAGTATATTTAAAAAAAATACTAACATAATGTTATAAGCTAGACTAGGCTAAGGTTCAAGTACTATTGGTGGCTAGAGGTAAAGTAAGCGACAAAATAGATCTAAGAACTCAGTGAGATTGAATCACGACAGAGCGTAAGATAGAATGAGCAAAACTTGCATAGGTTGCAACACCGAAGGCTGTGTAAAAGTGTACTGGACCTTGCAAAACACGACCAGTATTTCATTAAAGGATAAACACGACCAGTAATTCATTAAAGGATACTAAAATACAGCTCATGTGTAAATTTGAATAAGTTTGGAATGTTTTTCATGATGCTACGGGTTAAATCGATATTTCTGAACTTTGACGGTCAACATTTGACATTTGAAGTTTGTGAATTTATTTAAACCGATTTTTTCTTTCATACTAGTAACAAAAACATAAAGCAAATCTATTATATACATATATTGCGTATCATTTATCATTGCTGACCTTCCCCTGACCTTCCAGCGCAGCTGGTTTCTTTCCTTTTTTTTTCATTCAGCCAATTTTCGAACTTTTTTAACTTTTTGAATGTTCCGTATTTAAATCTCTGCCGAAAATGTGCATTAGGATTCTAAGACTCTAGTTTAATTGTTATAATTTCAAAATTGGTGGCAAACAACCGGCTTTTTAGGGTGCCTCTGTACAAAAGATTACGTCATGAATATCATGAATATAGCCTGAATATTTATAGGTTTTCCGTTCTTTCCTTTGGTATTTGTTATGAATGATTCGAAAGAAATACGTTCTTCTCGCGAAAGTCGTGAAAATTAATCCTCGCGAAAATTTACATTTTTCATGCTCGCGAAAATAAGTCCCGCTAAAATTAAATTACTTCTGAAACAAATTGCCTCGCGAAAATTACTGCACGTTCAAAACTTTGATTTCTGGTACGAAGTGCACGCGTTGCGAACAAACATTCGTCTATTGCTATGTCGCTGGGCCTTCGTGCCGCTTCGGCTTCTTGTTCCTTCTTCCAATGCAAAATAGGATTGATTCTTTAAAAGTTCATTGAACGCAAGAAAATTCAACCTTTTTTCTGGGACACCCGGTAGCATAAGAAATAAAGGCAAAACAGATTCAACAGTGAAAATATTGTAGCCAATAAAAAATATTTCTTACCTTAGACAACCTAAATTCTTTTTGTCCAAAAATATGAAAAAATTTGCAAAAGAAAACTATCAATATCAAACCAAACTTCGTCATTGTTGTATGAAGCGTAAAACGCTTATGTGAATCTGCTCCAAAATCTAAATCCCAAAACTGATGAACTCTATGTATCTTTCCAACGCAGAAATCAGCCCGCCACCCTGCTCTATATTTAACGAATAGAAAAATTGTAATTTCCTTAATTCCTAAGTAAATAAGGTCATACTTTGAAACTCGCTTTGGATAAATGAATATCGAATCGACTGCTGTGATAGGTGACAAGTTGTTTTTTAGAAGGTATTCTTTGAAGTTTTGAAATCTTTCACTTTTATATTTATGACAATTTGATTTATGACTGTTTATGTTTGGGGAGGGGGGGTCCGTAAAGAAATACCGGAAATTGCTTCGATGAATACTAGCAGGCCGGTACATAGTTTTGATTGATTCTCTTTAAGTTTTGTCATCGGTTCAAATTTTATTACGGAATGCAAAGGTGGTCTGCTTAAAAATTCATCTATACATTCCTTTTGAAAAAAAATTGTCGTCTACACATACAACCTCACCCTTACCTATTATCTGATATTCCGATGGCGGATTAGTGGCCGCCCACGCTAAAGCTCTAAAGGATTGGCCAATTTCCCATCGGAGAAGAATGATAGTCAGCCTTTGATGTGCCGCATCCCCAGTCGGATTCAACTACACTTGCGGGTAAAGCTAGAAAATATTCAGTTGGACGAGGGTTGGGTTACCAGACATCCCGCTGCAAAATTCTTGACACGGTCTTGCAAAATTCCGTAATCTAAACCTTCCAGATGTTGAAAATTTTCCCGAACTTCAGAGCTTTAGCTTGTCGGATGAAAATTTCTGCATCTGGGTGCCTCACATAATAACAGATGACGTGCACGATAAACCTCTGAAGGCGCTTGAAAATCAACCATCCCGAGGAAAAAGAAGGATTTTTTTCTCATGCGATGCTCTTTTTTTCTTAATACAATCTAATTACAAACCCTTGTGGTCATTCCTCACCCTAAATGTAAACCATTTCATTATTTTGGCAATCCTTTCTTTCAAACGATCTCAGATGGAATTTTTCAACATGCAAAAATCAAATGTAAAGGAAGCCATTATCTTGGTCACCCTTTCTTTCAAGGGAACTCAGATACACCCCTTCTCACATGGACCATTTCCGATTGGCTAAAACATCGTATCCAGTGAAAGATTATCCTTCAATTTCTGTCCCCACTGAAAATAATCAAATAAACCAATCTTCACTGCAAAATATTATGTTATATTTCCAATCTCCATTGAATGTTTTGACTTAGAACAATGGAAATTAAATAGCAAGCCATACACCCAAAAATATTGAAATATCGACTGAAAAAATCCTACTGGGTCTGTGTTCAGATGCAGACTGGTCCTTATTTGGATTTTTATTGGGCTCGTGGCGTAATAAGGGCCAGCGTAAAACACGGCGATCTTAAATCGGATTCAAAAATGTTCAATTTTGGTCATAAAGAAAAATCGATGATGTCTAAAGACGTGATTTTTCCTTTATCTGATGAAGAACTAAAAAGCGAATATACAGTGAAAATTTCAAAGTTCTACTCCTTTCCAATCCGGAATAATTCCAATTCCGATTTTGAGGGAGCTCACGCGGGATGTGACGGGATATTGAGGGAGCTGAAAGTAAAAATTTCCAAAATTATCCGATTTTGAACAACTATCTTAAAAAAAAAGTTTTGTGTTAAAATTGTACATACTAGGGCTTTATTCACCCAAAGAATTGGGTCCTTTTAAGAACTTTTACAGCACTTTTTGCAAAAATAGACTTTAGATTTCCCCGATTTATAAACATTACTCTAAAGAGGGCCAAATAAGGTATAACATTTAAAACTATCGTAGTGAAGTATAAAAATGTATTGGATTTTATAAAGATACATCTTGTCAAAAATATTTAAAAATGAGCTGTTTGGCATTTTTCTATCCTGTTCAAATTTCCGATCAAACTTAGCGCTTGTCATTTTATATATGAAGCGTACATCATATGATTTATGTGAAAGCAGCAAAAGCAAAAAATGATAAAGTCATTATTCTTTATCTTTACCTCGAAAATCTTTTTCCAGCAAATAATCTCTCATCCCGGTCTTAGGTTGAATTCGCCCAATTAAATACACATAAAAATAGACATAATACCTCAAAGGTTTAGGGTCCTCAACTCAAGAGATGGGCCCTGAAACGTATTTTTTTAAATAAGAATTTCTTCTTTTAGAATATCAGGGTGAATATTGGCCAAATCGTAAGAATACCCTCTAGGACGGGTTTCACAGATTTTGATAAGAATACAGTCATTTTATATTTGGTGAACAGAAAAAACTTTTTTTTTTGTTAGACTAAAACTTTGAGGCGGAAATATAATTTTAGCTCCCAATGTGCACTCAAAAGTCTCAAACTCTAAAATTGATTATTTCTCATGTTTTCATGAAAGTCAATTCTGACTATAAAAAAGTAAAAATATGTTAAGAATATTACACCCCTGTATCACAACCCGGTGGACCCCCCGCCCCGGTGGAAAAATAGGCCAAAAGATTGTCCCCGGTGGAAAAAATACCCTACATTTTCAACCCCACTGGGAAATTGCCCTATGATCCTATCCCCATTGAAAATTGAATGGAAAAAATTGGACTCTAAAACCATCCCTACTGGAATTTTTGAGCAGGAAACAATATATTTTTTATCCCCATTGGGATTTCGATAGAAATTTTGATCCCCACTGAGGGAAAAGGTTCCACCGGGGCACTGAGACAGGGGTGTAATATTTCACCCTCAATTTGGTCAATTTCTTAAGAATACTTGACCCTCATCCAAAGTATACTATTCTTATAAAAAAACGTGTAACCAATATACTAACAATATTTTGGCGAGTCCGAAAAACTTTAAGCCCAAATTCAAAAAAGATCTTCCGCATACACGCTTTTTTTTTATAAGAATACACTTTATAAGAATGTCCATGATGAAAAAAGCCAAAAAACTAAGAATATTCTAAGAATATCACCATCATGGAATTTTCTACTCAAGCTAAGAATTCCATTTTTAGAGCATTTTCAATTATAAATTGTCAATTACCCCCAAGTTAGGCTCACTCCTTTTACAAAAGTGCCATTTTATGCTTGAGACGTATGTACTAAATGTTAAATCTAGTATGAATTAGGATCCTAACCTAAGAATGTGCCGTAAGAATATTTTAGGATGATTATCCCAAAAAAGTTAAGAATATCCATGATGAAATGGATTTACACCATTCTTATAAAAAAAAGCGTGTACATGGCTGTTTATACAGGGTGTTAGCAAAAGTTATATTCAATTTTCGTCAAAGTTTCAATTTTTTTTTACCATTTGAAGGAGTTAAATTTCCAATTTTGGAATTCTTACAGAGACTGAAATGTTTTTTTTACGAATTTATAAAGCTTTTTAAGGAACTCTTTTTAGGATATTACAACTAAAAGGAAACATTATCTTATACTATAGCTTTGTATATACACGTTTTTTATAAGAACAAACTATAGGAGAACGTAACGCTTCAATATGACGTGCCGGGCGTTGCAAAAATAAGGGCGGGAAAGAAAACGGGATACTTTCCCCTTTTTTCGCGTCAATAATTTCAGATTTTTCGCTTCAAAAATTATAAACTTTTCGCTTCAATATTTTTTGCTTTTTCGCGTCAGTATTTCTTTGTTTTTTCGCTTCAACAATTATAAACTTTTCGCGTCAATATTTTTTCTTTTTTCGCGACAATAATTTTCAAATTTTAAAGAAAGTGGACAAAATTACTCACAAAATGGTGAAAATAAGAACATGTTAAGAAAAAAAAAAAAGAAAAAAAAGTTAAGAACATCCAAAGGCTCCCATATTTTGACTAAGTACATCTCCGGGGCGAAGATTTTAGAAGTTACAAAAGATCAGCCAAAAGAAGTTATTGAGATTTATAATACGAATTTTACTTTTGATGTTTTGGACTATAATATAATTAAAATTAATAAAATTTAAAATATACATGGAGCTTTAATGCATTGACGCAGTATTTACGAATAAAATTAAAGTATTCTACGATGCCATACACATGTTGCAAAATTATATCAATGCAGTCCAAACATGTGATTACTCGGAAAAGTTCACGTGATTTTATTCCCATGTTACTTGCTTTACAATTTACAGCTGATAACTTTATTAGTGTCAATCAATTCGAACCAATCAGAAGTAAATGTCATGTAACAAGCACATAAAAATTTCGAGTAAAAGCGTGATTTGTCTTCAGACTTTAATTTGCAACATGTGTATTGATAACGAGAGTAGCACGACAGGAAAAAAATAATCTAAAGTCTTCCTTAACCAATCTTCTGATATTATAAAGAAGAAGTCAAGCTAATTACCAATGAGATATTGGGCTGGCTAGAGTTTGTGAGAACGTTTGTACACGCCTGTTTGGTTTGAAGGTTTGATAAACTATTACGCAATTCGATCTTTGACTGGCTAGAATTAGCATATAGATAGAATTTAAATCATACTAGATGTTTTTTTCAGGAAACCTTATCAAAAAAATTGTTATAATATTATAATATTGGGATAAATTTACTAAAAATGTGTCATATTTTTCTATGTAAGATAAAAATGTTCACATTTTTCTAATTCATTTCTTCAAAGTATAGCAAAGTCAATTCATATTTTTGCAGCGTTATAAATATCGCTTTAAATCCCCATATTCAAGTTTTTTCTGTCTAAGTATAAGATGCTCAATTGCACATCTACAAGGGACTGTCCAACATAACTTTGGTTTAGCTCAATAGTTAACAGTTAATACTTTAATTTTTAAACACCATTTTATTCTCCGCTATTGAAAATAAGGGATCGAGTTGAACTCTTCATTGTCTGTAGCCCTCTTCTGGTCTTGGAAGAAGGGGATGGTAACCGTCTCCCTCTTGGAGGCATCTGATGATTCCTGGAGGTTAGCATCCATGAAGTAGGTAGCATCATCATCATTAAGGGTGCTCTGGAAGAATGGGATATCTTTTTTGCTCGAAAAGTAGGGAATAGAGGCTGATGTGGATCTCTTGCTTGCAAAATATGGGATATTTTCTTCCGATGTAGATTTTTTCTTTGCGAAATATGGTATCTCCTCTGCGCTTTTCTTGCTTGCAAAATAAGGAATCGAATCCTTTTTGTTAGCAAAATATGGAATCAGATTCTTTTTGGAGAAATAGGGAATTTCCTCTGATGCCGTTCTTTTGCTGGCGAAGTAAGGAATTGCAGCATCCCTCCGATTTGCAAAGTAAGGTATGCTGTCTTTTTTATTTGCAAAGTACGGAATCTCGGCTGATCTTCGGTTGGCGAAGTATGGAATTTCGGCGGATTTTTTACTCGCGAAATATGGAATTTCAGCGACATTTTTCTTGCTAGCAAAGTAGGGAATAGCGTTTTTTTTGTTTGCAAAATAAGGAATCGCAGCAGATTTCTTGTTGGCAAAGTACGGTATTTCTTCGTCGCTGGCGGATTTTTTATTTGCGAAAAACGGTATCTCCTCTGCGCTTTTCTTGCTTGTAAAATAAGGGATGGAATCTTTTTTGGAGAAGTAGGGAATTTCCTCTGATGTCGTTCTTTTGCTGGCGAAGTAAGGAATCGAATTCTTTTTGGAGAAATAGGGAATTTCTGACTTTTTGTTCGCAAAATACGGGATACTGTCCTTTTTATTTGCAAAGTAAGGGATAGAATCTTCTTTAGTTGCTCGTCTTGCCAAATGGAATGGGAGCTCCTTCCTACTGTAGTATGGGATGGTAGCACTGCGTTGAAAGTAAGGTATGGTCTCCCGCTTATGGTAGAATGGGATGGTGTCTCGTTTGGCGTAATACGGGATGGACCGGCGTTGGAAATACGGGATAGCTGCATTTCTTACGTAATATGGGATATCACGTTTGCTGAAATACGGAATGTCCTTTTTGGAAGCAAAATATGGAATTTTATCACGTCTTGAAGCAAAATATGGAATTTCTTCGATACTTCTTTGAAAATATGGGATAGTGTTTTTCTTGGAAAAATACGGCATCGCTGCGCTGCGTTGGAAGTAAGGAATGGTGCTCTTCTTGGAAAAATATGGAATGCTTCTTCGTTTATGAAAGAAAGGGATATCAGCAGCCTCACGACTATGGAAATATGGAACATCGGATTTCTTGTGGAGTAACGGCATGGATTTTTTTGAGGAGAAAAATGGGATCCTGGAAGATACTTCTTTGCGTGCTTCCTTGATCAGGGCGGTTGCCAGACGTCGTTTAGCTTCATCTAGGGTGATGCCTGCTCCTTCCGCACTATTGCTAGAAGCCTTCTCATCTTTTGCAGCAGCAGCCTCCTTTTTGGTAGCTTCCACTTCGATTGATTTTTTTTCTTTGCTGCCTTCGGCGTCAACTGACTTCTTTTCTTTTGCTAGAGTGATCAAACTTTTCAAACTTCTCTTGATCTCACTTTCAATGTCCTTTTTGTTCAACTCTTCCAGAGCTTTTGCATCACTTGTGGTATCGACTGAATATACAACGCATGCGCATATCACCAATAAAAATAACAATTTGACTGTGATAAGCGATACCATAATGCTCTAATACGATGCCTTTCAAGCCACAAGAAAAGTTTTAAACCCAATGTCTATCGAAGTCTTTTTTTCCACGTCGGGCCCAATTTACAGTTTTGGTCCCAGAGCTTTTACTTCAGAACGCGACTTGACCAAATTAATTTTGGCTCAAGATTAATTACTTTTATCCCCTTCAAATGCTCTTTTTATTGAACTTCAAAGAAAAAAATGATTCTTCAGTTTTTTATTGTTCGATGTTTATTGGCTTTTGTTTCTTCTTCTAAGGTTTTATCACTTTTTTATCTCTTTATTCTCTAATATATTACATTCAGTTCATTAGCGCTGGAACACAATGAAAGAAAAAGAAGAGGACAATAGACTGTACCATACTAAACAGATTTTGCAATAGAGAAAAATACACTTTTTTATGAGAACACAAAAGATAGAGCGCGAGTGAGCGATGGCCAAACAGTCGAAGGCGTCAGCGTTACAAACCAGGGGTTCGCGGTTCGAATTCCCGCTCCTTCCGATGTTCTGTTCAGTTTATAGATAGTTTGCTGACCGAACACAATTGAGAGAGATTGTCAAAAAGTCCTTGAATACTAGGCTATCCACACAAGACATTAACTCTATCTAGCGTGTACAGCTCAATTCTAAACTGCACCATACCACAGGCTAATATATTATCCCCTATATTAGAAATTAAAGCGTGCGAAAGAAAATTATAGAAATTCAAGCGTGCGAAAATATTATCAAGGTGACAAATGAGAATGAAAGGAAGTTAAATGTTGCGGTTTCAAAGAATTACAAGCTAGATGTCAGGGATACTTTAAAGAAAGGAACCATGTTGCTGATACAATTCAAGCTCAATTTTTAGCGCTGGAAACTAAACTGACAACTAAAATCGAAGAGACAATGAATGCGAAACCTATAGATAACAAAACGAAAACACATTCAAAGAAAAGTTTTACCGAAATCACGAAAACCGGTGACGAGTTAAATGTATCTAGCATGAAACAAATACTTCGCAGCGAAAAGGTCGAAGAACAAATGGAAGAACGAAGAAAGCAATCAAGGGAAGCTAACATCATCATTCATGGAGTGGAAGAGGATGGTAAAAGAGATGACAATGATTTCATAAACGAACTCTTAAACGACGTTAAAATAAACATAGAGCCAACTTGCGTCTCCCGTATTGGTAAAAAATCAAATCTTACACGACCAATCAAAGTTGTATTTAATTACGGGTATGTAAAATACAAATTTTGAGAAACTTAAGAGAATTGAAGCAGTACGATAAGTACGCCAACATGAGCATCACAGACGATTTAACAATAATGGAAAGAGACCAAGTAAAAAAAATGGAGAAGTAAAGCAAACGAAATCGGCCGTTCGAAATCTGTCTGTCTTCTTATGAAACTGATTTCTTATAAAAAAAATCGTGATATAAATTTTTCGATTTTTTTTTTGTCTTTTGGTTTGGTACAGGCTACAAAGGGACAATAATTAATAACTGATTTTGATTGTAAATTCCCGCGCGGTTTATAGTCACAAACAAAAACGAAATGGAGCCTAACAAGCAAAGAGAATTTTCATCCGAATCTTCCCCCGTCTAAAAGGAGAAAATGAAGGGAAAGGGGGACAGAAGAGTTCTGCTAAACATAAAGATACAAAGAGAATTTAGGTGTTTCTAAATGAATTGCCTACTCCCTATCTGCTTGTCCTTTTTGTGAAAAAGGATAAAGAGATTCTGGATTTAACAAAAAGCAAGTTTTATCAAAATGTGGATGCGATTTTGACATTTATTTTTTATAAGAAATCTTCCTCAGTTTTTCATTTTATCGAGCCATATGATCGCGAGCATACTGACGTTTCACAACAAACGTTGTTTCAATGTTCGTCTAACGCCAGATGGTCGCCATGGAAACAACACGTTGTGAAGCGTTAGCGCCCGATTATATGGTATCGAGACTTTACTCATCCAATTTACTTTTTCCCAATGATAGAAAATCTGAAACAGTGTAAGCATACCTTCACAAAAAGTTTTTTTGTTGCTAGATATCTTTGAATTTGTACCCAATAGAACACTTTGAACTAATTTTGGACATATTTTAGGGGTATTTTGTGGAAACAATAGTTTTTCGCTAAAATTGAAATTATAAGAACTATATTCAAGATGACAACTTTCCTGTCAGTTTAAAGTTTAAATGATCAATTTTGAAGGTGCTGGCTTGAAATTTTCACAGTATTATCTTGATGTACTTTTTCATTGATTTCTAAAAAGATTTCACTGAAATATTGTGAAGGCATTCGAGGCACCTCATTAATTTTTGAGTTCTTTCAACCCAGCCATTTTGTGCTTGTTTAAATTTCTTAGTGTTGATTTTTCCTTTACAATGATTTTATAATGCAAGACTCACTTAGAAAAATTAGCTGATGAAACGTCCCCGGGTAGGAAAAAATTCGCTGAACTTGATCTTGGTGTTAAAAGTGGTTGTTCCCTTAGAAACGGGTGTTTTTCAAACATTAAACGTAGTAGTGTAAGACAGGAGTACACGTTTTTTTATAAGAACATCCAAAATTTTTGAAACCTTCGGATGTTCTTAAATATATGAGTTTTAAACCTAAAATGTTCTTAACATTAAGGAGTTCTTATTTCTCCCATTTTATGAGTACTTTTGCCAATTTTCCTAGAAAATCGGTTGTTTTTGAGTCCCCAAAGTCTCAAAATATTTTTACCTTGTTCTTAGTACTTTGGCCATCGAAGCCTTATGTTCTTATATATAGTTTGTTCTTATAAAAAACGTGTAGTGTGAGAGGAGCATTTCTTTTGTAAAAAAATGAGTTAACGGAAAAACTTAAGAGAACGCATGAAAAAAAGTCAAGAAAATGAGAAAATTTGTCTGCAATGAAATTTGAAGCGAAAAATAACAGGTGAATTTAGTTGGCGAATCGAGTCTAATCATGCAGGAAATAAGACTCCCTTGTTTGGTCTTCATCCTTTTTTACTGAAGTTTCCCTTTACAAAATCTTTAATTGGTCCTAAACAGAATTTGAAAAGAGAAGAACGAAAATTCTCCCTATATATTCGAAATTGTTTTTTCATTTTAATTAACCAACATCTTATGATGATTAATTCTAAATATATTATTGACTTCTTCGCAAAATCCTATGTTAATTTTTTTTCTGAAAAAAAGTCCCCAAAAAGAATTGACCAATTAAGCGCCAATGAAACCGGTCTTTTCTACATCCAAAAGACACCCCAGACATCCGAAAGTAAGAATATTACATCTTAAAGACATCTTTTAAACGTTCCTACCGCCACAGACGAAATTAATCAGACTCGGTAATATTTCTGATTCCTTTAATTCTTTACATTTTTAAAATTTTCCTGTGAATTTTTTTCTTCAAGGATTTGTTAATTATAATTTAATAGAAAAACAGACCGGGACAAATTTTGGAAAAACCTAGACGATTAGGATTTACTCATAATCCAAAAAATATGTTGAAAGTTTCTCTCAAATTCCCAACATATCCTCGGAAATGATTTCTATATACAACATTGAAAGCTAATAACATACGATTTCAATGTGGATCATTGAAATCGTCCAAGGTTTATATTACGATGGGATTTCAATGCAACGCATTGAAACTTTTACTTTTGATGGAGTACATTGAAACTTGGCTGTCAGTTTGAAATTTGCCAGCACTAGCCTGTTCGATGCAAAGTTCTAGCCTGTGGAAGATAAGAGTGAGTGACAGACAGGACAGAGCAGACGGGAATGAAGGAACAAAGACTCACCCTGCTCAATAATCATGTAATCATAATGTAATGTTGGAAAGACTTCAGATGATGGCATTCACTGCAAATGAATATTAATTTGGATATACTTTTAATTCGGAAATATTCTCATTCTGTAACTCAGGTTTGTTATCTTTGTATTTTAATGATCAGCCAGGTTGTTTGAACGACCCTGCCGATGGTGCACCAGCCTCGATGGCACCGGGCATAGTAGTGGATGTCTGGTGTAGGATAAGAATACTTTTTACCATCCAACAACCCCGACACCGGACTTATGGAAGTCAGAAGTCCAAACAAAGTTTGATGTGTCCGGTGCACATTAATTTTTTTCCCAACACATGTCTGGTGCCTAGAGCTCCCTGGCATTTAACAATTTTAACGGACACCGGACTAGCGGACTCCGGTGTAGCAAAAAGATACTTTTTGACACCAGACATAGGTGCCGTGGTATAGTGGTAGTCAACCTTGGCTTCTGTGCAGGGGGCCAGGGTTCGATTCCCACTCACTGCAGTTCACTTGGCAAGTGAACGTTCCTTAGCCCGGATTAACCCCTATGTGAAGGGAATTGGAGTCAGTTCAAGGTGCTGATGGGACGCTCATTAGTAGGCGTCTATAGTTGTGAGAATAGGCCTCTAAAGCCTCCCTGCAACTCAACCAAATAGAAAATAGCCTCCACTGATGCAAGTTACCCGATCTCAGGTCACGGTGTGGTCTAGCATTTTCATTGTTCTCAGATAGAGTGCAAGATCAAGAAAAGTAGGGTTGGTCTAAAAAGCAGGATAGCCAATTGGGGTAGCCAATTGGGCTAGGTTGTGGGGTACCTAAATATTTTACAGACCAGAATAGAAATACCGAAAATGCATAAAACCACATTTTACTGACCGGGGAGCATGAATCTGATTGATACTTAGATTGAACATGTATGATTCCAAAGATAAACAAAGATATAAATTACCACGTGTTAATGCACGAGGAGTAAGAAATAGAGCTTCATTATAATAGAACTATTTCAAAAGACCTTTTGTACCTATTATAAGCTGCCATATTTAAAAATTTTGAAAGGAATTAATTGTTTGAAACATCTAAACATGATTTAAATTAAATAATAGATTCAATAACAAAGGATTGTTAAGATATGACAAGATTAGAGATCATATGGCCCAAAGGCGATTCCAAAGCTATTATCATCGAATTACAGCTTCACGGAAATAACAATTAAAAACATAAATAAAATCTAAATCTAAAATATTAAAAACTGTTTTGTATATATTTTTTATTCGGGTCTGTAAATTTTCAAACGAAGCCAAGAAGGAAGACAAAATGTCGCCAGGTCTCTTGAGAAGTAACAAAGCTCAGTACCTTTGGAAAAAAGGCTATTATTGTGGCTGAAGTTCGAAAGGAATCTTAAATTTTATTACATGGAATCATTAACAAGATGTTGTAATAGTTATTTCCACATTATACAGGTTTCAGATTTCAAAAGTTTAGGCAAAAAGAGGTACCCCATTGGCTACCCTGCTTTTTAGACCAACCCAGAAAAGTAGGCAACAAACCAATCAATTTGAAGATGTTTATGAAACAAATAAAACTTAGAATTGTCTATTAGATGAAATCATTCAATTTTGTTTTTAAACATTCAACGTCAATCTTTCTTTTTCAAGGTTTCCAGGTTTTATTTTAGGGATAATCAGAGATAGTTTTTGAAATTTTGCCTTCTACAGATACTTTCTATGGCGTTTAGGTGATTATTTAAAGATAATATTTGTACGTATCTCCTGTCATTTGCTTACTCAGCCTTTTAAAACAAAAGAAACCAACAATTTTTTCCTCTGCGCGTGTGGGGCGGGAGCACATTCTTTTGTTAAATCTGCTGTATCAGCATAGGCGACGCGCTTTGTCTGTATATCATGAAGTATGTTATCTTTAAGAAGGCAGTCACAAATACCATTATTTTACTAAAAAGTGAGTTGATCAGTCAGTCGGTTGGTTCAAAAAACTTTGTTTGGGTTTTCTTGTTTGACCTCCATCAACAGCCAGTCAAAACAAGATATGAATGCGTGTTTACTGTAGCATGGTTTCAAGTTACAAACTTTAACTACAACCTTTGACTGAAAGGTCACCATACTTTTAAGGGGCCACTCACATTTATCAATTTTTCCCATGACTATAGCCTCAATCTAACGCTAAGTACAAGAACCCCCCCCCACCATCTACCCTTATTAAAGTTAGCCACCAAAAATCGATAAAATTCTCCTCTTTGGGATGGAATCACTGTTAACTACAACTATTTTTCAAATATTTTTCATAATAGTAATGCCTGGATTATAAGTTTCATTTTTCATGCCGGAATCCCTTTAAAACAAGGGATTTTGTTTTTTGCTCAAAAAATTTAAGCAATTATTGTGAAAAAAATTCACAATTTTATTATTTTTTATGACTCAAAAAAATCCATCACCTATTAGGTAACTAACCCTAAGTCTGCCGGGCACAAGAATTGAGCAGTAAAAAAATTTGGGTTTGGGCATATTGTGACTTTGTCAATTTTACCGTACAAAACACTCTTTTTGTGCTTTAAATGGACTCAAATAAATTAAGTAAAGCTTAGCAAATTAAAATAGACATCAAATATACATTCAAGCCATGTAGAATATCAAGATTCACACGTATCTGTAACAATAATTTTTTGAAGAAAAAAATTGGTCCAAATTTCCCAGTTGAAAAAACAGTTGAAATTCAAATAATTAGCTACTTAAAAATAAGACTTTAAATATATTTGGAACGAAAATGCTAGACGTTGGGTTGTAATAAACAGTGCCAAACCTGAAAACCCAAGGTTCTACAGTATAAACTATATATTCTTGGAGTCCTCAACTATCCTAGTTTAAGAAATGGTTGGTCGCAAAACTTCATTCTTCCATCATCAATTTTTTGTACATTGCCCAAGTTTAGGGGGTACTTTTTACCCTTTGTAAGGATTTGTTAAGGAAAATACTAATGTTCGGGGCTTCACTGCTTAACTTGTCTAAAATGTATTCGAAATTAGTTTTAACTTGTTTTTGTGTAATATACACTAGAAAATTACAATGTCGACCTGAAGCTTCTACATTCAGGGTGCAACTGGATAAAGCAGGGGGTAAAATTGCCCATTTTATTTTAATGAATTTTAACTGCTTATCTCACCTAAGCTGTCTTCAAGTAAAGTTTTAACTTGATTTCTGTGTAATGATATTCTAAAAAATTACAATGCTGACTTGAAACTATCTAATACCAGATGAAATTTGGCTGAGGGTCAAGTATTCTTTAGAAATTACTGAAATTGAGGGTGAAATATTCTCAACGTATTCTTACTTTTTCAGACTTGACATACATAAGAAATGACCTATTTGAGAGTTTCTTGTCATTTAGCGCACATTTGAAGCTAAAATTGCATTTCTACCTTTAAGTGTCAATTTAAGTTGAACAAAAAACCCAGTTATTTTTCTTACCAAAATCTGTGAAACTCACCCTGGAGGTATTCTTAGGGGTATTCTTACGATTTGGCCAATTTTCACCCTGATATTCTTAAAGAAGGTATTCTTATAAAAAAAAAGATGTATTAAAGGTGTAAAACATTTGATTTCTAACTACTGTAACCATGGATTTTTTTGGTAGGCAATAGATGAAAGCAATTTATGCTTATCATTGAAAATTAATTTAAAATAGGATTGAATTTTGAAAAATAATATGTACAATTTTTTGTACTCAGTTTTCCCTTCTGAATTTAATTTTTCATTTTTTAAGGATGAATACTAAAAAATCAAAGGTTACTGCTGCATCATTTGGATCTTTTCTTCTTCAAGCTGGTGAGAAAAAGAAAAGAAAAAAAAGACGTCCATTGGTAATTGTTTATGAAAGAGATCATGAAGGGAAGAAGAGTGTACAAAAATAATAAACGCTATAAAAGAAGAAACCAAGGTACATCAAATCCTCAAAATGAGCCCGTTTGTGATTGAATTTTTGATTTTTTAGTTTGCCACCCGATGTTCCCTCATCTTTCAGCTGGTGGTCATGGCAACAGACATTCTCAAACTTTCAGAAGTTTACTTTTCATTATTACCAGGACTGTGGAAAAAGATATTCTGCCATGTAGGATCAGTAGGCTTTTTTATATTAACAAAAGCATAGGGTTCCAGGTTCCACCTTGTGAGCAGATTATCATTATATAATAAAAAGGATACTTGATATTACACACTATTAAGTAATATTCATGCCAACCCCCCCCCCAAATTGTGAATTTTTTAATTTTCTAACCAACCCTCGTGTGCTAGAGCTGTCTCTTAATAAGTCACATTCCTTCAGGGTAGTAATGCAATTATTGTATATGAATAACCTGAAAATTTCCTTCGCTTCTATAATTTCTTTGTTGTGTTTTTGATGTATTTGTCAAATGATTTATTAATAAAGAACATTTTTTGCAATTTCTTCAAATCAGCTGAATATTCCGACCTTGATACTGTAACTTGTGATGACAGTGAAATTGAAGGTAAAAGTTTTACACATTTTAAAGAAGATATTTTTATTGTACCGGGTGTCCCAGAAAAAAGTTCTGCTCTTTGAAGTGAATTTTCTAAAGTCCTATGAATTTGTAACAATCAATAATTTTGCATTGGAAAGAGGAAGGATAGTGTTTACAACTTTTGGTTTGATTTTCCCCAAATTTTAGTCAAAATTTCTGGAAATTGTGACCCTTTGAGAGAAATTTTTTTTGATATTTGTGATTTTGGGACAGTTTGGGACCCTTAAAAATTTGTACCCCTTTGAGAAATTTGAGGCATTTAAAAAATGTACCCTTATGGCTCGCACATATCCGACACCCATTTTGCCTAAGTAGTGTGAATAGATATCGGAGAAATTCTTTTCTGAGGTTGCGGAAAGCTTCAATTTTCTAAAAGACTTTCAATGGGTGAAATTGAAAAGAGGCAAATCGAGACAATATGAAAATCAGGAGGCTTGGAACGAGCAAAAGACTATTGGACTCAAAGTTATCTAGAGAGAGAATTTGTGAAAAATTCTTGTTCGAAATGCAATACTTTGAACGCATTGATCTTTTGTGGAGATTGCTGGTCTTTTTTTTGTTCTTTGTGTGATGTGAATTTACATTCAAAGCATACTTTTCACAATCGGAAAGCATTATTGAATGGATTTTTCAAGCCAATTTCTCCAAATGAGTATATAGCCGACGATGGTATACAGATAGGGAGTAAGTAAAATGGCGAAATAGTTTTTTTATCAATTTTTCCTTTTTGAATTGAAGTCAAAAATGATTAAATGAAAACCTCACTCTATTTTCTGAGTTGAAATCAATGATTTTAGTACAATATTATTAATTTTTATAATTATAGCTAGACGTGTACCATTAGTCATTTCTAAATGCACAGCATGCAACACTGCAACTTATAACTTCGAAATGTTAGATGTCAACGAAACATGCATAGTTGTTACAAACAAAGGTCAGTAAACTATGAAAACTATGAAAATTTTTAATATAGTTCTGTGCAGCTCAGTAATTTAGACTTTTTGTGTAATAAGTAGGCTTTTTCATAAATTACGTCCTGAACAAACAACACTTGCCTCGTTATTCCTATGATAACTGATTGCCAGAGAAATTAATCTGTTGTACGTTTGGCACTTTCAAAACAAGCCAGTCATACAAAATAATGTATGAAAAGGCTTATTGTTTTGAAACCATGTCATGTTCTTGTTTCAGGTCGATACGAGTTACAGAAATTACTTTGTCTATGCTCCCTATGTAATTTCACATTCGACCCATTTAATGTTTCAACATTGATATCATGTGGGTACTGATGGCCTTGTCATCTTGAGTTCTTCCTATATTATTAAAGAAGAAGTCTTTCTCAATTGGGATGTGTACAGAAAAAGGATGCCAGGCAGCTCACAGAAATCGTTTTTGGATTCATTGAATGATTTGACAAGTCATTTTGGACGAGTGAGAATACATTTTCTGAGAGTTTTTTTTAAAATACTGTATTGGTTTCAGTTTTTTTTCTTTAACAGCAGGATTTGCATTAGATTGTTATCCTACAAAAAGTTTATTTTAAAGAATCTGCAGAATATTTTTACCATGTCACTTTCATCACGTTTTAGGTTGGTTCAATTTATTCTCATCCATTTGACATTGTTTTCCGAGAGTGGTTTAATGTGCAAGCAGAATATGATACGTTTACAGCACATACGCTGGTTTGAGTGTCCTTGTTGTAGCGTTGCTCAACACAGTTGCCATGTTGATGGCAACTGTAAACTTAAAAATAAATGGCTCCCTTTTTCCACAGAAGCCATAGTCAATCTCTGTATGGTGATATGTTTATTGTGGATGACAAAGATGTAAAGACTTTCATCGAAAAGATCTATCACTCCAAAACTAAATACAAACAAGTATGGTTAATTTTGTAAGATGAATATAAAGTATTATATTCAAAATAATATGTTTTCAATATAATGATACAAGGCACAAGAAATTTTTATTTTAGTACATTTATTATTCAATATTCGTTTGTTGCTGATTTATGATCTTCAGGAGAATGACAATATTTGTGGTGGTTCATGGACTGCTGCCAAGAATGTTGGAAGAAAGAAGAAATCACTTGACGAGACAGGGCTGGAAGTAGCCACGTGTCGACATGTAATCGCACAGAAAGCAATAAATATGAAACAAGGTGATTTCTGAATAAAAATAACTGTTCTATTTTTATCGTTTTCACTTTTTGTTTCGTATATTGGTATCGCTTTACTGAAAAATCATATTTTTATCAATATTTATTTTTTTTAAAAGGTGAACAATATGGGTATGCACTTTATCTCATGAAACATTACATGGTTAAGTGGAAAGTAGAATATTGCTGGGCAGATGTCATGTGTAAGTTGTGGAAGTTTGCTCAAAGGATTGATCCGGATATATGTAAATTAATGAAGCCAGCCTTATCAACAATGCATGCTAAAGGACATAGCATACAATGCCAGGTTTTTATTTTCATTTTATGATATATTGTATTTTACATACTAACTAACATGAAAGTGAAGAGTCTGTACTCATAAAGAAGGGTTTGTACGACTCCCTTATTAAATATTTATTCAAATAGTTTCAAAAATATTTCTTCTTTAAAACCTTCAATAAGAAAATTTTGAATATTCTTAAAAGAAAGTGAGCAAAATTTCCCAAAAACCTACTTCGGTGAAAAACATTGTTTAGGTTAACATTCTTTTTTCTTGCTTTTTGTAGGTAAATTGGGATGGGTTATGGATAGAAGGAACAGGCAGGTCGACAGGAGAAGAAACTGAGCAATTCTTTAGTTTAGATGTCGAAATACAACCAAATATCAATTTCCTGAAAGTAAGTACCGGGTGAACCACGAAAAAGTATGAGAGTTTGGCAACGTGGTGCGGCCAGGACAGTGTGATTTTTGGAGAAATTAAGTACTTTCATTGATATTTTTCTGAATAGAATTGCTCAAATTTAATACCCTCTTTTTCACGTTGTTTGATGCTTTTGTAAAGTGTTGATTTTTACCTATTATTGCACATTCAGTCGTACAATTAACGATTACATTAAGGGAATAAATTAATGCAAGAAATAATTAAAGCGGAACTAATTAATGCCAATTTAAATTTATGGGGTGTCATTCGCATTAATTTATTCCGCATTTATCAATTCTTGAATTAAATTATTCTCTTAAGGTAATCACGAGTAACAATGAGAAAACTGTAATTTGTCCGAGTTCGTAAGACGAAAGATTTACTATCCGCAAAATTTTAGTACAGCTAAAACGAGATTGAATGAATGATGAAGCTAATACCAAATAAATATTTAAACTTTATAATATTTTTATTTTATGCTATTAGGACGAGAGGAAACAATTACAGAGCATGCGATACATTGGAATCGGATTAAAATTGAATCTCTAGTGCAAAGTCTTGTGAAAAATTCAAAGGGGTAACGCTTGTCAATGTAATTTCTTGATGTTCCAAATGATTTGTCGCCTTCTTATTCCCGACATCTTACTTTCATTTGATCATTTTTGATTGGTCAGCAATCGGTAATTTTGGACTAACCTTCTTAAAAATATATATGTATATTCTATTATTTGCGTACTCAGCCTTTTAAAACAAAAGAAACAACAATTAACTCTCCTGCACTTACCACAGGAAAAAAATGTTAAAAGTACAGGCCTGGGTTTGGTATGGGAAAATGGAACAACCTTAGCCATTTTCCAGGCCTCAGTTTTTTTCGGGGCCGGAAAAGACCAGTTTCCAAGCCTGTGATTTTTGTTCAGGTTTAGGAAGTGGTCATTTGCGGCCGCGAAAAAAAACAAGGCCTGGGATTTTAACATTTTTTCCGAATACGGCACGCTCCTCAAATCTATTGTTAGATCTGTTCCAACATATTTCATCTCTATATCATAAAGAATATTCCCTTTAATACTATAAATATTTGTTGCTCTCGATCTTAACTATCGTTTTGGCATAATTTATATCTATAATTTGGTTTTCAGGTAGAAAGAGAATGGGAAAATGCTCGGGAAGATTTTTCAACTCATGCTAAAAAGACGAGAATCAATACAAACAACATGCCAGCTATCGTGGAAGATATCAAAGCTGCTGCACTTCCAGGTAACATATTTTTGGATATAATTGAGTTCCCAGTTTGAATATAACTGAGTTATAATCCAATTTGAAGCACTCAAGGAAGATGAACAGTTCGTGTTGGTCTTTATGGATCTGAAGTCTCTAAAATCGAATTCAATCAACTCGATACCAGCAAGTTCTTTACAAAATACGTGTGTAATGGGCTCGAAGGGTTCGATGAATTGAAAATTATTCCTGGAACATTAAAGGCAAAAGAATCTCTTTTGGAAAGATTGGCCAAAATTGCATATGTAGATATTGAACAAAGTATCTCCTTGACCATCACTGAAAGAATCATTCCGAGAATTCAATCTGAAATCCAAAAGCACTTTTTTGATAAAGTCTTTTGGTCAGCGACTTTGAAAAAGCGTGGAGGTATTAAACCGTTTAACAAACCCTCTTAAAAACTAAAACTATTCTCAGAATTAGATCATATTTGAACCAAGAGCAGGCAGACTTAATATTTAATAGTTTTATATTATCTACTTTTAAGTATTGCCCTCTCATTTGGATATTTTGCAGTAAGATGACCCACAATCTTTTCAATGAACTCATTACAGAGCCCTTAGGGCTAAACAAAATCTTCTCCATCTTAATTATGATGAGCTTCTGGTCAAAGCAAATTGAGTATCAATTCATACTCAAAATCTCCAACTCATGCTAGTGGAAAATTGTAATAAGAGTGTCAACAATATTGGAAATAAACTAGGCTGGGACCATTTTGAAATTATCCAGCGAGAAAGCAGGGAGTGATGAGGATATGTTACTTTCATTTTAGATAAATGTAAAAGAAGATCCGTTTACCGTATGCATAATTGGCAAGTGCACCAATGCTATCAAAAAGAATTTGGTCCTACTTGAATGCACCAGAGGAAGTAAGATCAATGAAAATGAAAAACTTAAAATATACCAAAGAAGTTTTCCGTGGATCTACAATCAAACCAACTAAAGGTTACAAGGTAAAACTTTAAGGAGTTACTTAAGATAACTTCCTTAAACAATTTATTACTACGCCTCTATACGGTAAATTGGGAAACCTTCACTATCAGCCTATCAGTTCTACCGATTAAAGTGTTGGAATCTAACCTATAGGGAGATCGATTTTAGAGACGGGTTTATTCATTGTAATTCATTCAGTGTGTTCAGTGTTATTTCATTTCGAAAATCTCAGTATTTTGGAAGAAGTACTTCTTTTTTTAAGCATCAAAGTCATTTATCATCTACAGTAAAACGTTTTTTACAGCAATGTTTTAAGAGCAGTGATTATTTTCTTTTTTTGATTTTTGAAGCCGAAGATAAAAGATTACTCGCTGAACTGTACATGAAGATAAAACGATCTGAAGAAGAACTCGATCTGAAGAAGAACTCGATCTGCTGAAACGAGACATGAATAGATATTTGTCGTTTTATCGAACAAAAATTACTGAACTGGAATATATCATAGTAAGTATCAGAATTTGTCTTGTGATAGGGGATGTATATCTTCTAAATTAATCTTGTTCAAGGTTACTTTTATTAAAAAAAGGGTAGTCTAACTTAAAGTCAAAGACGTGACTTTATGTCAATTGACGTCAAATTCCAAGTAGAAAGTGATGGATTTATCGATCTTTGAAACGTCAAATTACTCGAGTTACATCAAGAATTCGGTGATATCCGCTGAAAAGTCTTCTATATATTTTTTTGAGAGCTTTCGAATGGTATAAGTGTTTAGGCTTTAGCGACTTTGAATTTCACGTTTTCCTGGGGTTGGAAATTTAGCTTGGAAACCGCAAAAATCGTTGCTATGACGTCACTAGGGCCGCCAAGTTTTTGGCAC
The DNA here is from genome assembly GCF_902728285.1 of Clytia hemisphaerica. Lineage (NCBI taxonomy): Eukaryota > Metazoa > Cnidaria > Hydrozoa > Leptothecata > Clytiidae > Clytia > Clytia hemisphaerica. Next base: position 74,210 of record NW_027104093.1, on the reverse strand, counting down.
CACTTTTAAATCATATCTTCTAATGGTGGATGACATCTGTTTGGTAGAATATTCACAATTTGAACCATTCGACCCTTATCGACTCTACTAATCGTATGTAATTCATTTTTCCTCCTAATTTATATTTCCCCAGGAGACCGAATCGAATAATGCAGTTGAAATTATTATGGCAAAAAGACGCTTGAGTTTTGCACAACATCAACTCGCTGACGGTGTTCAGTATTTTTCCACAATTTTTAACGCCGGACATTCGATTCCGATAGAATTTCGAATTAATTTTGAAGACGATGAAAATCAACAAGTGGAAGAAGAAACTTTTGTTCCTCAAGAAGATTTGGTAATTCCGCTGCTGAGTCATGATATGTTGAAAGACCTGGCAGTAGAGGTCTCTAGCAATTTCAACATAGATGATTGTTTGATGAGTATTGATGGAAATGTTAGTAGCCCTTCGATCTCAGTCAAGGAGCAATCGGTGGTCGAAACGGAAGCTCTGCATGTACCGTGATTTCACTTTAACTGGTTATTATGAGACGAGCTCAAAGTGTCACTGATAAAGTTTTAACTTTTGTCTTGATTTCAAATGAAATCTTATGCATTCATCAGAGAAAGTAATGAAGATTTTTTTTTTTCGATTCCCACGCGAGCCCACCTAACGGTGCATGTGTTTATATGGTACCGGTTGAACACTTCGATGAATTTATGAGAGAAATCTTTAAGGAACAATATGTGAATATTGGAGTCTTCACATGTCAATAACTTCTTTATTTTTACATAATATAGTAAATTCATCCAAACTTTCTGGTTTAGAACCTTTTGCAAATAATTATTTTGATCTTTTTGTGTGCGTATGACTTAATCCAGGTTTTTTAATCGATTTTTAGTAGAAAACAAGAATTTATTTAAATCTTGATTTATTTCTGTGCTCATTTTCTTTTTCGTAAGGAAACTTTTATAAGCATAATTAAGCTGAAACTTAAATCGATCATGACTGCTAGGCATACCTTTAAGCACAATTGCTAAAGTTTTGTGAAACGAAATGAAGAACACCGAAATTTGCCCTCACAAACGGGTGTTGCCTTTAGGAAAAATGATGCAATCTAACATTTACATACCACAAGCATCCCCCAATAAGTTTTTCATGGTTTTTGTATTATGAATTTTTCAATTATTTTATACCCTGTACCGAAAATACAGTAATTTTCTTTTAACATAATGGTGGACATAATATTTGATACAAATTTGCAAAGCACAAATAATTTGAATTTGCTGTAACTTATGGTTTGAAATATATAGTTTTAACTCTTGAGCTTTAACATTTGAGTCATTTGTATTCCACGGTATAGACCCCAAATATCTTATATAATACACAGAAAACCGAAACTCTATCTAATGTTTTAAGATATCTGTGGTGTAGACAGACTGTGACGTCAATGTTTGCGTTGTTCTAAGTAAAAAGGCATGGAAAGGGGGAGTTTCTAAACGTCGACAAGAAATGACGACCACGACCGGCGACCAGATAAATTTGGGTTATCAAGTTTTTCCTTTCTCCAACATAGAGTGTCTCTCCTAATCATTTGAATATATATTGAAGAGTACATAAGCTCGACCCTGTCTCATCTATTTAAAACAAAATGCCAAATACGTAAAACAACCATTTTGACGAGCTTGATTATGGTGTCAATTTCTATCCTTTTGAATTATCAGCATCAAAATAATTAATGGAACAAAATATTTTGAAATTGGTTTGAAAAGCTTTGCATTTCATCATCAGATTATTATTTCTGTCGAAATTAATCATTTTGTCAGCATAAAGACAATAGAATAATTGATTAGATTTATATCTCTAAAACAGGCCTTCCCAATTTTTTCCTACCGACAAGTTCTATCTATTTATACTAAAGGCATCTCATTTCAGCATAATTAAAATATTTTGGCAACAAAGCTTAAACATCATACTTAATAACCCTGTCAATATTTTTGTCAAATAGTGTCACTTTGTCAAGAAAATGACTGGTTACTTCAAAGGTCATTTTTGGTATTCTGAGGACTCTATTTAAACGTTGTCTACGGTGGAAGGAGCAGACAAACTCGATAATCCAAATTTATCTAGTCGCCGGTCGTGGTCGATGTTTAGAAACTCCCTGGAAAAGGAAGTAGTTTCCACTTTTATTGTCGTGAATTTAAAAGGCGGTTACTTATAAACAAAAAGGATAAACTCGTAATCAATTATACTGTTTGTCCGAACAATACCATAAAATATATGAGCTCTGTCAAACATATTGCCCTTGCAAGCTCGGGACAATACTTTTTGACATTGGTCAATATTTTACGGTATTGCCCTCGCATAAAATATTACAACCTAGGATCTCAACAATGGTAGAATTAGACTAGAGTCTACTACTGACTGAACTTTGCTTTTTGATGATTTATGATGACGCTGATATAGCCTGGAAGCCATTAAACTTGTCCAAATCAAAATCATAGTGCGGAAAGTGGTCTGATTCCCCCCTTCTTGGCATCCCTCCAACCTTTGAGTTTTAGTGAAAATAAGGTAACAGTTCTGGAAAATAACCTACAATACGGTGGGCTTTTGAATGAAAATTTCTGATCCTCATCCTTTCTTCATTTTTTTGGAAGGTGTCATCCCCCTAAAAAGAGGGGATTCGAACTATGGAAATAGCCAATGAATTAACGTAGAAAGGCTGAAATCACTGTTCTCGCCCGAACTGAAATATCCTCCATGAACAAATTTTTTCTAGAAGAGCGCAATCCCCCCCAACGTTAGATCTGTAGATATTCCTTTTAATGACATCACCAGTCATTTCTTTATCATTTATTTGTCCTTCCCGATTTTTATTACAGAGCTAAAAGTTTGTATAACTCGAATGCCTCCTTCTTTCGAACAAAATTCGCTGGGAACCGTGATAACTCAAACCCTCCATAAATTGATCAACTGTTTGCCATGAGATGAGAGACAACTTTTACGTTTTTTTTTTCTCAGGGTCTTCAAATAATGGGGAGATTATGTGAATTTTACAAACCTCCTCTAAAACTCGAAATGTCTCTTTAACTCGAACAATTTCCTTTTCCCTCTGGTTATTTGAGTTAGTTATGCCGGAGACTCTACTCCCACTGTACTGTACTTTTCTACGGGCTGTCTTAGATAAACACTAGTTAATTCTATCATTTTTTCTCCGAGATTTTCTCTAACTGTATTTGCAGAAAATACTGAACTGCTCATGGGACCATCTACATAGAACTATGCGCCGAAAAGTAACGAAAATCAACTCTCTACCTTGCTTTTTACCCTGGACACATACTTAAATGGGATAAATTTCCGCGCGGGGATTATAAATTTCGCAGATTTCACGGATGTCATCCATGTCATCCACGAAATTTAAGTCCCGATGGAAATCGTCGAAATATTGTCTTCCTATATAGAGCGCTATCGGCGAATCATTCAAGAACTTGAAAATGGCCCTATGTAGCGAAGAACTAAAAGCACGACTCGGAAAAAGATTGTACGGTATTTTCTCAAACTTCTTTATTTGATTTCCTTGATTTATTTAATGGAATTTTAATTTCTCCGAGATAATATTAACTAAGCAATTATAGATGCAATTAAGAAAGATGTTCTCCCATTAAAAAGTTGTAAAAATATTTCAAAGAGTACTCTAGTCTAATCTACATCAGGAGTTAAGAATCCTTAAACACAAGAATGAACATCCACTCAAGCAGAATCAAAAACACACGCAAGATTGTGTAGGGGGACAATAAGCCCTACCCATTAACTCTGCTATATGCTCTTTTCTATTCAATTTACATACAGGGGAAAGATGCACAAATCAGTACAGATTTCCCTTCAATAAAAACTTTGAGAAAAACTAAATTTTGTAATCAATTCATCCTAAATGACTTGGATATTTAAGAACTGTTTTCTATTATCGATGTTTTTGTGATTTACAATAAAATTAATTACTGCAGTGGCATATAGAAAAAAATTATGTACTGCCTATATGACTCTGCACCTTCCATTAAATCAATGCAACAATATGATACTTTTCTTGGCAAAAACGTGTGGAAATTTTCTTCTGATACACGCAACGCTCTGGAGAGGTCAGGACCCGGGGAGGGGGGTACTAGGGTTGCGAGGTGACGGGGGTATGTCCGAGCCGAAAATCAAAAATCGACACTTTATTTGAGAGACAAAATTTTGATGATTTTGGGACCCTTTGAGAGACTTTTTCCTTAATTTTGGTAGATTTTTTCCAAATTTTCATTTCATTTTCAGTTTCATTTTCACTAAATTTTGGTCAAAATTTCTGGGATTCGTGACCCTTTGAGAGAAAAATTTTCGATTTTCGTGTTTTCGTGATTTTGGGACCCTTTCAGAGACTAACTTATGAATTTAACCCCTTTGACAGACTTTTGAGGCACGAAAAAAGGTACCCTTATGGCTCGCACATACCCGGCACCCATTTTGCTTGTTAATGTTAAGTAACCCCCCGGGGGTCGGGAAACTATTGCCCCTGACCGATCTTATCTTATTGCAGCGAATTTCATCAAAGAGAACTAATTTTTTTCTAATATATAACGCATGCATGCCATCCAAATCCAAGCAATAATAATAAATAATTTTTTCGGGACCTTAGAGAATGATAGGGAATGATGAAATGAAAAAAAAAATCACATTTAAAAAAAATTTTGTGACCCTTTTATGGGACTATTTAACTAAAAGTTTAGGCTGTGGCCAAGGTAAAGGGCCGTAAAGGGTATGGAATTTGAGCTGCTTTTTACAAAAAACCCTTTTAGAGTGATCTACGATTTTACCACCCTCCATTTGCATAGATAGGTCGGTAAGTCTAGGGAAACCCCTGCCCCCCGAAGCCCCGGGGTGTAGCAGCCAGTCGTTTTCATGCTATAAAAAGTCGGTTCCAATGTTCCAAAATACGGAGCTTCAACAGTTGAGGCCGACTGATTTTGAGGTGTGTCAGCAGTCAGAGCGACTTCCATCGGGTCTGTAGACCTTTGACCGATACTTTATCGATACTGCACTCGATATGACCGATACTTAATCGATACTGTTCTAGCTTGGAATACAGCACTCTTTTTTTTAATTAATATGAAGTTAATTTTCCTTTTGGAATCTTTATCGGCCTTTTTCCAAAAGGTCGACAAAACTTGTACCTAGTCTACAAAACTTGCCGTTTCGAACGAAGTCCATGTGGTTGGCAGTTTGGTATGGTATGGTTTTCCTGGTTATAGGTCATAGGTACTGATGAAATGTGGCTGGTCTATGGAATATTGGTATATTCTGGGCTATTCTAATTTTAAACCAAACAAAAAGGGGAATTGACCAACTTTTCAAGGGGGTCTGAACAGTAGTGTGGTGGGTACAGGTAGGTAGGGTAGTAGGCCAAGCAAGCCAAGGCTGGGCTGGCCTGGGCTGGGGGCTGGGCAGTTAAAAGTAGAATTTTGGCCAGTGGCTTGTAGGCTTGCAGGCCCCCTTTTTGGTTTTGATCCCATAGGGATCCTTGTAGGGGCACCAGTCAGTTACATCAAAATGCCTCGAAAATGTCAATATGAAAATTTCGTAATCAGAGAACGTATGTCTCGCTCATTATAAAAAGGCCGAGACAAACTTTCAATAATTGGATTGTAACATTGAGTTAAGTCTCTTTTGTTAAGTCACCAGGGGGTAAATAAAACAGACCTTGATACATTTATCGTTCGATTCAACTTGACCATTCGTTTAAAACTCAGCCTCCTAAATATTTGGGGTAGGTAAAATATGTACAAAGAAATTCATACTTTTCCAACCCGGCGAATCTTTAAAAAAGAAGCGAACAATAAAATATAATTACCCTTTCCAAATAAACCTCTTCGGTGGCGTGCGTAGTCTACTCTGACGTAATTGTAAAATTTATGTGATGGGAGTTTGACATAGTAATGTAATATTGTTTGGGGAATTACGAAGTTCTCTGGAATTTCGATTGCATTTATTCAGGTTGATTTTTTATGACTTCTAATGGTACTTTTTCTAACGAGTTTGATTACTCTGTTCTCACACTTATGTCTTTTTTTTTCGCGTCCTTTTCCGTGATTACTTTTATTTATATTTTTAAAGACAGGTAAGAAGGCATATTGATGTAACTGCCAGTAGGGTTTGGAACTTTCTTAATTAAGGTCTGTAAATTACACGCTATATTGTGAATGAATGACAACTTCCTGTCGTGCCTCGATGGCGCAAGCAATTAGGCATTGGGTTTGTAAATCAAGGTTGCTTGCATTTGGTGGTTCGAGCTGGGGTCGGAGACCTGTTTCACCGATACGGGCAAATTTCAGAAAAATACTTAGAAAACAGTTAGAAACACTTCAGAAAGATAGAAAATCAGGATAGAAGATAGGAAAGTAGAAAATAGGGGGAAAATAAGAGACGATGCACCCTGGAGTATGATATCGCTTGCCAACCAACATGCATAGCTCAAATGAAAGACCTGGCTTGTCATTAAAATACAAAGTTATATCAAAACAAAAATGGTAGAGTAGAGCTGCGAGTTGTATTTTAATGACCAGCCAGGTCATTCATTTGAGGGCTATGCATGTTAGCCTCCACTGACAGTCGGGCACATCCTGGCAAATGAACGGGGTGAGCATTTGCATGGGGTATTCGTCACCCAGTGTAAATGAGATAGGACGTCTCAGGCTAAAAGCGTAAAAATGAATAAAAATGAACTTCAAACTGAAAATGGGAAAAAAGGAAGAAAACTGGGAACTTTATTTTTTCGTTAAAAGTTTCTTCAATCTTCGAAGACAAAATTGACCCATGGAAAAAAAATTTCATCTATGCAGTTCTTTAAAATGAAGCAAAATATTTCAAACCCGGTTCAATTGCGTGGGGTATTCAGCACTATTACATCACTTTTGTTTTCGACCCCTTGCATTTGCCACCAATCACAAGTGAAAAATACCCCGTTCATTTTCCAGGATGTGCCTGACTGACTGATGCAAGTTACCCAATCTCACGGTAAATAAACCTTTTTTCAAAGAGGCAACCCTGTTGAATAATTATGTAGTCCAGCCATACAAACAATGCTAAACAATGCATAATTACTGTTTCATGCTTATTGTAATAATTATGCATTGGTGTATCATTGTTTTCTGCTGGACTACATAATTATTCAACAGGGTGGCCTCTTTGAAAAAAGGTCTATAGTCTACAAATATAGACAGCTCCAGTATAGATTTTGCTATTAAGTGGCCATGTGACTCCCACCATGCTAACATGCATGAAAAATGGCCACATTTTACTGGGAAGATAAAGGCAGTCCTGTTTCAAATTTGGAACTTAAATTGTAAGCATACTCGTAACTAAGAAATCAGGCATATTGTTTACTATCATGAAAAAGAACTTTCACATTCTGAGTGTAATTTTCATTTACATATTTTTTTCCTTTATAAGCATTGCAATTATAAGCATCTAGGTTCAGATATGGGAAATTTAAGCATATCCTAAGCATTACCTCAACCCTAAGTTTATTTTTAGTAGGGATATTTTGTTTTTTCTGTGTGTTTTTTTCTGACTAACTCCCTCTTTCCCTAGTTTCATTTTTATAACTTAGCCAAGAATTCTGATATGCAAATTTGAGCAAGTTTTAAGCCTGATTCACTTCTTTGTAAGTAACATTTTTTGGATTTTTATATGCTAATAAAAAGAGAACATGTAAGGTTATGAAAATTACCCTTTTTGAAAGTATAAATTCATCCACTAATAAAACATTTTCTAAGGAAGAGGTTTTCAGCCTTTAACTAACTAATGCACTTTTCAAGTTTTCCACACTATTATTGTCAACAAGATTTACTTGCTGTTCACTATGTTACTTTAATTTATAAGGAAAGAAGCCCTCGTGGTCGTGAAAAGAATTCTTTTCAAGTTTTTTTTTAGCTTACAAAGATAACTACGAAATTGACCTGTCTTCACCAAGGATGAAAATTAGCGAAATATACAATGATTTTATCAAAACTTTCCCAAAAACATCTTCGAAAGCATTTGGGTCTTTGGTCAGACAAGCTTTTCCACAAATCGAGAAGAAAAACTCAAATAGTTCTGCTTATTAGACCAATTTAAAGAAACGTTCAAATAAAGGTTGGTTTCCTACACTACCAGTTGATTTTTATATCTATAGATATAAGTTAGATCATCTGTATATCTGAAAATCCCAGGTTAAGATTATAGTAGAGGCCACTATGTCTTCCCGTGTGCAGCAGCTTGTGCAAAGGGATTTTATGATTGAATATTGTTCCTTGAATGTAGAAGATCAAAATTTGAGAGGTGGGGCCGGGTGTGACTACTCGTTGCCATGGAAACTGACGTCATTGGTTACTATGGCAACCAAAATAAAAAGTTGTCAAAATTGAAAAATTTTTGTTTCATTCGAAAGAGCATGAAAAACTGATGAAGAAAAAGGTCACAACCTATATCTGAAAATGAATATATTAGGAAATATAAAGGAAATAAGGCAAAATGACGTCATAAAACGATGACGTCATCGAAAAATCAAAATTTGCCAAAATTCGAAATTTTTTGTTTTTTTGAAAAGAAGGCCCTCCAGTGAACATAAAATATTATTACGAAAAAGTTTGAAAATTCGTTAAAAAAAGTCTATTGATCAAAAATTGACAATTTCATTTTTTGCCTGTCGAAGGTTGGAGCTTGCCCAAGCACATTACAGGCAAAATTTAAAAATATCAATTTTTGCTCATAGACTTCTTAAAAAGGATTTTCAGACTTTTTCATAATAATATTTTTTGTTCACTGGAAGGTATTCTTTCCAAAAAACCAAAATTTTTTGAATTTTGGCAAATTTTTATTTTTCGATGACGTCATCGTTTTATGACGTCATTTTACCTTATTTCCTTTATATCTCCTGATATATTCATTTTCAGATATAGGTTGTGACCTTTTTCTTTATCAGTATTTCATGCTCTTTCGAATGAAACAAAAATTTTTCAATTTTGACGACCTTTTATTTTGGTTGCCATAGTAACCAATGACGTCAGTTTCCATGGCAACGGGTGGTAACACCCGGCCCCACCTCTCAAATTTTGATCTTCTACATTAAAGGAACAATATTCAATCATAAAATCCCTTTGCACAAGCTGCTGCACACGGGAAGCTTTTTCGCGACATAGTGGCCCCTACTATTATTAAATCTCTAATGATACACATTTTTTTATAAGCATAGGGTAAATTTTTGCATGCCTCATGCTTAGCAAAATTATTTTTTTGAGCCTCCAATATGCCTATGCTATTTGCGCATTATTGGTGTTTTTTTGTAATTTGAGGGATAATAAATGCTTTGAAATTTTGTAAAATGGGAGGCTTAGCATATGCTTAGGCAATACCTAAGTTTTTGCAAGATTTGAGCCTGGATATGCTTATAGGTGTTATGCTTATAAAAAATGTGTAGTTGGCATAAATGTAGGCCTTCAGATAGGTTTTTTGGGATCTTTTGATGAAAATATAATCCAAAATGACACACAAGAAAGCACCACTCTATTATATTTCTCTGATTTATGAAATTTATTTTTATGATCATGAAACAAGAAACAAAAAATATTCATCTGGTCTTTTCGAAAAGAGTTATGATAATAGCATTGTAAAAAGTAGCATTTGTTTGAATAAAATTAGGACGACCTTCCCCCTAAATCTGCCTACTTTTGACTATTGGATTTAATAAAGAAAATTGACAAAATGCGTTAAACTCTTTTACGTCCTGGAATTTTCACAGATGAACAAAATGATGATCCGTTTGGTCATAAAGCTAGTGTTCTACATATAATTTATCAAATGGAAAATCTTTTTTTAAACAAAGAAATCCAATCAGGAAAAATTTGGGTTCAAAATATTTAGCTTCAGAACACTTTCAGTTTTGACCTTTTAAGGAGATTTTTTTTAATGTGACCTGCTTCTTTTTTTAATAAGAAGTGCAGAAAATGATGATCCCTTTAAAAATCTGAATAAAATTAAAACCCCCTCTTGCTAACAATGTTTTTATCAGACAATGCCAATGTTGTTTTTTGTAGTCAATGCTAGACTTCACAAATCTTCTACATTTCTTTGTAATAGAGAGTGTAAAAGTTTTTTAAAATGCCCCCCCTAGATATAAGGGATATAATGTTTGACATAAAGGGTACAAATTAAATATTATCTCTGTATCTCTGTTTCATGGTGGGAGTTTGTATGGAAATACCACACAGACTTGTTACGAGTTTCTTTGGGTCAGAGTTTGCTGCTAAAAACACTTTGGACTATCATGTAAGAAAGAAAGATATCTCCTATGCCAACACATTTTTAATCATAGATAAGTTGCTTAATGCAGTTTCCTTTCTCCATGACAACAATGTTTTTCATGGGGATATCAAACCAAATAACATATTATTAGTTCTATCTAGGAACAGAATTTCAACTTTAAGTTGATTGATTTCGGATGCAGCTCTCTTATAACTGGCAATGAAAACAAGATCTACAGGGGTATTGAAACAAGGGAGGCCCAATCTGTTTCTTTGCTGATCCAATGTGTTAAACATACACCACCTGAGGTATTTCATGGATACCCTAGAGAAGCAGTTTCAGTGATCTATATGGTATAGGTTACACTGGTAAAAAAGTCATTTCAATCAACCAAGAGAGCATTGTACAAAAAAATAAGGCCCTCTTTTCTGCACTGCAAAGTTGCACCCACGTAAATCCTTACACAAGACCTTCTATCGTGGACTTAAGAAACTTGTCAAGGATGCATCATCATGATAGTATATGATCATAATTTTAACTTTGTGTATCAGTAAGAAAATGCCGAAATTGAGGGTGAAATATCCTTAACGTATATTATTTACATTTTCAGAGTTGAGCCATTAATACAAATATAAGAACCATGAGAAATGACCTTTTTGAGAGTTTGACACACTTCTTAGTGCACATCGAGAAGCTAAAATTTAGTTATTTTATATTAGCCATGAGTTCTAATCAGGGGCAAGAAACACCAAAAATCTCATGTTTTAGGAAAAAAGTATTGATGCGAGTCTAAAGCATGTCCCCCGGAAAAAGATAGACGGAAATCTAAAATCGCTAGCAAAGACAGGTATGGGTATTATTATGCGAAAAATCTAAATTATTGATTCGTGAATGAAAAAAGTCTAAGCCAAAATAATCCACTTTTTACGATATTACAATAGTCAGATATCCAGTCACCGTCGATTTTGCTTTCAGATACCTTAAGGGAACTATTTTTTTGCGGGAACTAATTTTTGCGGTTCGCAGTTCAAGCAGGTTCAAGTTTTAATATTTAATATTTGCGGGAACTTAGTTTTGCAGATTTCTCACTTGAAAGAAAATTAGAGCCGTACTGTGAATTATTGGACCTTTGTTTTTCGAATTTTTTTGCAGGAACTTAATTTTACGGTTTGGGCCTAAATCCGCCAAAACCGCAAAATTTAGTTCCCGCAAAAACCCGGGGGGGGGGGCAGTGGGTTTACCAACTGACGGTATGTGCGGCGAAAAAATTGGCTTTAAGAATCGCACCCTTACAGTGCAGAAAAAAAATCGGTGAAAGTCATACCCTTACAGTGCATTTTTTCAAATTTTAGCAAAAAAAACCAAGATTTTCGAGCAAAGATTTGCAATTTTTCTCAGATTTGCTTAAATTTCCACCCTTACAGTGCATTTATCAAAAGTCCACCCTTACAGTGCATTTCTGATATTTTGAAAAACATACCCTTAACCGCCGCACATACCCGTTGGTCAATTTGCCTGACTGCCCCCCCCCCCGGGCGCAAAAAATAGTCCCCTTAAGGTAGAAAGTAAATTGCAATATCTTCAAAAAACATGATTCATTATTATTTTCTTTTCTTTTAGCAATAACTAATAACAGATACAAATATTAAAATCATTCGGAAGAAAATGGCAGGCAAAAAAGAGGTATGTCTTTGTACTTATATTCCACTTACAAGAGTGATTTTAATATTTGTTTTAAACCTATTACAGATTTCAGCCTTTATAGAAATTTGAAGGCCTTTTAACTTTTTTAAAGGAGGGGAAATCGTTTAACGAATTAAAATATATTTTACGGTCAAAGAATTCATAGCTACTGTACTTATGTTTAGAAATGTCAAAATGAAGACTGCATACGGCTTTTGTCAGCCAACCAAGCTGTGTGTCCTGGCTGTAACTTCAAGCAGCAAAAGGAAAAGAAAAAACTTGCAGTAGAGTACACTGTGCGAAAAAAGGTTAAATTATAATATATATCGTCTGGCTGGGGCTGGCTGAGCTGCTATGTTGACAATTTTCGTCGTAGGACTAAGAAATAAGGAGTAAATATTCGATTCGATATTTTGAGATATTTTCAAATCATTTTGGAGGCTATCACATAATTTAGTCGTTGTTCATGTGTTTGGATTAGGAGACAATTTCAATCATTTATGACGATTGTCAGCATAAAAATCAAAGTACTACAATAGAATAAGTTTTGAAATTTGTTTTTTATTTTGTTCAAGAAGCTTTCATTGATTACACGCTTTTTTTGTTGGAAAGAATCTCAACACGTAATAAGCGGATGGGGGTTGGAATAAGAAAGTTTAATTAGGGGAGGGGTACACTTATTAGGTAGTATAAAACATGAGAAGTGACTTTTTTGACAGTTTGGAACTTTTTAGTGCACATTGAGTGCTAAAATTATATTTGTACCCTATTAAACCTTCAGCTTAAATCGAATAAAAAACCATTTATCTTTGTTACCATATTTAAACGACTTTATTATTATCAAAATCTGTGAAACTTCTCAGAATATTCTTTCGATTTGCCAATTTTCACCCTGATATTCTTACAGAAGTTATTCTCATAAAAAAGCGTGTACTAGCTGATTCATAAAATATAAAGTTTTGGTCGCTAATTTTTTCTTAGGTTGCACTTAATCCGGACAAACAACGGACTGAACTTAAAACGCATGGCATGGAACTGAATGACTGACTGACTGAATGAGGAATTGATTGGTTTATTTGTTGAATGACTGACTGACTGACTCACTGATTGACCGACAGACCGACTGACCAATTTTTCATTTTAGTTCGGCTTTAAGTTTTACACTGTTTAATGCCGACCTGAATTGACAGGACTGGGTACCAAACTGAAGGGATGCTAAATAAAAATGTCATTGATTTCTGAAACTTTTTCTTGGTGTTTTTTTATAGAATTTTCAAATCTTTTGGAATTTTTTCCATTTTTGTCTCAGAAATACGAAGAGGACTGTTGTCGGTTTGTTGTTTGTAACCCTTATTAAAAAGACTCAATTCTATTTTTAGGAATGTCAAAATGAGGATTGCAGTGCGAGTCTATTTTGCAACCAAATGACGTGCCATGAATGTGGCAAGAAACAGAAAAAAGTTGGCAAAACAGCCATCGATTACAAGCCTGTTGGTAAGATCTGTCTTACAACGGAGAGGTACAAAATTCATGGCAGGGTAAGAAGAAAAATTATGTTTTAATGAAGCTTTAATGAATTCTGAACAACTTTTGTTTCAGCCTGCCTCGCGTACATTAATATATGTAATCGCATGATAACGAGTGCAATTCGAAAATAATTGCACGAGTGATTTTTTTTGTTTTTAATTAAATTGATTGAAAAATCACGAGATATAAGGCGATTATATATACTAATGTACGCGAGGCAGGCGTCAAATTACAAACATCGCAAGGGTATCTAACTAGTTCTGGGCTAATCGGTGAAGAATAAATAGTAATAATTGGTATTTATTTTCATAGCTTATGGGTTTAGAAGAACAGCACCACCAAAATGGATTAGTGGTTTATCTTTCCAAGAATGGAAACGGTCACTCGATCGACCATAATGAAGAGGGCGCTTTCTTTTCCTGGTTTTTGAAGGAAGACAATGAAGGAAAAAAATTTCTTCCCTATCTAAAAGATCGTTTTGTTGAATGTGAGTTATTCTTTATTGCTATCACATATATATATAATATTATATATAGTAGGGACCAAGCCTTGAGTTCCGTGATATCTTTTTCAGATGTCAAACTCTACTCATGGCTCTGGTAAGAGCAATTCTATATGGTTTAATATGTGCAAAATTTAGTTTTCGATTTTCATAATCTTAGTCTTTCATAATCAAAGTCTTTGAAGTACGTCTTGTGTTCATAATTTTGGGCTCTATACAACTGAGAAATTTATTTTTCACAAAGATGACTTCAGAAAAAATGGCAATAACATACAAGTCAAATTTTTACAGTAAGACTAGCTATAATTCCTTTCGGTTTAGATAAGAGATGGTGGGATGCACGGTAATTACTTGATACCTTTAATTGAATTTCTAGGGTCCAAGTCTCAACAAACAGTAACCAACAACGGGACAGCAAACAACGAGATTGAGATTACCAGCAACGAAACAGCAATTAACGAGATTGAGATTACCAGCAACGAAACAGCAATTAACGAGACAGCAAACAACGAGATTGAGATTACCAGCAACGAAACAGCAATTAACGGGACAGCAAACAGCGGGATTGAGATTACCAGCAACGAAACAGCAATTAACGAGACAACAAACAACGAGATTGAGATTACCAGCAACGAAACAACAATTAACGAGACAGCAAACAACGAGATTAAGATTATCAGCAACGAAACAGCAATTAACGAGACAGCAAACAACGAGATAGAGATTACCAGCAACGAAACAGCAATTAACGAGACAGCAAACAACGAGATTGAGATTATCAGCAACGAAACAGCAATTAACGAGACAGCAAACAACGAGATAGAGATTACCAGCAACGAAACAGCAATTAACGGGACAGTAAACAGCGGGATTGAGATTACCAACAACGAAACACCAATTAACGAGACAGCAAACAACGAGATTGAAAGCGAAACGGATAAGAAACGAAAAAAACAACCGGAAAATAACAAGAAGAATTATCCTAAGAGGAAGAAGAAGAAGAATCAGGCGGGTTTGGAGAAAGTAGACGAAGACGTAGAATTAGTTATAGCAGCTCCTGTATGTGACCGTAAGTCCCTTGCTGGCAAGTGTGTAGGTCTCTACACGGAAAACCCATATGAATATTGGGTTTTTGGTGTGGAGAAGGTCTCTACAAAGTGTGTTCATGGTAAATTTTTCGAATGCTTCGATAGAGAAAATAGGCTTTATCGACATTATAGTGACGGCCAACACCAGTTCTATGCGAGTATCGTTAGAAGAGGAGTAGAGCAAAACGACTTCTTTTTTTTCCAACTGGAGAAGTCTAAAGAGGGACACCAAGTGCCTTTAATCGATCATCTTGCCTTGATGGCCAGACTCGAGCAGTGTGCTCAGTCCTCTCGTTGAGATTGAAACAAAGGAAAATAATATTTTAGAAATATTTTAGAAATAAAGCGAGAAATAACCCATTGTTATTTGGTAAAAATAACTACATGTCGGATTTAATTAATCGTCGTTGATTTTAGGCCTTGGTACCTCTCATTTGCTACCTACAAGCTTTTTTTATAGAGTTTGATCTGTAAGAATATATTGGTCAAATTTGCCTAAATTTTAAGAACAGAACTAAGAGGAGAATTAAACACCCTTTCGGTCCAAATAAAGAGTTGAAGAGTACTGGCGTGTATGCTGTAAAACTACCAAAATTGGTCAAGAACAAAGAAAGAAATATTTATACGTTCTAAAAAATAACCACTAAAATTTTGCAGATCGTTTTAAAGAGTTGAGAGACTAGTTTTATAAAAAAAATGCTGGCCCTTTTTTAACGATACTCTACGTAGATTACTAAATAATAACAACGGTCGCCCGTCACTATGATGTTGTTATTGTGTCTGTTATGATAATATTAATCACAGGGATTTAACTTAACCGCTTGGGTGTAAATTTACCTAGAAAAATATTATACAAGGTGTCCATAAGAAAAATTTATGCTTTTGGTATTTTCAAAAATTTTCCAACCCCCCCGGACCTTATAAGAACACCCCCTCCCCCCCCGTTTATTAATCTCTAAGAATATTTTCAGCTTTCAAAGAAAAGGCCCCTTATTATGTTCTAAATAGCCTGATTTTAGCCTAATTTTACCTTATTTTTGGTTTCAGAAGTACAATTTCCAACCCCCCCGGAAATTAGCCCCCCGTTTATTTGGAACCTAAGAGTAGTTATTTTGGACTTTGATAACAAAACATTTTTAATGCCTTGGGAATAAGAAAAGTCTTCGGCAAAGGCGAGCATGTTTTTACCGAGTTTTTTTGCAACTAAGCTGATAGTATACGTCTTTTAAATACTATTAGCTTAGAACCTTGGCTAGATAATTTTTGGTTTAGGAGTGTATAGTATATTATTATATCAACATTCTAGTGCTTGTAAACTTTTAATATTGTGGTAAATATTTTTTTGATCCGAATAATTTGCTGCAACGAAAAGAGTTTTTTTTGCTTTTTCCTTCCACATAAGTATGTATCATCTATCATTTGTACACGCTACCTTATCGGCCCTTTTTACGCCGGCCTTTATTGGCGTTATTTTTTGGCTCGTGGCGTAATAAGGGCCGGCGCCAAAAGGGCCAAAACTTTGCAATTTTTACTTAAAGGCGGCGTTAACTTTTGACCAATTTTTCTCGATTTAAAGGTATTTAGGTATGATTAGAAGATAGAAATTATCCATTCTTTTACTCCATGTCCAAAATTTCAAGAAAAACAGTGATTTTCAATGAAATTTTCAACAATTTACTACCGAAAAATGACATTTTAATATCAAATTCAGTCAATATTCACTGTTTTGGAGTCTAAATAGTGATTTCTACAAGTTCTGGCGTTATTCACGGCCTTAATTGGCATAGAGCCCAAAATGAGGCTGTGGCGTAGTAAGGGCCGGCGTAGAAAGGACCGATAAGGTAATTTACAATGTCCGCTTGATAACCATTGCTGCACTATTTCTCTCACCTCATTTTCTTATTCTTCTGAAAGTAAAGGAAATATTCCAAAACTTTGATTAACTGTAAATTTTTTTCTGGCAGATCTTAAAATGACAAGAAATCACGGGGCATTTGTGTATTGATTAGGTATATGTACAGTCAATGCTTAAGAATTTTCAAAATTTGACCCTGGATGATATAAGCGTTATGCCTATAGAAACAATGTTACAGTCGACTTTAAATATGCCCTTCAAATGAACACTACTTCCCACGCAAAGTGAAAATGATTCAATAAACGTCCGCCTTAAACAAATCCCCCCTTTGAAAGAACGCCTCGTCTCTGAGAAAGACATTCAGAAATTCAGTACTAATTTTCACGCAGCTTCAAACATTGCGCGTAATTATTTTGGGACAAAGTTATATCGGATCGCCAAAAGTCACCTTTATCTTTTTAATGAGGTTTAATAAGGGGGTTCGGTTATTATCAGTTAGGGTCAGTGTTGGACTCGATGGTCACAATATAGGGCCGAAGGTCCTCTCAGGGGCATTTTACCCAGTGACAAAACATGGGCTCCGCGTGAATATTAGTATCTTAATTTAAGAATCGCAAAAAAACAAAGAATTTTGAATAGCTCATCGCAGAAAAATTCTACAAAAAGTTTTGAATAGCTCATATTTAGCAGGGGGCCATTCTTTAAAACCCGTGACAACAATTTCCGGAGTGGAATTTTTTTTGCTCATTCGAAAGAAGAATGTATACTGTATATTTAGAAACTTTTTTGAGAGGGAGTAAAAAAATTAGGTCAGGCAATTTTTTCATGGGGAAAAGACTGACGTCACAAGCATTGACCCAAAATTTGACGAAATTTTAAAGTCGCTAAAACACAAATACTCCACTTAAACGGATATGGTCGATTTCTCAACCTAACCTAACTTGAGAAAATCAATGTCAAACATTGCTGAGAAAACGTCACTTTGGCACCGTTTTTCTCGAGTTACGTTGAGAAAAAAATAGCTGGACCCTCGGCTGGACCTAATCTACTATTAATTACTACTAATCTACTACTATCTATTTAAGCACATTTCTAAAAATTCGAAGAAAAAACTATTGGTATTGAAATTTTGGAACAACTTTTGTGCGTATTAGGCAATTAACGTTTTAACAACGTTGTTTTTGTGTCTTTTAATGGGTTTGTTGTCATTAAAACCCTTATTACATTCATTGGGTAATTAATCAAAATGTATTTTGATGATAAATCCTTTTGTTGAAAATGTCCAGGTTCAAAAGACAAACATATTTCAATAAAATTTTAAAACTGATTTTTTCACTATGGTCAGAGCCCTGGTAGTTTCCGCATTTCCATCGTTTCAATGTAAGATATTGAAGTTTAGATTTCAATGCAACATATTGAAATCATAACAGTATTCATATTCCCGCTTTCTTACAATTTCAATGTAGTGTATTGAAAATTGGATTTCAATGTCACATATTGAAACTTCAATGGTAATCCCGCCTTAATGTTATTTCAATGCAGTATATTGAAAACACGGGAAATTAGCTTTCAATGCAGTATATTGAAAAAAGGGCCGAGGATGGTCTGAAATTCCGGTCATTGGTCAAAGCCTCGTCATGTCTTTCAATTCTAGACTTCAGGGCCCACGACATGAAAGTGAAAACTTTTTTCTATTGTCTTTAGGTGCGAAAAAAAGATTGCGAGGGTTTTAGGGTGGTAAAACGGACAAAAAATGCCCGTGCGGCTATTGGCAATTTAAATAAATGTTTGGGTCGTACGATTGAACGATTCAAAGTAGACTGGAGTAAACAAAAAATTAAAGCTTTTCTCAATCGCATTCTGTCATATGCTCGTTTTATAGCACTTTATATTAGACTTTTTTCTCGGAAATTTGAAATTGTTCTTGAAATGCTTCATTGAAGGGTATTGGACCACACAAAAACTCAACCAACTCGATGAACAATCTAGTGGTAAAGATATTCTCCTAAAGAAAACATTTAAAAAACATGCACGGGAAAATATTTTTCACACCTTTTACAAAAAAAATTACGAATTAACATCAGAGAATCGAGCATGGGGTCTAATTTATATTGTATTTTAAGGGCATGAACAGAAAAATAAGAATAATATTGTAGAATGAAAAATTAGAGTCGTCATTTCAACTAAAAGATTTCTTCATTCTTCAAATCATGTCTTATTGTTTTTTTTTCACACCCACTGTAACTTTGTTGACCGATAGCTTCCTTCGTCATTACTAAGGTGTCTCTAATCAGAGTGGGTGTTCTAGACACCCCCTTCTCACAGATCCACAGACCCACTGGGAATCCTTCCCACTTAAAAAATTGGCCAATATATCGTCCCTGGTGGAAAATTAACCTCCAATTATCTTCTCTCCACTGAAAATAAACAAATCCTCACTGCAAAATATTTACTATTCTTTCCATCCCCACTATGCACTAAATTTTCTGACTTGAAAACAAAAGAATTGAAATCCTCATTCATTAAAATATTTGAGAAAATCAATCCCCATCGAGTTTCATTCTGTTATTTTTATATACCACAGCCACTGGTTGAAAGAATCCCACCGGGTCTGTGAGAAGGGAGTGTTTCTAGGTGGATAGTCTAACAATTTAGGGCTTTTAGACAGTCATTTGATTGTCTCATTGGTCAACGGTACGCTGTGACCCCCGCGCTCAGTTGGAATATTTGGTCAAAATTTCGTCTCCAGTGAAAATTTTTTTTTACAGTATCGGAAAATTGACTTTGATTCCATCCCTATTTGAAGTTCGAGGCCAAAAATTGTACTTAGGCAAGTGAAGGGTACGGGTATGTGCCGTAAAGGTGCCTTTTTGGGACCTGAAAGTCCCTGTAAGGGTTGGAAAAAACAGAAAATTAAATTTCAGTCCAACTAAGGGTCGGTAAAAGAGAAAAATTTCAACCTTTTTCTCCATGAAAGATCAAAATTTGGTCAAAATCAGTCCCAATTAGGGTCATAAAAATCGCAAAATTTTCCTATATGATTGTTACGGAATTGTATGAACTGTATGAACTAAACTATAAACTTAAATTTGTTCCCTCCATTACTTTTTGCTTTATTTCTACTATGTCTGAATTAGTCGTCTACACATTGTTTTTATAAGAATAAACTATATAAGAACATAAGGTTTTGATGGCCACAATGTTAAGAACAGTCAATTTCTTAGGAAAATGGACAAAAATACATTAAAAATGGGGAAAATAATAAGAACATTTTTAGGCTTGAAACTCAAAAAGTTAAGAGCATCCGAAGGCTTCAAAATTTTTGGATGTTGTTATAAAAATAACGTATAGACTGCTCAAGGATATAACTTCGATACTGTCGCAAACTTAAATTTAAGGATATGTTTTCAGAACCACCGTGCGCCACCTTCAAACACAATTCTCGGCTTTTAGGTGAAAACGCAAAAATAGTCCATGTTCAGGTTTGTTGGGAAGTTCTATCTTTTTAGCCTTGCGAAATCTTTTTAAACTAGGTCCTCAGTTAAAATTACTAACGGACGAAAGAATTGTTCATTAATGGAGGAAATTTAGCTGCTGAGTAATACTTAGAATTTATGGTATCCATACAATGGATTAACCAATAATTTGTTGGAGCTCAATTCAAGGTTCAGTAATTTTTTCCAGAGACTAATACATGGCGGGAGATATTACTTATATGACGTCATAATACAAAACCCTAAAAATATTCGTTTAGTGAAAAGCTGAAAACACAAAATAACTTTATTGAGATATGCCTAAAAAATATTCCTATTCAAGTAATTTTTCAAAAAATAGAATATTTAAAAAAATATGCTGTGTGTATCGGATATCCAATTTTTTGGGGAGACACGGCTTAAATTAACATACACTCAAAAAAATTATTCCGGATGAGTCAACAAGGGCTTTAAAGGGATCAAAATATTAGAAAAACAATCAAATTTTGAAATCTAATATCTATTTGAACTTCGATTATGATTGTAATTGAGTAAAATTTTGACTTTCCGAAAATAAAGGAAATTCGGGGGACGGACCCAATATCAGATTAACGAAATGTTGATGAAGACCGTATCAATTACGCGTGGAATTTCACTAACAAGAAAAATAATTTTAAAACGTTTTCGATAATTTCCAAGCCCCGAGGACAAGATATCTTTTTTACATACCCAGTATTCTCGTAAAAAAGTCATCTCTTCTGCTATAGGCTACTTATTAAAAGAACTTGCCTACGACACTGCTTTACACTCACTGTGCACTTTTCGTAATTTTTCAAGACAGTTCTCACGGATTTTTTCTATCATACTACAAAAATACTACGAGCGTTCGCCAATACTAAAAAGGTTCTTGTAAACGAATCCAGCAAGATTTCATCAATTATAGTCACTAAGCTAAGAACTTTTTAAACATAGGTCAAAAAGATTAACATGGCAAAAATACTCGACCTCTTGTGTAGGTCTGATTTTAGTAAATAACCAAATAGTGGAGTCTCCATAAATTGAAAATGCACAAGTTATGAGAACTCCCAATACCGAAAAATTACAAAGGGATACCCATCTTAGTACCGGCAGGTAGTGACTAGCCTAGATATCCAAGCTGTAAGTTATTTTCTTATTTTATAGTTTCTGGTTTATACGGCCTGGTCTACCTACAATCAGTGCCGTAATATATCTGCACTTTTGGCTAATTTACGATTTTTCGAAAATTGAAGTTCGAGCGAGAATGTCAATTTCAGGCCTTCAACTTGATTTCATCGATTATTTCGATCTGGGAGGGATTTATTGGTTTCTAGGCTATATTTCAAGCCCTACTGGACCATTTTTGAACTTTTGGATCCTCACATCCTAAGCTCCTAAGTCTTAAGTCTAGCGTTAAAACTCAGAGTTTAAAATTCTACCCTTCGAACCTACTTTAGAGCACTTACAAATCGATTGTGGTTTCAAAACACCCCGGTGAATTTCCCTTTTGTGCCAAGTATTTTGTGACTGATTGTATAACCCTGGTCAAAACTTAATGGAATTCTGCATATTCTACTGTTTTTCTGGCACGTCTCTCCCTATCCCCTCTCTACAATGTTGAGTCAAGTTGGACTAAAATTCAACATTTTATATGGGTTAAAGGGTAAATCATCAAAATATACTTTAAGGGCAGAAACTTTTGCGGGCAGAAAGTTTCGTGAGACCGAAATGTCGCGAAATTTCGCGGATTTAAGTTTCGTGATTTTTACTTTTTGAAGAAAATTTACGGAAGAAACTTTCGCGGTTTTTTGTGAATGTTCAATTTCAGTAGCAGTA
The DNA here is from genome assembly GCF_902728285.1 of Clytia hemisphaerica. NCBI lineage: Eukaryota > Metazoa > Cnidaria > Hydrozoa > Leptothecata > Clytiidae > Clytia > Clytia hemisphaerica. The sequence goes on along the minus strand of NW_027104093.1, from coordinate 51,934 downwards.
ACTTTCGCGAATGGCTAGGGAAAGTGAATAAAAAATTACGATGAAGTGAATACAGTCGCTCTCATGTTGTCTTCTGACAAGCCACCAGAACCGTTGGAAAATTTTTAGGAAAATTTCATTTTTCGCGAAATTAACTTTCGCGAATTTCTTGTTTAATTTTGTACCTGGCAGAAACTTTCGCAAAAAAATGCAAAAAACGCGAAAAACGCGAAACTTTCTGCCCGCGAAAGTTTCTGCCCTTAAAGTAACACAAGTTTAAAGCCTTGATATCCAGACGAAGCAACGCCCTGATTAAGAACAAAATTATCGATGATAAAGGCGAAAGTAAGCAAAAAGTCTGTCTTTACGATAAGAACGCTTAACATATTCAGGGTATGCGCGATCAAATGAGCTTCAATCTATTCAAAATAAGCTAAACTTTGGAAAATAATAACCCAAACCTAATGAAATTAATCTAGAATCATTCAAATAAGCACAAATTGGTGGTCAAAGTAAGGTTTTCATCTGAGACGGAAAAACTTTGGATGTTATGCAGAGTTTTGAGACAAAAAAGCGTCTTTATATAGTTCGCTATGACGGAAATGCGTCTAAGACGGGATAACTTTTTTAACACCTATCTACACCAAGAAACCACCTATTCCTCAACCAGCTGGCACAAAACGTTGTAACTTTGTAATGTTGAAACAACGTTGTGTGCCAGCTGAACAAGAAATAATTTTGAGGCATGGTTTTTTAATTATGGCAACGACAGGTGACGTATTTAATCTCAGAAAGTGATGTTTAAAATTGACGTCAAATACATAATTTCCAAAAATTATTTGACGTCAATTCTTTCATTCGTTTTACAAAAAAGTATCGACAATTTCTTGTTTGTTATTTATCTTCGTCGTCCGACTTATCATGTTAGCAGTTCATTATGGTAATAAATTTGTAATGTAATGCAAATAAGTTGGGTTAAATTGAATAATTTCAAAATGCACTTCAAGGTCAGTTAAGTATGAATAGGTTATTTCAAAGGCAACATTCTTTAATTTGAGCTTTCTGTCATTCAAATTTTTTCGGTTATTCAAAGTAACATATCGGTGGAAGATTGTAAAAAATAATCTCTGTCCAGCTGGCACACAACATTGTTTCAACGTTCATTTAACGTTATATGGATGTTGTGAACGTTAGATAAACGTTAAAACAACGTTGTGTGCCAGCTTGGTGTACGCTTCTAAAATCTCCAAAAAGGTTTTTCAGTTTAGCATGTAAGCTTTCATATACGGTAATCTGTAGTAGTTTAAGTAAAAGTATAGTGTTATTCAAAATATATACAGATTTCTAGTGTTTTAGAGTCTAAAATTCGGCCGAGAATAGCGATTCTAGCCTTCTCTCTTTATTCTTCTTTTTAAAGATATGGACTTGCTTTTAGGCCATATTTTACAGTATTAATTTGGAATGTTTTTAATTTTTGTAACAGAGTTAAATCTGCGTCCCAAAAGTAAGTTAATCTGTCTGTCTCAATATTATCTGAATCAGAGACAAAAAGGGCAATCAATTTTGATATAATTCGAATGAAATTACGGCTTTGCAGTCGTTGAAAAGATAAGAAGGAGTGGGATATCATATAAGAGGAAACATTTGAAAAGAAATCTGAAAAACAGGTGCCCAGCTGGCACACAACGTTGTTTCAACGTTTATTTAACGCCCGGGGGGGGGGGTACTACCCTTGTCGACCGGCGGGGGTGCTCCGCTGAGGTTCGAAAAATGGACCCTACGGGGGACTCGAAATTTGCGAAAAAAGTGGCCCTGAATGGGACTGAAATTCCAAAATGTTCTCAAATTTTCTACTTTTCCCCCAAATTTTTCCAAAAATAGGCACCCTACGAGGGACTGATTTTTCTATTTTGGTGTTTTTGCGACCCTACCTGGGACTCGTGGAGGTTAAAAAAGGTACCCTGACCAGCGGAGCATCCCCGTAACCCATCTTGCCCTAGTACCCCCCCGGGATTTAACGTTCATAACGTCCATATAACGTTAGATGAACATTGAAATAACGTTGTGTGTCAGCTGGGGGTGTTTTGTTGCAATGATTCAAACAAATGTCTTTTATTCATTTAGAATCTGATTCAAACAAATTCTATCCAAGCCAGCGAGCACGTCATCCCACCCAAGGAGGCAGATGGACATCTCACTGGAGATGATGGTGATTGTACAGGGATTCTAAAAAATATCACTGTTGGTTGTGAACCAAAGCCAAGGTAACTAAACCTCTTACCTGTTAGTCAGTCTCTAGCATCGAATGTCCGTAAATGGGTGGGGTGGAGGATATATTGTCAGGGGGGGGGGGTAGAGAAGGAGAATGGAGAAAGAATGGCGGCCTTCCCTACCTTCGGATAGATAGCTATCGAACATCGAAAGAGGAGCCTTCGGATCTCGGATCGCGTCCGACTGCGGTCGCAGACTTACTTACTTATTATTAACCTTTCCAGGCCGCTAATTTTTTTGAAAAAGGCCAAAAAGTTTATCATTTTTTTCTGGAAATTTATTCTTTCAAAGGCCATTTCTTGACCAGGACAAATGATTCAGGTATCAACTCTGATATCGTTGGAAAGCTCTTTCTCTCAGCTTCAAAAAGTTGCGATTTTTTTCTCTGAATCTCAAGTGGTCAGGAGTTATGACCAAAAGACTGTATCGGTAAAATGACCTTTTTTAAGACGTATGTATACGCCTTTCGCCGTCTAAGGGTTAAGTACGTTAGCTTAGATCATGTAACCTTATCTTTTCTTTTCAGGGGCTTCTTTAGTGGCAACAAAGTTTTGCAAACAATTTTGCTGGTTTTGGTTGCTTTATGTTTGATTGGTGTTGTGAGTTACCTCGCCTTCACTGCAACATTGGACAGTTCCAATGCAAATGGACAAGACTCTGGGTGAGTAGAGGGTTTAAAATTTGTACTATTTTTACGTTTTCTATTTCTATTTGGTGGAATTGCAGGAAGCTCTGACGCCTATTTACCTAACTATAGCCACTTTCAATGAGCGCCCCGTCAGCACCTTGGACTGACTACCCAATAGAAGCCCTCACATGGCATGAGTGAAGTGACGGGCGAAGGTTCATTTACTTGCACCGTGAACCACTGCGAGTGGGAATCGAACCTCAGTCACCTGTGCAGCAACCAAGGTCAATGACCACTATACCACTGCGCCTAGGGTGTCCATAACTCGAAGATGCGCAGGGAACGCGAATTTCTTCGAGTTATGGAGATTGGCCTATATGGACGTTATGAACATCACATAAACGTTGAAACAACGTTGTGTGTCAGCTGGGATACCCAAGGACTTGCCCGTGTGTCCAAAAATGAACGAGTGACCTAAAGACTTAGAAGTTTAACATTACATGGACTGCAGGTATCATGTTTGGCTAAGGTTTCGAGACATTCTTCTCTAGATCTATTCATTGGGCAAGTAAGAAAATATTTTTCTCAGCTATAAATACTGTATGTAAACCCTTTTTAGTTTCGGGCCAACCAAGTCTCCAATGTCTGTGGAATCCACGTCGATTAATGAAAACCGAGGAAGCTTCATCCAAAAACACGAGGAGAAACAAAATACTTCCACCCTGATGACTATCTTGTGGGAGGTTTTAACGCCGACGGAGGACTGTCTCTTTTGTGGTTTTCCCGCTTGCGACCACCACAAAACTTATCCAATCGCAACCCCAGAAGCTGATTTGGAAAAAGGAGAGAGCATTTTTGATTCTGTTTCCAATGGTTACACTTGGATCTTGGGAACTATTAAACCATCTCAAGAACAAAAACCTGATCAAAGTATCATTGATCACTTCTTTTCAAATCTCATTGGACACAACCAACCAGAACCAAAAAAGGAGTCAGTATTGGAATACACATCAAACCATATTGGAGACACATCCAACAACATTTCCAGTACAATCAGTGAAGCCTTCGAGGTCATTTCATCGATTGTCAATGTTATCCTGTGGTTTGTAATTAACTACATTCTCTATCCTGGAGCTCTTGGTTATTTGGTGTTAACAATGTTGTATAATGGTGTGTTTTCGGCAGTGACTATAAGGTAAGAACAATATACAGTGTGCCCCAGAAATAATGCAGGTTGCATATTTTTATATAAAGTTTGACTGCTCAAAGTTATTATCTGAATTCGGCTGAGAATTATAGACCTTTTCAAAAATTACGTCACGAACATCACTAGCCTCGTACAGTATTCAAACAATTACCATGGTGATTATATCCCTTAAGACATTAAATGATTTTTTTATGAATAGAAAGTAGTTGTCATAAAATCCATTGGGAGTAAATCACCATGGCAATAATTTCAAACCGAGGCAAGTGATGTTCGTGACGTAATTTATGAAAAGGACTATTGAAATAAGATTACAATTGTCCGTTCAATCAATAGACGCACAATTCCCAAGATGATTGAGTAGGTTTTTGAGATTTAAAGTATACAAGTCATAAAATTTGGCATTAATTATGAGGATTCTATTTTATATAAATATTTGTCCGCTTTTCTGGGACACACTGTGACGTAAGATGTTTAGGCGCTGTTCCCTGATAAAAAAATATTAAAAAAATGACATGGGTAGAATTCACTTTGTAACAATAGATCTTATCGGACTTTTTAATTTTTCTAAAAAATGCGATGCATCGTGGGATTGTTTCGAGGGTATTACAATAGAAATCTCTTAGGAATTCTTCGAGGGAATTCTATTGTAATAACTCCATAAACAATCCCACAATGCATCGCTGTTTTAGAAAAATTAAAAACTCCGATAAGGTCTATTTAGTGATTGTTGAAAAGATATTTGCAAGTGTTATGCGAAATATTTTCCATTAAAAAAAATAAATTAAAATCAAGGTGGGTAAAATGACTTATGTGTGTGATTTGAGTTCCTATTTTATCTTATAGAAATTCTCCAAGAAAGGCAATGAGCGATGAATCAAAAAGACTTTACCAATACCTTCAAAAAAGTCGAATGGATTTTCTACTTGCTGCAGTTATGGTTGCCAGTGTTGTGACATGTGTCTACCTGTATTCAGGATATATTGAAATGAGGTAAGAAACATTGAGTTTCAAGGGGCTAGATGTGATACTCCAGTATGGGAAATGAAACCACTTATTTCCCATCCAGAACGCCCGCGCGTAATTTTTACACTAACGCCGGATTGAAACTAAAATCTATAGCTAGATTTCAAAAAATGCAGTTCTCCAAAACAAAGAAACCGCTAGGTACAATCTGTCGTCATGATTACGGCGCGTTTTGGATAGGAAATAAGTGACTTCAATTTCTCTTGCCTTAGATGGGTGAAAGTTTCACCTCTAGCCCTTCGGGCTTGAACTCGATGATAAAAACAACATACAGTATAAGAACCACGGAGAGAGAGGTGCCTTTTTGGTACAGTAAGGGGTGGAAAAATCAGTCCGTTTAGTTTAAGGGTCGGAACTTCTCTAAACTCAATGGTGCAAGGGGTAGGAAAAGGTGTATCGTAACATTTTACAACTAATATGGCCCCCACACTGATCTATCAACTACTTGTATAGCGAAATTTGATATCTGTGGTCCTTGAATTGAAATAAAATGACGTCAGATTTAATCGAAAGAGATCTCTACAATGCTATCCAAAGTTCTAACGGACTTTAAGTTGGTCAATTATTTTAATTGGGCGTGGTGGTGTGGTGGTAAAACCATGTGGGCGTTATGGTGTTTCTTAAATTGTCTTCAAATCAGAGAAATTGGTCTCCTCAATTCAATGTTAGTAGATTATGAATCCAGAGGAATGTAAAGAGATGGAAAAACAGTTTCTTGAAAACAATGGAAAAACGGTTCACCATATACCAGGTCTCTTGCCCTTATGAAAGTTTATGTCGAGTTAAAAGGTTTTCTCCTTGTTGTCGCTTTAAAATATCTACATAATTAGCGTGTTCTTTTGTTTCAGGCCTGATTATGCGCAAACTTTTAGGGCTTATATTATGGGTACACCTCACCTATACAAAAAGGTACCTTTCCTAGCGATTCTACTGATATAACCGCATCATGACCGCACCATTACATCGAAAGCTAGAGCTCGAGAAAATTATAACTTCATCTTGATTTTACTCGATTTCTGACAGTTTTACAAAAATCAATTTAATATCATTGCGTTAAGAATTTCTTTTGCTATACTGTACATTGGAAAAAAAATTTCTCATCACTCTTAAAAATTGAACTAGTAATCGGCGAAAAAGGAAAATCAAATTTTCACTTATATCGTAAAATCATGAAGAAACCGTCCGATTTATAATATGGCAAGCCGTCTTTTCTGGACTTTCATTTAATCAACGTTTTAACAATAGAAGTTATCGTTGAATTTTGAGTAATCAGAAAAGCTGTTTTTCCACCACTTAACATTCCTGTAATGAATACAAAGTTGTTTTGCAATTCTTGATAGTCTCAAAATAACGATTAAATCTATTTTACTATTTTTCAGGCTTGAATGGGTCTACATTTCAGCTTACGTACGGTATCCAAGACCTGTACAACCAAAAGTTCTACCAAAACCTGCACTCAACGCTTTTCCGCTTACTCTAAATGTGCTGATTGGTGTCGCTGTTACATGTTTTATGACAACAGTTGTTGCTCTCATTTATATGAAATTAAAAACGAAAGACCACCTATGTAGCACATATGCGAAATACGCCATGGTTGGAGTTTCCATGGTAATTGCTACGGTTTTGGCGATGACTTCTGGTTATATGATGTTTCAATACTTCTATAATGGGTAATTATGATTAATAACTTAATTTTATAATTTTTCTTTACGTTGTCTGTAAACGAGTCGCAAGATTTTTTTAACAGTATTTTTACATAATAAAGCGCATTAGCCAATTTAATCCTGAAAATATTCTAGTATTGGTTCTCGCTGCAATGTACGAACGGTGTATCAGATTTTTGAAATTTCAAAAGTCTATGGACTCAGAGCCGATCCTAGTTAGGATTTAAGTTAATGGCAGTTAAGGTGTATATAAGTTCAGCAAAGTTTAAGAATTTTGAATTTTGAATTGAAAAATAATTTTTAAGCTCGATTATGTACAAACATTGAATTATGTACAGATTTAAATTATCGATACACATGGATTTTTATGAATTCTATTTACCCTTTACAGAGTAACATCGATCACAACAACGCCACCTGTCCCAGGACCAACCCAAGGAACTGTTCCAGAATCAACACCTTTAACTGGGACCGACATCTTTGTGATGATTTACCTCATTCTGCTTGTTATTGGGTCAATCTCGTATGACTATCTATTATAGAATGACCATCTATTATACGTATACAAATTTTCATTTTAAAATGGAAATTTCAAATTAGATATATTTTTCAAATTATTTATGGATTTTTAAACTTTTTTACAAAAATGATTTTTATCACGTGGATTTTAATTTTTGAACTGTATATACTGTTTTTCTGACTGATTTTATTTTTTCGTAATGCATACTTTGTTGACGAATGCCTTACATTTGACATATTATAAATTTTGTAAATAAATAAATATTTTTAAATTCATCTGGACTATTGTAAATAGTATAATATACGTTTTAGTATATCTTTTTTAACATAAAATATAAAACCACCCAAAAAACAAAAATATCACCACATCTCTCTTTCTTTTAAAATCTTCCCTTCTTATAGCTGACTACCCGAAAGCAGGGGTTCTCTTCTTCACCAGAGTTTCTTCACTGAAACTGACTCATCTCTACATTGGTAGGAGTACCACTTTTTAAGTCCTAGGGACTGGCTTTTTCGTTGTGCTAGACGAGCATTAGACAATAAATACTATAGTTAGTGGTAGAGAAATTAAACTACTGACTCAACTTCAGTATCTTTTAAATTACTTGTAGGCCTTTCAAGTAATTAAAAATAAAAAAATGAAAAAATAAAACTTTTGATAAAAGAGAAATTTTAGCCTTTTTTGGGGCTAAACCTTGTGATAACGCCCTTTAAATAAAAAAAATACACACGGAAAGGCAATATAAAGAGTGAATCATACCTTTCAGCAGCAGTACACATTATGTCGTTAACAATGGCGTTTTACCATGGTTCGGTGAAATGTTTTTATGCCACGTCCGATCTGTCTTGTACGTGTTCGATTTGTTGCTTCATAATCTAATTTCTGATATTCTTTTTACTAAAAAAAAAATTATTCAGTTATTAAAGGGTTAAAGGTTTTGTTTTTAAATAAGAGTGATATCGTTTGCTTACTCATCAATTTTAATTCACAATGTTTTTCACATTGAATTGACACATATGTGGAGCAAGATTGGTCAGAAATAGGAAGAGAAAAGTATTTTTTGTTTATGTCAGCACAATATAACAATTAGAAGACACTGTCCTGATATGAAATATGTGTCTGATATGAAACGGGAACACTTATGTAAAAAAAAACCTTTAACTAATGTATTGCAAATGATGTTTCTATTAAAAATTATACGTGAACTCTTTTGGGGGTGAGGCTGGATGAGGGGTGCCTGATTTCAACAAAGTTTATATGAGTCAAACTGTAAGAGAATTTGAGGCCGGTTTTTTAAGATGCTGTGAACAATGATGCAATTTTTGAAAAATGTGTTTCTTTTTTCCTACTAAGATGTTTGTAATATATGAATGCGGTTAGCATAGCCAAAAGATGCATATTCCTTCAACACTGTTGCTTAAAAATATGAGTAAAAATTCGATAAAAATAATTTCTATAGATACAAAAATATTTACAAAATTTACATGAAAAATTTGTTTTTAAAGACCTTTTAAGGCTTCGAGGGAAACCCGTTATTGTGCACGTCTCACTGCAGAAAAGTTTTTTTTTGTTGAAATCTCTTTTACCACCAAAACACTTGGTATACATTGATTTCGGTAACATTTAAGTTTATCCGTCCTTTATGTAAATGGGCTCTAGATGTACCGATTTAGCGATTTCTTCAAAACTGTACAACTGTACGAATAGATGTACTTTGTACACGAGTGTATCTTACGTATGACGTAGCGCAGGACGGCAATGAATTTTGAAAATTTCCGTAGACATGGGATCTGTTTACATGCAGGAATGGGCTTTTCCAGAAAAAAACCCGTGCACCCCCTGTTGAGGAGGTCCAACCTTTTGTGACCTATCCCCTTGGAATAAATAATTTTAGGATCATACCCCTCTGGAATTCCGAATTTTTACAAATTTCCAATCATTACCCCCTTGGAATTCCGCTTATTTTTGACGGATTTTCGTCTACGCCTATGGAATTCCACTGCATTCCAAACCGGACCTCCTCAACAGACGAAAATCCGTGCACGATTTTTTTCTGGAAAAGCCCGATATAGATGTCTCTGGTAAGAAAATCTGAGACCGCAGTCGGAGGCGACCCGACTCTTTCGATAGCTAATCTACCCAAAGGTAGAGTTGGGCGCAACTCTTTCTCCCTAGATTGCTCCCACTTACTCTCCATTCTTCTCTTCACCAGGTGGCTCCATAGGAAGCAAGTTTGTACTAAGTACGAAGTCTTTTGTATAACATTGTCGAGGGTTGAACCCATGACCTAGAAGCTGGGTAGACACTGTAGCCGGGTGCTCCACCACTGCACTACGGCCACTAATAGATGTCTACTCTAGATGTCTCTACTTTATACTCTACAGACAATTCCAGGACAATTTTATTACCGATTTGCTAAATTTATTCCTAGCATCAGACCTCTTCAGAATCCATCTGAAAAAAGGCTGTTAAATGTTAGTTTAAAATGAACATTGTTCAGTATTGATCTCAATTACTCTCTCAATTTGCATTCTTCAGCTTAACGTGAAAATGCTTTTCAAATCGACCACGATTGGGTTGATCCAAGATGGTCACCACATCAAGTGTACCGTCATCCAGTCCTTTTGCGCTGACTACAGTTCCGTGGCGGTAGAGAAAGCTAAAAGGATGGAAAAGGGAGACAAAAATTGAGATTTTTGTGAGAAAGTCTGTACCAATATCCAAAGAATACATTTTATTTATTCCAGTGCCTGATTAGGATTAGCTCTAGGTTGCACATATCACAGGTCATACCAAATCTTTGGTGATGAAAGAGATGTTAAAAAAAAAAAAAAAAAAAAAAAAATAATATCCCCACTGATATGTTTTTGATATAGAGTTCTTTTAGAAACTTGATTAGCTTGATTAGTAAGTTTTATATGAGAGATCTTGAAACTTCATTAAATTCGAATTAATGTTTTGAATAGCTAGAGGTTAATACAATCATTGCATTTCTAAACCGTATAAAAAAATTGGAACAGCCTACCCCAAATTTAGGACGGGAATTTTATACACGATAAGCATCCCCTATATCAAAATATATCAGAGGGAATGCGTGCAGCCTAGATTCTGAGTTCGGTTTGAGTGACCGATAATGAAAAGTCAGTCAACCAGCTTTCAAAATGGTTATGTTAAAGAATTTAGCCGAAACATTTTAGTCACCAGATTTCGTGAATGAGTATACTACAAACTGGCAAAGGACACTAAATCTGAAATACTTGATTTCTAGCTACATACCAATCAAATGGATTTTACACATCTAGCACACATTCTTGAAACGTTGGTGAATAATTATGCAGAAAGTCACTTTATATACATCGCAGAGACGCATGAAGAACTTAACACAAAAGAACTCCAAAGACTCATATAAAAAACTCATATAGTGATTGAATAATCTAACTCACCTTAACTCTTCACCTGATTGGTCAATGTTGATTTGGTATTGACCACGTCCAGTGGATTTCAATAAACCTTGTTGAATAGCATCTAGAAGTTGTGGTGCACCTTCACCGCTGGTGGCGGAGAGGAGGAGATGGCGATCGTCTGTCTCAAGGGTGGATGATTCTTGCTCGGCTGTTCTGCAGAGATAAAGGTTAAGTAATAGAAAGGTAAAATGATATTAATTCCAGAGATAAATAAGTTGCCTAAAAAGGTTAGCTTCAGATCCTGTTTAGATTGATCAAAAAATTGATCTAGCACTTATCAACCCTAAGCGAAGCGGTCAGGGACTGGTAACAAAAATGCATGGAAAATTCTTTCCAATGACGGTATCAAAACACAGAAGGAAAAGAAAACACAGACTTAGGGGCGCTCTTGTAAAAAATGTAAGATAATTTCTTATTATTGAAGCGATAAAGTAACGTCAATATAGTTAACGTCAAACTCCCTTATAATAAATTAATTACGCTAAAAAAACGACCGCGCGGCTAAGGGTTGATAGGTGCATTGCAATTTTTTATCGGCCGTTTTGTATGAAGATATTATATGGTTAAATTAGCACAGGAAAAAGAATGGAAATCACATGCGTGTGAAAACCAATTTCCGAGCATGTGATCTTACAAAAAATCACATGCGTGTGAAAATGCAATTCACAAGCCATCTTTTCTCAACTTAAATGGAGTGTCTGACTAGATCTAAAATCACAAATAGGATTGTTTGTCTTTCTTAGAGAGAGAGGTTTAATACCCTAAAAGTAACTCACTTCTATTCAATTTAACAAGTGAGAAAAGATGGATTGTGAATTACATTTTCACACGCATGTGATTTTTTGCAAGATCACATGCTCGGAAATTGGTTTTCACACGCATGTGATTCACGGATTTTTTCCTGTGTAGATTGTATTTTGATACAAAGAAAACCATTTTACAGTATACCAGGACATTAGAAGATGAAAGATTCTAGTCTCTTTAATGACAAAAACGAGAAGGCGTGGATATATTATTTCCGTGAAAATCTTGGAAGAAGGTTGAAAATAGCTGCTCCCCTAAATTATATTTCTGAGCAAGTTTGAAAAAGATGGCTGGAAAAAAACCCTATTGCATCAGATTATATATGATCTATACCTCAAATCAGCTTTGTTCAGAACGTGGATCATATTATCTTGCAAGTGTTCAGATAATTTCAGCTTCTTCAGTACATCTTCCACCGTATTCTTCTGCAACTCAAATTCTGGGTGTGAACAATCTGACACGTGTATTATCAAATCCTGAACAGAGAAAAATATTAATCAGACCAGACACACAACACGAGGGTGCACTCAGTCAAACGACTTCAACCTCTGGAAACCTATTTTTGCGTAAAATTAGCATGCAACAACAACAACAACAATATCAAGCAAATCAGATTGGTCGCTATTGAAATCCCCTCTCGCCTGCGAAAAAAACTTGGAAGTAGCTGAAGCTCACTCCCTTAAAAGGTCGCGTTTTTACGTTTTTTGCTTAAAACGCCTTAAACCGCAAGCAACGCATATATTGACGTAAATCACAAAACTAGTAAAAAGAGTATTACGAGAGGGCGTTACGTAATACAGGTGCATACAAAATATCGGAAGTCCCACGAGAAAATTGGGACAGCTTTTAAAATCTTCAGTCTTAACAAAATTCTCATTACTATTACGTAGGAATTTTTAGATCTACAATGTAGATACATTCTAACTTTAAATTTGAGATTATTATTTTTCAAATTGGACCCAAAATTCGCTTTTTTAGAGAGTGTAAAGTTTTTCGTAGATCACTGGGCAAAATTAACATGATATTATGCACTTGAGAGCCACTAAAAACTCACCGACGTTTTGACGTCTTCCAGAGTTGTAGCGAATGACTCAACCAATTCATGTGGCAAGTCAGAAATGAAACCGACGGTATCGATAAACAAAGCGTTCATACCGCTCGGTAGTTTTCCTGGGGAGAAAAAGCAAACAAGAATGAGGAAGAACTGAGACAATGTCACAGATATCATATTATTTTACAGACTAGATAGTTAACTGCTCACAAATTTTCCGTGACAGCGTGTCCTGTTTTAGAGTCCACAAGTCCACTATGTTGTTTTCTATTTTACCTTAGATTTAAAAACATTCGAATTTTAAGACATTCGAATCGCGCTGTTAACGACCCGAATTGAAAAGAAAATGGCGGACTAGTCAGCTCTAAGCCTGAAAAAGTCTCCCATGTTTTTGATGCACCCCAATAGTTGTACGGAAATGATATCTATTAGAGTATTTAGTTGCAGATTTTGCTTATAGTGTTTAAGCATCCCATTAGAACACAAACGAATTCTTTCCTAGTTTAGAAGGTAGATTACCCAAACTTCTTTCTCATCCAATATTGCGTAAATTTGCAAAATAGACAATATAAATGATACTATTTGGAAGGACTCAGACCAGAGTAGTTTTGTGGGCATACCTTGATGAGCCGTTGTGTCCAGTGTGGCAAACAATCTATTTTCTGGCTGCATCTTAGCGTCTTTGGATAAAAGTTTTGCCAGCGTTGTCTTTCCTTGAATAAAAAATTCAAAATAAATAACTTTCGAGCAAACAAATAAAAACATTCATTTTTATACCGGGTGCGCCACAGTTTCTCTCTTTCTTTAAAGTTTATTTTCTCGAAGTCTGAAGATTTCAAAAGAGCCGTTCCTTTTTCATTGGAAAGAAGAAATATATACTTAAATTTTGATTGGTCATTTACACGTTTTTTTTTTAAGAAACTAGTTGTTATCAAGCAGCTTCAGTCAATGTTTCTTAAAACAAATCGGCTTTTTGAGCCTTTTAAATGTTTCTTACATGTTGTTTCTAAACTTTTTTTGCAGCCTCAGCATGTTTCTTAGATGTTTCTTAGTTTTTAGGCATTCTGAGCCTCATGTTTCTTAAAAGTGTGTTTCTTAAAAGAAAAAAAAATAAAAAAAATCGTCTATTAAATTCAGTTAGATCGAATTATTAAAACGAACTACTTTCAAAAAGAGATAAATTGTCTTAGGTTCTTAGTAGAATAGATGTCGAGTGAGCGACTTTTAAACCATTGGAACAAACGACAGAGGCAGATGAGATGGAGTTTTTATAAGATACTTTAATAATTGGTCATTTGAAGTAATAAAAATGACGCGTTCTTTAGAAAAAGTCAAATTGTTTTATTACTGGTTAACAACCAACCAAACCAAATAAGAGCTTGTAAAACTTCCATCTCCGCCCCGACAGAGGGTAACACGTATTATTTAGACATTTACGAATTTTACCTGCATTTGTGTAACCAACCAGAGCAATCTGTGGTATACTTTTTCTCACACGCTCTGTTTTGGTTTGATTTCTTTGTTGCTTGATGTGGCCTAACGCTTTCTTGATTTTAGTTTCGGCTTCAGTTAGTTGTCGCCTTGCTTTCTCCATGTAAGTTTGACCACTCCCCATCATGCCTAAGGAAATAAGAAATAACGCCATTCACTTTTCTGCCTAGACGTCGAAAATAACAAAAACAGGGTCACCGAACAAGTCACCTGACACTTTTTCAAAAAGTAAGTTTTGTGAATTATTATGAAAAGCAAAGTGCGAATTATGTTTTCAAATCACCAGTAAGACTTGGTCAGACGACTTTTTTTCATTTTCTTCAGCCATATTTGAAATCAAAGTTGAGGTTCGAAGAGATGAAAAATGGTAGCATTTTGGGATTCTAATGTAATTATTACCAGGGTGTATCAACTAACCTTTGCCACCACCACGTTGCTGGTCATAGTCAAAATCACTGGATGATAAATGAGTCCTAAAAAGAGAAAAGGACATTGCATTTGCATATAAAAGAGGAACGATAGATCAGCAAACCTAATGCAACAAGGATGTTAGTCTTTTAATGTATTCTTTTTACAAGAGTATAGGTGTCGATTTTTTATGCCATATTTCTGCAGTATACAAAAAGAAAGCCTTCAAAGGCCTTCTTTTAAGAGATTTTCTTGTTGAAAGTTGCTTTCCCATTCAAAATTTAAAATTTTGCCACAAAATGCCCAAATTTCCGGTAGGAATAAAATAACTGAAAATAAGGCAATTAGCTGAGGATATCACTTCCTGAACCTACCCTATCTTGTTAATTTTTCTTAGAAAATCGCTTTTACAGCTTCTTCTTGTATCTAGTGACAGTAGCGAATCGGAAAGCCTAGTGACCCAAGAAAAAGACCTAATACCTGGAACTGTCTAGAAAGGGTAAAAAAATAAGTAAGAGAACTATACAGGAAAAAAGTGTAAAAGAACAGAAATACACATGGAAGCTTTCTAAATCTGAATTTTAATGTGTTTGTTGAGCAAAGAGTGCTCAATACTCTTCGTAGAGCAAATTCACAAAGTTTACAAAAATCAACATGTAAAATACACACATTGTATTTTACATGGTGATTTTTGAAATATAACTTAATAAAATCTGAATTCTTATAATAACCCCAATCTAAGATAAATGACTTTGGAAACATCATACCGAAGGTATTGGACTTCAGCAAGTTGTACTTGCAATTTAGCTTCTCTTGTTGATGCACGTTCTTTAAACAATTCAAGCACCACACGATATCGGTCAAAGACTTTACATCCCCATGCTGCTTCTAGTTCTTTGATTTGACGTTGTGAAAGTTTACCAGTATTCAAAAAGACCATGGTGACATTATTTTCGTTGATCATTGTCCTGATTCTCTTGGAAAGTTCAATAATTTTACCAGAACCAAAAAATAATTTTGGGTTGTTTTCGTGAACAGATTCTATACATGAATCATGGACCCCCCAGCTTTGGATGCTCTCAACTAAAGCTTTAGCCTCTGATAAACGTGAATCTGAAAGCTTAGTGAAGAAGCGTCCTTTACCCCATTTGAAATTAGGTTGAATGATAAAAGCTGTCTCTTTCTTATGCGTTGGTTTGATCTTCAAGTCGTTCAAAAGCTGCGATCGGTTGTCAATTAGATCGTCTTGATTGATATCCCGAGACAAAGGTTGAAACAGCATCGGTTCCTCATCAATTTGCATTATATTTTTACCTTGAAATTTCTTGACAACACTGAACACAAAGGGTGCTTCTCTTTTCAAGTGAGCCACACTGGGAGGTGTCTTTTTCTGTTGTTTATGCTTTTTCAGACATTGCTTTGAAATTGATATCCAACATCGTTGGTTGATAGTAACAGAAGTTCGCAGCCAGAGCTGGCCATGCAACATGATAGTGGGCTTAAATAGCCTCAAAGTGCTCATTATAGTAGAAAGTTTTGTCAATTTTCTTTTTGCTTTTCAAGTTTAAGATTTTTCTAAAATTAAAGAATCAGAACTTATTCAGTAATGTTAAATTGATCCCATTTATTAACAACTCTTTAAGCCTTTTCTTATAAGAGAAGCATTTTTAGCTGCCTACCAAAGTTTGCATAATAAAAAAGTAAAACAAGTTAGAAGCATACCGTATTACTATGAATAAACGCCCCCTCAAATAAATACGCCTGCTTCGAATAAACACCTCTCCCTCTATTGATTGCAGACACATGTGAGTGTCAAATATTTTGTCATCCAATCACTGCAATATTGATTTGTTTTATTTTGTCCAATCAAAAGATTGCTGAGTGATTGTTAAAAAAAAGTATCCAATCAAATGAAGGTAAAGTGCTTTCACCCAATCATTTAAAAATCTTACACACACATCAAATTCCCCACTATTGTTTGAAATAAGATAAGATTAATGCCAGATAAGCCATTTCCACTACAAATTAGAGCCAGTCAATAACCTTCATCATACGCGGCAATCTTATTGGATGAAATTAAAAAAAAGACTTCTGATGGAGAACCTATAGAAGTCACTGAGCAGAAAGACCTTTTTATCACAGATTTCGATATAAACATTGTATATATGGGGAATACTTCTGTAGGTTTTAGATGTCAACTATGAAAGGCATTGGATTGTTGAAATAGGAAAGAGAAAGGAGGTAAGTCCGGCTAGTACAAAATGCAGGTTTAGGTTACAGGTTTCAGGTTTCAGGGCCAGGGTTAAGGTTTGAGAATTCAATTCAAAATTGTCTACAATGCAGACCAATGTTCTGGGGTATTATATTCTGCAGACCATTGTGATTGTGAGTTTGTGTTGTTATATAGTTTTTTTCTTTTTAAAAATTTTATTGGTTTGTTGTAGACTATAAATAAATAAAAACAAATTAAAAAAATAAACTTTGTTTTGAAAAACTTTACGGTCGAAAGACCATGAATTCTATTATTGCTTTAAAAAAATTACTAAACAACATCATCAATTTTATATAAGAGTAAGATCAAACAGATGGAGAATCATCTGTGATTTCAGAGTTTCTTTCAAAAAAAGGAAAAAACAATAAAAATCATCCATTCGCATTCCCGATTTTCCCCAATTTCCCGAAAAGAATTTCCGATAAGATCAGATTTCGCAGGAAAAATTTCCCACATTTCCCTATTTTCTGATTTGGAAAAATTGGTGGGGAAAATTTTTACAACTTGGAGCTCACCCACATTTTTGTGAGGAGAAGTTGACAGCTATGCGTATTGTGCACCATTTCCAGACTGGGACTGAAAATTGATAGCCTATATTTTCATTTACTGTTAAATCTCTTTGACAACAAATTTGTTTTGATAATTCCATCAAGTTTATCAATTCATACAAATTCTGTCATTACATGTCCATGGCTCCGTATGGAGTATATTTAGTATAAAGTTTTTTGTCGATCACCTACTGACCTTTTTATATATATTCCTGGACAAAGCTATATCCACCATCTTTGATTGGAGATTTTTTGAAAGTGGTACCCGTAACAGGCCCGGCTTTATGTGCTTAAAAATGGGGATGCTGAAGTCTCCCCAGTCTCCCCGCTTCCGCCGGGCCTGCGTATAAATCAAAGAAGCTATCGCAATGTTAAAAATTCATGGAATCTGGCGATTCTCGGCTGTTCTGGCGATTTTTAGAAAGTTCCTGTACCAAAATCAGATTCATTGAAAATTGAACCATGCTTAATCGTGGACATTCTTATATATAAATGATGTTTTTGTTGGCAAAGACATGAAACGAAAAATCCCATGAAAATCCAGGGGGGGGTCAACATCCAGATACCAGACCCATAGCCGGGTGGTGGTGTCTTTTTTTCCTTTAAAAGTCTGAAAAGTCAAGTTGGTATTGATGGGGGTGGGTCCCCCTTTTTTTAGAAAAAGAGTTATCCTCAGTTGGTATTGATACCAAAATAGGGGGTGGGTACCCCTTTTTTTAAATAATATGATTCAGAAAGTTGGTATCCATATCAAAATGACAGCAAAACTTTCCTAATTTTTGCCCTTATAGCTAGAAAATACCCCGGGGTACATATCAGTCTAAACAGGTTTCAATTGGATTTGTTTTAGCTTTTGAGTATAATGACTGTATATGAGTAATAAGTTTAAATGACTTTGAAGTTTGTTTATTTTGGACTTTTTCGATATTTTCAAGTTTTATTTTTGATCAAGCCTGAAGCAAAAGCATTTTTTCTGTGATAGCATTTGGTAATGAGTGAATCTATTCTGTTCTAAAACTATGTACTAATAATAGCTTCTCCTAGTTTTTGCACATCAATTATATTCAGATAATATTGATTCAGATTGATTTTGCTAGCTTCATTGGGTTTGTTTTTATTATATTGTCAGTTTTCAGTCATTTTCTATTTTAGCATATGACATTTCTTGTGTTTTGTTGAAGAAAGAGTATTTCAAAAATGAGTTTTTTTTTAGTTTCTCTTAGTACCCTGTTTGTGTGGGAGGGGGTGGGTTCCCTTTAAACAGCTTTAAACTCAAATTTGTCAGATTGGTATTGGTACTAAATTATGGGGTGGGTCCCATGATATTTTGTCAAATTCAAAAAGTCATGTTGGTATCGATACCAATTTAAGGGGGTGGGTCCCCCTTTTTTCTGAAAATTATGATTTTCAACTTGGTATCGATACCAAAATAAGGGGGTGGGTCCCCCCTTTTTCTGAAAATTATGATTTTCAAGTTGGTATCGATACCAATTTTGGGGTGGTGGTGTCAACTTAGCTCAAAAGGCCAAAAGTCAGGTTTTTGGGCTATGGGTTGGTATTATAAATGTTGACCCCCCCCTGGAAAATCTGCAAAAACGGAAATTTCCAGCTTTTTTGGCTGGAAAAAACATTTTCTCAAAAGTCGAACTCGGTCATGTTTTGAGCATTGCGAATACGCATCATTCTCCAAAAAATCAGAAAAAATCAGGATAAAAATTCGAGAAAATGTCAAAAAACCGGTTTTTCCAGCATATTTCCGGCATTTTCGGCCGGAATAAAATGTTTTTCGAAAATTGAGCTCCGTCACATTTTAGGTATTGTCATTTTGCATCAGTGTGCAAAATTTCATAAAAAAATATAAAGTACAGCTCAAGAAATTCAAGAAATACTGTCTTTCCGACGAAAATAGGTTGTTCCGGCAATTTTTGAATAGTTCCAGCTTCAAAAATCAATTTTATTGAAAATTGAAACATGCTTGATGGTGGGCATTGCTATTGATAATAATTTTGAATGAAAAAACAACCAATTATAAGGAAAAAGTCCAATGAAAATCCAGAAAAACGGCGATTTCCAGCATATTTTCGGCCGGAAAAAATTTTTTCTCAAAAATCGGACTCGGCCATGTTTTGGGCATTGTTAATACGCATCTTTGAGCAAAAAATCAGAAAAAACTAATGATAAAATCTCGAGAAAGTGCCAAAAAACCAGTTTTTCCGGCATATTTCCGGCATTTTCGGCAGGAAAATTTTTTTTTCCGAAAATCAGGCTCCGTCACATTTTGGGCATTGCCATTTTGCATCATTGTGCAAAAAATCAGAATAAACTAATGAGCCAATCCCGAGAAAAGCTGGCAACAGACGAACGAATGAACGAACGGACGGACGGACATGGGTTAATTTAAAGGACCTCCACGGGGGTACCCGGAAGTAGGTCCAAAAAGTATAAAAAGGAAGAAGAATATTATATAATAATAAATAGCTATACAATGAATAGTAATAAATAGTAAGACAGTAAGACAGTAAAAATAATAAAAAATGTTAAAATATAGTGAACTGCCGTGAGTGGGAATCGAACCCTGGCCGCCTGCACAGAAGCCAAGCAAGGTCGACTACCACTATACTACGGCACTTACATATTATAACTGAGGTAAGCAGTCTAGCCTAGCCTAACTGTCAGAGCAGCTGTCAGATCATCAGTCTGTCCCCTGCCTCTGGCAGGGGACATTAAAAAAAAAGAACATGTGAGCTTATTTTATACCCATAAAAAAAAGAGAAAAATTTTGCCAAGCCAAGCTGCTAGAAGAGCAGTACGCACATAAAAGAGAAATTCTACTGAAAATTTTTTGAAGAAACAGAGACATTACCTTTAAACAAGTGGCATCACCAAAAAAGTGTAGGTACTAGACTTTGGAGAATAGACCTTTTTTCAAAGAGGACGTCCTGTTGAATAATTATGTAGTCCAGCCATAAAAACAATGCTAGAGCCATGCATAATTACTGTATCATGCATATTGTAATAATTATGCATGGTTTTACCATTGTTTTTCTGCTGGACTACATAATTATTCAACAGGGTGGCCTCTTTGAAAAAAGGTCTATGGGTACGGTACGGTATACAGTTTTGAAGTGTAGCCAGTGCCTTGAAAACCATGGTGGGTCAATGAGCTAGTGTACTCGCGGCTTTAGAAAATTCTTGGAAACTTACCCAAACAAAGATGGTAGACGTAAACATTCGAAAGATTCGAAAATTCAGGTAAAAAATACCGCGCTGGCTGCTGCTGTCGTCTGCTCGAGGAAAATGCTTGTACATTTTGAACATTTTGAACATTTTGAATATATTTACTACCCAGGTGAGGTAGAAGGGACACCCCTTTTAGAAACTTAATTCTAATAAAAATACAGAGGTCGACCTAAGAAAAAATATACATATATAACCGTAAAAACTATAAACTTTGTTTGATATTTACATTTAAAAAATAGCCTTATTAGCTACAGGATTTATAAATATAAAACCAGTTACATCTGAGAAAAAAAAAAAATAATAATAATAAATAATAATAATAATAATAATAATAACAATATTTCTAAATCTCGTACAAGCTCATGCAGATAACAAAAGAGAAATTTTTCAATTCTTTGAGTTTAAGTTCTGAAAGATTATCGTCGGAAAAGATACGTTGAAGCTCATTCCATTGGTTTGAGGAAATCCTTGTGAAAGAGTGCAATCCATAGTTAGTGTTGACATTGGGTCGAAAAATTAATTCAATGATTTTATCTCTAGTTCCAATCTCATGTTGGGTTTTCATGAATTTTAAAGTGTTTAGGGATTCCAGAGGAAGATTTTGGTTGAAATATTTATGAACATACATAATGTTCATAACTTTGACTTGATCAAAGATATTGAGAAGTCCTAGATTAGCTAGAAGAGGATTGGCAGATACCATAGGGCCATTGAAGGTCATGATTCTGGCCGCAATATTTTGAAGAGTTTGGATTCTGTGGGTTGTTGTATTGTCACGCAAAGCCCAGATTTGAGCAGCATATCTAGCATGTGAGGCAAAAATTGCATGATAGACATTGACTAAGGTTTTTGTAGGAACATAATGACGTATTTTTGAGAGAGCTCCGTTTGCTCTGCGGAGTTTAGTAGCAACGTTCGAGACATGTTGCTTCCAGTTAAGATGCTCATCAAGATAGACTCCAAGATATTTAACCCACTTACTGGGTGTTAGAACTTGACCGGCCAGCTTGAGTCGGGGAATGCAATCAGGGCGCTTCCAAGGAGATCGAAAGATAACAAATTCAGTCTTACTTGCATTGAGAGATATTTTGTTGGCCTTGAGCCAGCTGACCAAAACCCTAAGATCTGCATTAACTCGTCCACACAAAGACCATACTGTACTAGAAAAGTTAAGAAGATGAGTGTCGTCTGCAAAGTGGTAGGTTTCAGATGTCTTAATACAGGAATGTAGATCATTGATGTAGAGTAGAAAGAGCAATGGCCCTAGGACAGAGCCTTGAGGGACACCATGTCTTATAGGTAGAAGCTCAGAATTGGAATTAGATAGAGAGACAAATTGAGAACGGTCAGAAAGATATGACTTGAACCAAGCATTTTCGATGCCACGAATACCGTAGTGATCTAATTTAGCAAGAAGAATTTCATGATCAACAGTGTCAAAGGCCTTCTGGAGATCAACAAACACGCCACAGGCAAATTCTTTATTATCAAGTTTGTTTCTAATTCGCTCTGTGATGTTTATAAGGGTATCAATGGTTGAGTGAGCTTTCCGAAAGCCAAATTGTTTTGAGTAAATCTGGTTATACCGATTTAGAAAATTTATTACTCGAGAGTAAGCTACCTTCTCGTAAATTTTTTCGATATTAGAAAGCAGAGATATAGGCCTGTAGTTAGAAACATCCAGAGGTGATCCTTTATTTTTAAAGACAGGACCAATGTAATTCTGCATGGTGCTGGCCTATTAAAAGGCACAAGCACATAGATTTTATAGTTTGAACAAATTCAGGCTCCTGGAAATTTACATTCTGTTCTTAGGTTATAAATCAGTCATGACTACTGGAAAAAATTATCTGTTCTTACAGTCTTATGTAATTTTATTGAACGCCAAGATTTTTCTGGAAAGCAGCATCTGCTCTATGTTAAACTTGGTCCTGGATTATCTAGGCTGGCTTCCTGGATTTTATACTCCAAAATTTCCTCTCCTGGCAGTTAGTCACACTAATAGCGTCCCCCCAAAATGAGTATCAAAGATTAATGCTGCGAAAACGCTATATCGTTTCTTGACTCTCAACAGTCTCAAGGAAAAAAATGAGCCGCAAAACTTCTAAAGGGATTCATGAAAAAATAACCCGGCGCTTTTTAATGAAATTAACATTTTCAAAAACTTTGATGTTTGAGAAATTGCCAGTATGGATTCCACGAAATCTCGCGCCGAAGATATTTTTCCGTACAGCAAGCCTCACGCCAAGCAAAATTTCTTTTGTACGAACATTCAATTTTTCAATAGGGGTGCAAGATGGGAAAAGAGGTGCATGCACCAACATGATTAATAAATTGACGCAAGCGTAAACAAGCGAAAGCAAATTTAGCCAAATGAAAGCTAAAAATCGATGGATTATGGAGTCATTCACGCCGAGCTGGAATTATTACTTTACGCCAACTGAAAATCAAACAATCTTTGTAAGTACCCTTACGTCAATGCGCCAAAAACGTTTCAGTTGTACGCCGAAGATCTTCGGCGTTAGTTACACGAAATCCATACTGGAAATTGCCTTAAATTTGAGCCATAGATGAAAAAATTAGAGCCAAGCCAACCTTGAAAACTAATTTGAAGATCAACTTCCCAAGAAAAAGATCTACGGGGGAGGCGGAATCCACCTACATCCGCGCACTGCCGGATAGGCTATCTCCCAGAAATTTTGCCGGACCTCAAACAATGACCTGGCATTTACATGTGCGGAATTGTTTACTTACTGTAAAAATCAAAGCGCTGTCTCGGGAATTGAATGACAAATTTTGGTTGGTTGATTTTGGCTGCTGCACGTTTTATTTTGTTTCCAACTTTCAAGTTTTAATTAATATTGTCTTGCGAACTTGATTCAGGTAACTCTCATCCTTGTTGTTGAAATGTATCCTGTAGATGACTGATGTTGTTTTTCTGAAAGCTTAATTTCCTAGTGTGACTAACTGCCTGGAAAAATAGAACATATATTTTGAAAAATTCCGCTGCTGGCTGTTCCTGACTTTTGCCTTTAAAACTGAAAAAGACACCCACCTTCTGACCTACTGTCAACTGCTCTACTATAAACTTGGGACTGTATCTGACAAAACATGGGACGGCAATAGACCTTTTTTCAAAGAGGACGTCCTGTTGAATAATTATGTAGTCCAGCCATAAAAACAATGATAGATCCATGCATAATTACTGTATCATGCATATTGTAATAATTATGCATAGTTTTATCATTGTTTTTCTGCTGGACTACATAATTATTCAACAGGGTGGCCTCTTTGAAAAAAGGTCTATTCGGCCACCATTTCACCGAACCTCCAAAGTCATTTGATTTGAGATAATGAACTGCATATTAGAAAATACAAGATTTCTCTTTTGCACTGAGTAGGCTTTTAAATATTGATTAAAAACAATCAATAATAATTGGCACCTAAAAAATTATATCAATCATTATATCGAGTATCGATTATATCGATCAGATGATATAAGATATCGATTATATCAATTAGATATCCATTCGATATTATTGATTAAAAATTGATAGGGTTGAGGTATTGATTATATCAATATTGATCGATATTAGCAATTATTAACACTGTAATTGATATTATTGATTAAAAATTCTATGGTGATAATTTAATTGAGTGCTAAAAAATTGTGAGTATTGATTAGCTATCAAATATCGTTTTTAATCGATATTTAATCAATCGATTAATTATCGATAAGCTATCAATTTTAATCGATAATCAATTTTATCGATTAGTAACGTCTGGATGTCTGGAACGAAGAAGACCAAATTAGTGGCAATACATTGGAGCGTTTGAAGTCACTCGCGCGGCAAGTTACACACTCATTATTTGTTAATCCCATTAAGCGATAGGCGGTTAGGCGGCGGGCAGAAAGTTTTATTTATATAAAAATTTGAAAGGCCAGATGGTGTGTTTGATCACCAAACCAAATTGAAAAGTCACTGAATTTAACTGAAAAAAAACATATCAGATCCCCCAAAATATTTGGCTGTATTTTAGCTCCCAGTTTTCGTTCAGTTTCGTTCGTAATTTTTTGGGTGTAACCCTCCAAACTACATGACTACACCAAATGTTAGGGGGTTAATGCTATGGTAGTCAATTCTTAACAATTCCAATTTTGTCAAAGTTATGCTTAATTTTACACTTGTTATGAAAATTTTAACTATAAATTTTTCAGAAGAAATAGAAATAATGTCAAAGAACGTTCTCAAAACAGAAAAGGGAGCTGCTTTCTTTATCGATTTGGAGCAAATCATAAACAAAGAAACCAAAGTGGAGAAGGAAAAATATGAGAAAAAGAAACATAGTGGTGGAACATCAATTTATATCCCCTTGTTTGATAAGGACGGATGCGAGGCTTCAGATTCACCAGAAAAGAACAAACAGCCGAATTCAATTGAAGACTCATCTTCTACCAGAGGGAAATTAACTGCAGTAGATGAAAAGGAATCTGACCTTAGTGCAACATTTACTAAAGAGGATTTTCAAAAATTGAGAAATCAACAAAAAGATTCTACTCTGGTCATTGAAAAAGATCATGCAAACGTGCAAAAGTGTAATTCTAAAAATGTGTCTACAGGAGCTACAAAGGGTCTCAATTCACCTCGTCCATTTTCAGCTACAAAAATAGAGAGCGCTTCAACGAAACCAGCCTTATTATTGAGAAACCGACAAAATTTGAAACTAGAGAAATCATACAGTTCTCCTGATCTAATCTCTGCAGCTTCAAAGTTTCCACATTTCAATAAATCTCACCAGGAACTAAAAGAACTTATAATTGAATATGATAAAAAAGAGAAAGAACAAACACCTCATGCTGTTTGGAGTAGTACATACGCCAGATTGCCAAAACTACCAAGTTTTGATCAATGTCAGATTGAAGAAATGTTTGCAGATCAAAAAACAAATAATTTGACTCACATGCAAAATATAGAACCAAAAAGCTTACCACCTATACACAAGATTCCTACTGTTTCCAAATGCAATGATAAATTTGCTACCAAACAAAAAGTCAAAACTAAAACTAGTAACAAACAGTCAACTGTAAATAAACCTACAAGAACTAAAAACCCAAATAAGAAGAAGGTTTCAGCTAGCAAGAAACCATATAACAATCTTAAACAACCAAAACAAAATAAAAACAAAGGAAAGAAGAAACACATTGATCCACCAGAACCAGCAGACAAGGTTACTGACGATGTAAATCAAGAACCAGATATCTCAGATAATAATATTGAAATGCTTTTAAAAGATGTCGATAGTATTATTAATGAACAAAACAAAGAGTCTAATAATCAAGCTGGTACTTCTAGCAATATATCACATAGTGATTTTTCCATGGAAGATAGTATTGAAGTGTTTTACGATAATGTTTTGAAAGCTGAACCACCACCCACAACAGATCTGCAATTTCCTGCTTTAGCAGAGCTTAGACACACCAAAGAGAATGTTGGTCTGTTCAATACTTTTAATCAAATAACAAATGCAAAATTTACTGATTCCCTTGTAGGTAAGGCTAAGTATTTATTATTATTCCAGAAGTAAGCTTAAGGTTTTGCAGAACTTGATACACCTCAGAATTAGTAATTGCTTCAAAGTTAATTCTTTACGAGCAACTTTTTTGATTAAAACGTTGAAGAAATTGGAAAAGTGTTCGCAAAGATGATTCAATCCTTCATACTGTGTACTGACTGGGCGTTTCAATCGAATTAAAGTTTTACGTGTTGAAATTAAATAAAATTCAATATAACTGTAATATTTATTATTAGTAATGTTGACTTTATTTGCAAGGCTCGTAATGTTATTTCCTTTAAAAGTTTACCTTCAAAAAAAATCACATTTTTTTAGAGGATGAATTAGCTCAGAGCATGGATCATACATTGTCCATAGACGAATCTAATGAATCATTCCCAGCTCCAAACCGCATTGCACGTTTAAGACCTGACCTATCTCACATATCTGAAGAAAAATCAATATTTCTAACACAAGCCACCAATTCTACCAAACGAAAATATAACTCCACCAATGGAGCTGATGGAGAGTCGGTCTTCTACACTGAATCAACAATCAATAACGATTCAGACTCCCAGTTCCAAGAGATTACCAATATTGCATTTCAACCTGGTTTAATGACCAACAGTTCTGGCAGTGGTTTGAATTCCTTAGAATCAATCTCTATCAACCAATCAACTGTTTGTTCATCCTCAGATGGAACTTTGACGGATCGACCATATGTGAGAAGTGTTCTAGGTTAGAAAATTGGATTTTTTTTTATCTTGAAAATTTACCTTTAAATCTTTTTTATAAGAACATCCGCAATTTTTGAAGCCTTCGAGGATGTTCTTAACTTGAATTTTAAGGCTAAAAATGGTCTTCTTAAAATACTTTTAGGGGGGGATGTTATTTTGCAAAAATGGCCTTTGGGTATAAAAAGAAGAAAAAATTATGTTAAAACCCTGTGGTACCCTTTTCAAGGTTGCCACGGGCAGGGTGCCTCTGTGGCTCCGCCAGCAAAATCGAAATTTCAAAAATTTTCAAAACATAGTGAAGTGACCCCTCATTTGAAAGGTATTTTCATGCTGGTTAAGAAAATCAATATAATGAGGTTGAATAACACTGTCACAAAAAGTAATTTCCAAGAGTTGGCAAAATTTTGAGGATTTTGCTAAAAACGCAATTTTTTGATCGTTTTTCTTAAGTTACTTCTTGTGAGAGTGTCTTTCACCCTTACAATATTGATTTTCTTAATCAGCATGAAAATACCTTTCAAATGAGGGGTCACTTCGCTATGTTTTAAAAATTTTTGAAATTTCGATTTTGCTGGCGGAGCGGCGGTGGCACCCTACCCGTGGCAACCTTGAAAAAAGTTCCACAGGGTTTTTACATGAATTTTTCTTCTTTTTATACCCAATGGCAACTTTTGACAAATGGGCTTAAAAAATTAGTCCTAACATCCCCCCCTAATACTTTTGTTTTCAGCATTTTGTGAGTATTTCTCTCTGCACTTTCTAAGAAAATTATTGTTTTAGAGGCTCTGAAGGCTTAACATGCTAAGATATCATGAATACATGTTTTCACCTAAAATTTTTTAGATAAAAGAAAACGAATAGCTTATTAATCAACATACCGATGATGATATATGCCTTATTTTTTTATTTAGGAAGAACCCCGACGACAGCAAGGAGTTTATATAGTAGCTCATCTAATGGATCTGATGATGTCGATAATGTGCTAGAATGGCAAAAAGGAAAGGTAAAAGCGGCTTACCCTATTACACTTATTCATGATATGCACTACTGATTACATCATGGACCCAATAGATGATTGGTTGCAAGTGACGTAAAATTAGTCAGTACGTCACTTGCAACCAAAAAGCTGTTGGGTACGTGGAAGATATTGCAATGGTGCATATCATGAATACAGCTACTCAAGTATTAACGCGGGTAGAAAGAATCGTCAATTTACTATCGCAGAAGATAGGGTTTACGAAAATTACATTGGCTCAAATTTAGTAGTTGTGTATTAGTTTTATAAGGTATTCGATATGCTGTACCGAACTCTTCTTTGCTGGAAAAAATCTCGAATTACGGTTTGTTACGGTACGGTTAGCACCATTTTGTGTCTGAGACATTTATTCACCAGTTTTTTTATTAGCCTCTGTGGTGGAGTGATGTTCTATTTTTATTACACTCCATGTGAAGTTACATAGTTACTTTATATCACATCAATGCAATGGTATCTTTTTTTTTTGAAAAGAGCACTCTTATTCATGATATGCACCACTGCAATGTCTTCTGACATTACATCACGGACCCAATAGCTGATTGGTTGTAAGTGACGTAAAATCAGTCAATACGTCACTTTCAACCAATCAGCTATTGGGTGGAATGGAAGACATTGCAATGGTGCATATCATGAATACGTACGCGCGCTGCGATCGCACTTTTTCGAGCAAAGCTTCGACGCTATTGGTCAAAAGAAAAATGAAGCAATTTCATTGGTCAAAATTGACGTAACGGTTGAAAAAAGTTGAACTTCCTTCAACTTTTTTTTGTCCGCGCGAAATATTTTTATGATGTAATCTTTTCTTTAGGCAAAAAAGGTTAAGAAATAAACTGTCGTCCATTCCGCATGAAAGTGGAGACCAGCTTTTAGAGTCGTCTTATTATTTTCTTACATTTAGGTCATCGATCGTGGTGCGTTTGGTATCGTTTATCAAGGTTTGACCAACACTGGGCAAATGATTGCTGTCAAAGAAGTGGACATCAATCATTCAAAAAATGCGGCAAAGGTTGTTACCAGGGATTTTTCTAACCACTGTCCGTAAACCGGCCAAAATACTAAATCTAAGATTGAATTTTTGTTCTTTACAAGACACGAGCAGGATAACTAATATCATCTACATATCTAAAACTTTTCTGGAGCTTTCTCCCTCTGAACCCTCACCAGAGCTTTGCCCTAGACCTACTAGTGACGGTTCTGCATTCCAAACCTTCGGCTAACAGTCCAAAAGTTCCCTCAACAATCAAATGAAAACATTAGCGCTGAAAATGAAAATTTCCGAATAATCTCGAGAGACGAACCTGGCCGCGTGAAATAATCAACAAAAAGGTTTTTCCCTGATGATTATACGCCAGCTTTGTACTATCCGAATCTTTGGGATTTTTGCGCTTTTGATTGTTTTTTTTTTCAACTATTGGGTTGTTGACCGTAAGTGCGGTTAGCGATGAGAACATTTTTGCGGAACGACCGTTTTGAGGGCGCGAAGCGCCCGAATAGGGAGTGTAGCATCCTTTGGCAAGATCTGCGTACGCGGGGCGTAAATTTGTATATATGTTCAAAAACATGTCCCCAAAACTGCTACCTCCAACGAAAAATGTGGACTTTGCTCTGTATTGAAGAATGGCACCTGTCTAGCCAGCGAAAAGAAGCATTTACCTCGTAATTTTATTGAAAATTAAATTTATTAAAACTTTGGTTCTGATTTTGTAGTTTTTTGTTTTTAATAAACATACTTTTGAAAAAAGTAAAAGTAGTACTAAAATTATATCGAGTTTGACTATCCAATCAAGTGCGAGATGTCTGTTTTTGTGTCGTTGCTGCTAACTTTTGCACACTTGCGAAACATAAACAAAGATGGCGATTTTTGTCAAGGCAGAATCCTGCTAATTTTTTAAGCAACTGGATGCATCCTTTGCTTGTAAAATGACGTTGCTGCTGTTCACACTTATTGGAAATTTTACTCGAGTATCATTCTAGGTTTTTTTACCACTTCCTCTGGGAGGTGAGATCTGTCCTACCCTCCACTTGCTGATGTGGTGGCTGTCAACTGCTGAATAAAATTTTCGATAAATGGTCACAATGGTCTGATGGTTGTTTACCTTGTGGCATTCAAACTTCATGGTACATTTTTGTGATAATTTGATTGGAGTAACCGTTCCTATTACATCAATTGATCTCAGCGAAAAACTATTTTTATGACTTGATCAAATCAAACCAAACAGCAGTCAAGTCAGATTTAAAACAACATTTGGATTTCGAAATATTTTAACGTTTTATAGACTTTATAATTTTATTGGAAATGTCATCGTTAAATTTTACATTCAGCGGGCATTGTTGCCAAACAATGATTTTTTTGTCACGTTGCCGTTGTTTAACAATTTGAGTAATGCTTTTACAAAGAACATTGAATATTGGGTGATTGTGGTCAGTAATATTCGTTGAGGCGAAGAGACACAATATTTTCAGGATTTTTTAATCATTCTACATAAAGTTAGAAGGACTTTGTTGTGGTTTGAGATCAAGCACATTACACGATTCCCATCATCCAGATTCGATAAAATACAATTTGATACCTTGAAAACAGCTCTGGCCGAAACATGTTGGAAATTTGTAGCATATAATGGTATTTTTTCTCGATCCTAGTCCAATATATACAATTTCGATATGCAATAATAATGTACGTATAATGCAACACAAGAAAGGGGTAAATTGTGAATGTTTGAATGCAATGATTGCTGCCTTACTACAATCTAATAATGTTTCAAGAGGTTTATATACAAGAGATGGGTAAAAGTCATTGCAAGATTTGTTTTTTTCGATTGCATGAATTTGATGAATGTATGAAAACTAGAAAATGTACTGAATTACAGTATAAACTATTGATACCGTCAACTGCTCTAAATTGGGACGATTGGTCGAAACATGGGACTGGTTGATATCTGGTCTGTATTTTCACTTACTGTTAAACCTTGAATATTCAAAAACTACAAAGGCAAAACAATCAAAAGAAAGACTACATGATGCTTTTTTTAAGACACATCAAATTATTTTTAGTTCAAAAGCCTTGTATAGAATCTTCTCAATATGAGCTATGATGCGGATTTTTAGAGTTTTAGTTTTTATTTTTGATATTATTTTTTGTTATTTTACCCTGTGGAAAGTTGTATTGAGCAGATATTTTTGTAATTTTGATCAGCAAGATTTTTTAAAGCTGTTATAAAAGTATCACAAAATCGAGTACAAATGACTTTTCAAATACCCCCAGGTAGGTGCTTTTGGAACACCTCTGTCTTCATACATTTCTAATTTCTCAAACATTCTCACTGGCAATAAATTCAACGTGAATTGTAAGGTCCTATTAGTTTTTCTTTTTTTTGTAATTCTGCATTAATTAATAATGGAGTAGTACATTTTGAGATAGATTTCTTCGCTTTGCGAAAACAGAACGCTCGTTCCGCAACCCCTTTTATGTTGATTTTTAAAACGATGTAAATTAAAATTCGGTGTAGTTAAAAAAACTATTAGAATTATTCTAATTTATTCTGACTTGGTGAATTCTCTCGATCCCTTTACTTTAGTTTGTGTACGTATATTTTTCTGCGATGGAGACGGTAAGATTCTAGTTTGTCTACATCCTGACTTACTGAGGACGACGGTAGAACAGCATTTTTACCATCCTCGCTTTTGTGGGTCTGAACTGCGGGTTATTCCAAATCGCTTCTGCCAGTTTACCGTCCTCAAAGCTACAAATACATAAACTAGCTATTATTTTGCAACCACGACCGACACGTCCTTGTGTGGAAGCAGGTTCATAGGCGTACCGAGATAGCCTGCAAAATTTATGGATGAGAGAGGCCCGGGGAAAGCGGTTTTTACGACAATGTAATTATTGTCATTGTTTCATCAAAAGATAATGAATATGTCATAAACGTCTGCACTCTTTTGCAGGGTATCTCGCTACGCCTATGGGTACTAATACCGATCGTATAGACCTTTTCATATATTATGTCACGAACATCACTTGCCTCGTTTTGAAATGATTGCCATGGTGATTAACTCCCAGCAGACTTTATTAAAACTACTTTCTATATATGAAAAATCATTTAATGTCTCAAGGGATATAATCACCATTAAATTGTTTGAATACGAGGCAAGTGATGTTTATGACGTAATTTATGAAAATGTCTATTGCTTCCTTTACTTTCTCTAGAACTTCAGGAAATTGCAGGACGAAATTAACATTTTGAAAAGTCTTCGCCATCCTAATGTTATAAAGTAAGTTACCATTTATTCATTCACAAACTATGGAGCACAGTTTAAAATGCCAAGTTTGTGAAAACCTTAGGAAAATTCTTAATTTATTAAATTTGTAAAGATTTACTTCACTTACTACAAACTTTGTCAATTTTCTTATAATAATTTCAAAATGAAATCAAAACAACCCTGCGTTACAGTTAGTTTTGATGGGGAGGCACTTCCACTTAAACATCTATTTGCTTTAAGTTTTCACTCTTTTTTGTTACCGTGTGGAGAAATCAACCATAGATAATTTACTTGAGAGTGGTTTCCTTATGGTATTTACAAAGAAAGGGAATAGACTAGAATTTCATACAGTAAATATATTAAACAAATTGAGCACTCTATAGACTCTGTTGAGGAGCAAGCTCTGCTTCTCCGCTCACCACAAGCGATTATGCGAAGCTCAACAACAACACTTAGTGTTTTAAGCACTCTGGTGACAACAGCAGATTATTCTCGCTTACCTGAGCCCTGGGAAAGACAAAGTACGTGTCTGCGGATAGATGTATTAAATTAATTATATATTATGCTCTGTAGTCTTCAAAACTTCTTTCTCAATGTAAAGGTTCATTGGCACATCGTTAGATGATAATATCGTTCATATTTTCATGGAATATATAGCTGGTGGTTCTCTTGCTGGTCTTATATCGAAGTAAGTGTGCTTTCTTATTCGTTCGTTCTTTTAAGAGTCAATTGTACAATAGAACTGTCAACTCTCTCTAATTCGAACCTCTATTATTCGAATCTTTCTGTAACTTGAATTAAAATATTTGTCCCCTCAGTTGAAAAACGGTTCATATTATTCTCTGTAATTCTAATTTGAATCTTTCTATAATTCGAAAAAAACTTTTTGGTTTCTTGAAAATCGAATAAGAGAGAGTGAACTGTAAGTGTTTCTTTTCCTTTTCAGGAAAATATTGCTATAAATTCTTTTTCTTAAATTTTGATAGAAGAAATAGTTATCATAGTACTGTATCGTTTTTAGACCACAAGGAGAGACAATAAATAATACCCTTTCCTGTCAAAAAAATAACTCATTGGAATAATACGCATTTTTAAAGAATACCGAAATTTGGTGCCATTTCTTTAGGCAAATGTTTCTCCGGTTTTAATCTTTACCCGAGAAAAGTTCAAGCTTTTGAAAAATTTTATTACATTTCCCCTACTAAGTTTTCGGGATTGAAAATTCGAAATTTGAAAACAAATGGGCTCAATGTGATATAAAACAAAACTAATGTTACTCACAAAAATAAAAATAGTATGATTGTTAACATTTTATTGTTTATACTAAATCCTGAAAATTTCGCAAAATTAAAGCTCACGGAAATCAATTCGTTCAACTTTGTGGAACTAATTTTCTCGGTTGCACGAACTTTTTGTCGAAATTCTTTTATATTCCTAGGGGATTTTGAGGGTTTTTAGTAAAAATTGGATTTCGTGGAGCTAATTTTTGCGGTAGGCACCCAAAATTGCCTAAATTAATTCCCTTAAGGAACTTTTTCATTATTGTTTTTTTTTCTGTTTACAGTTTTGGTGCACTGAACGAAAGTATCTACCAACGATACACACAACAAATCATGTCTGGAGTTCATTATCTCCATAAGTTTGGTGTCATTCACCGGTATGTTCATACTGTAATTTTCTGATTTTTTGATTTGACTCTTACTTTAGTTTAAACTCTGGGTTTTAACTCATTTTAACTCTGAGTTTTGAAATAAGATGTCGTTAGGAGACCTTAGTCACGCCCATGTGTATTACAGACCCACTGCTGGGACCCCAGCCCAACTAGAAAATCTGGCAAAAATTTCGTCCCGGTAGGAAACTACCCTGGAATTTTAGCCCCACTGGGAAATTGACTCATATTTCATCCCCACTCAAAGTTATATGTTTAAAAATTGCCCACTTGATTTTTTAGCCTTTGAACAATATAATTTCTATCCCCATTGGGATTTCAATAGGAATTTTTATCCCCACTGAGGAAGAAAGTTCCACCGGGGCTGTGAGATAGGGGTGTATAGTCATTGAGCAGAAAAAGTTAATTTTTTTAAAAAGTTTACAAATTAGAATGAACTTCTCACAATGTTATTTTGTGATACGTTTAAAATGATAATGACTTTTAACTCTGAGTTTAAATTCTGGGTTTTAACTCTGACTTTAAACTCTGCGTTTTAACTCTGAGTTTTGAAATAAGATTTCGTTAGGGAGACCATAGTCAATGAGCAGAAAAAATTATTTTTTTCAAAAATCAGAATAAACTCACAATGGTATTTTGTGATACGTTTGAAATGATACAGTCGTTTACAGGGTAATTGATAGAATTTTTATTTCCAGTGCCGTAGTAACCAGGGGACTAGGGGGTGCTTAGCCCCCCAATAATTTTTTTAAGCGTGTTTTTTTTTCATAAAATGGAGTATTCTATCTTTAAATTTTGCCTTTATTCGAAATATTTTAGTTTTTTGAGTGTGTTTTTAGCCAATTTAGAGCTCTAGATTTCAAAATCCCCCCTCTCGGGCCAAACCATGGTTGCCCCTCACGGTGTCGTTGAACTTATGTCCCCTAATATCAAAATGCTTCCTACGGCACTGATTTCTAATCCATCCATAGTCATTATAAAAAAACCCCGTCTGGCAATGTATTGTTTTTACTTTTTGTTAGTTGCGATTTGCATACTTTTTGATCACGTTACCAAAATCTCCTCTTGGGATTGGTCTATTTTCCAATCACATGATCAAAAAATTTGCAAAATAAATCGATTTTAGTACGTAAGCTCTATCTTTTAACAATAAAAAGTGACAAAAGCCTTCTAGACCAGTGTTTTTATAATGACTATGATCCATCGAAATTACAACTCTCCTCGTCTTGTCACATAAAGTCTAATTTGATCTTTGTAGTACCAAAAATTTTCTTCGATTTAGAGAATGATTCGAATTACAGAGACTGATTTAAACCACTTTCCAGCTGAGGGGATCAATATTTTAGTTCGAATTACGGAAAGATTCGAATAATAGAGGTTCGAATTAGAGAAAGTTGTCTGTACCTTCTTTAGTTCTCCTAATGTTTTGTTAGGTCGAAATTCGGGTTTGAATTAAGAGTAATTTTCGCGAAAATTATCAAATTCTACGAAAATTTCTGTCTTCTTGAATAATTCATATCAGTGTGGAAACCATGTTTCTTTTCCTACATTACAGAGATATCAAGGGAGCAAATATTTTGATCACAGTGAAGGGAAATATCAAACTCATCGATTTTGGGTGTGCAAAAGAATTGGTAGGTTTATTGTTTTTGTTTTGTTTTAACAATTCTTTAAAAATAAAAATATTACAAAAACGAAATATAAAAATTAATATACAAATGTAAAACCAATCACAGGAATATCTAAATAAAACATTAGAGCAATCTTGACATAAGTGACATTTGACCTTCAACCCCGGCAGGCATTTGAATACAGTTGGCTCTCTCTAATTCGATCTTTGTGGGACCAAATATTTTCTTCGATTTAGAGAAAGATTCGAATTGCGGAGAGTAATTTAAAATACTTTCCCGCTAAAGGGATCAATATTTTAGTTCGAATTGTAGAAAGAATCGAGTAATAGAGAGGTATCAAACAGAGCGAAACTAGAGTGAGTTTACTGTATGTCAATGTACCGAGTCTTATAGCCTTAGGGCTTTAACTCCTGAAGGAGTTCAAAAATACCTTTTCGATGGTACCAAAACCATTGTCTAACTCTCCAGCTACAAGCGTTTATGCCTATTTGAAATTTTTGATTTAAAAAAAAAAAGTTAGAAATTTTCACATTTTTCAAAAAAGTTGCGCGCTGGAAAGGTTAAATACTTAAATACTTACAATCTTCTAGGAGTAAACAGACTGATGGTTATAATAAAATAGAGTTCTGCGCAATGCTCGAAGACTATATGAGAGCAAGGTTATGTCACGTTGATGTGGGCTTTCAAACATTATAAATCTTCCATTAGAGTAATCAGACCAATGCATAAAGAAGTGAATTACTTAAAAACTACCTCATGTTAAATTAGCTCTCCTTTATGAGGGTTTGTTTTCATTCTACCTTGCCGCGCAGATTTTGCTTTTGGTTTGTCGTCTTCAGGCTTTTCTTCTTTGGGATATAAAGCAATTATGATATCACCACTGCCTAAATACATCAACTTATGACTGTGAACTCCAGTACAAGTTTCTTCGAAGTTTGAAACCACACTGATAAAAGGTGGACTATTCCGCACGAGGTCTTTATGGATAACTGTCATTCTCATATGTTTTGGATTTATGTTTTCATGGTACATAAAGATGCTTCCATCTACGTTAATAACATTATCACTGGCAAAGACACAGCTTTGGTCATAATAATCTTTCGATTCTATTTTCTGGTCTTCGAATTTTGCCAAATCAACGCAATGGACATCAAAATACATGATGGGCTCATTCGCTCTGAACTTCATGTAAAATACATTGCCTTCTTTATACAATGTGTTTTCTTTGAACCGTATAAAATATTTTGACATTGCTTCTAAGTCGTGATGGTGTTCTCTAAATGCTACACTATCACTAACCCGACTTTCTCGATGGAAGATTTCGTGATAATGTGATATGAATTTATATTTTTTCTCAGCAGGCTCAAAGGCATTCTTGCGCATCAGCTTTTCTTGCTCGCTCATCAAGCGTGCAAACTCCAACTCCGCAAGCTTAAAGGAAAGCGAGTTTTCTTTTTTCTGGAATCCATGTTTCAACCAATAGGCCAAAACATCAATCAAAGAAAAAGAATACTTATACATTACTTTACAGAATGTATGAGCTCTTTCAACGATTCTTTCCGTTATTTCTCCTTTCAAAGTTTGGTCAATTTTTATTTCATCGATTTTGCTCAATTTCTCCTCTAATTTTTGAATTTTACGATTAGCTTCACGCAATTCCTGATTGATCGTGTTATTTCGATCTCTTTCTTCTTTCAAAATGGTTTCTAGCTCCTTAGATTGAATCTCATTTGAAGCTAATTCTTCTTTGACATTTTTGTGGTCTTCAAGCATTAACAATTGGTGTTGGAGTATACTCTCTTTGAGGTGCTCTTTCATTTGACCCCTTGGCACCTGTAATGTAGGTAAAACAAGTTCTAACTTAAAACGTAAACAAGCCCTATCAGCTTTAAGTGTAAAAAGAAGCCCTTCGTTTGGTGAAATTAAGTTCGAAGTATTTTCTCTTTTATCAAAATTAACAGGAATGTCTTCATAATTTCAATAACAAACGAGATTGATTGATCTCACTTTCTTGAAATAATGTTGCTGAATTTTAAACTGCCATAAAAATAGTTTGATGGAAATTTGGTTTTACCTTTTGTTGACAACCAACTGCAGAGAAATCACAAAGAATTTCTTGGAAAATACAATGGTGGCGAAGATGAATGTGCATCTAAAAGATATCCGATTTAAATAATATTTTAAATCATATCACAATCACATGGCCATGATATTTGAGAAAAAAATGAAATTCCGACGATATTTTACAACCCGATTTAGAAGTGCTCTAAATTAGGTTGGAAGGGTAGGTATCTGAGGATCCAAAAGTCCAAGAATGGTCCAAGAGGGCTCAGAATATAGCCTGGAAGTCTATAAACCCCTCCCGAATTGAAATATTTGAATAAATTTATCAATTAGACCAAAAGCGACTTTCTCGCCCGAACTTTAAATTGCTAAAAACGAGGAATTAACCAAAATTCTCAATATATTTTGACCGAAATTGCAGATAATCATGTCTAAAAGACGAGCTCTGAGAAAAAGAAAAATATTTTTTATCAATTCATTCTTCAGCCTATGTTTGTTAAGAGAAGACAACAGGATTGGTTCCTTCAAACTATTCTAAATTAAAATGTTCTCTATGATGAGAGACTACTTGGAACATAATGCACATGCGAGATGTCTCTTCATCAGTATTTTTGATACGGAACGCGATGACGATATACCTCGGCATCAGTATTTTTGGCAAGGAACGCAATGACGAGTTACATCGGCATCAGTATTTTTGGCAAGGAACGCAATGACGAGTTACATCGGCATCAGTATTTTTGGCATGGAACGCGATGACGATATATCTCGTCATCGGCCATTAAAGGGTTAAGGGAAGACAACAGGATTGGTTCGTTTAAACTATTCTAAATTTAAATGTTATCTATGATGAGAGACGCTATTGAGCATTGAGTTTGAAGCCCTTAAGGTGCCAGAGAGGAAATTTTGACCTCAACATTTTAAGCAAGAAGAAGAGAAGCCTTAGATTTACTCCGCATTTAAACATTTCGTGTGAAAACTAAACGGGTCACGTGTTTAGGATGGGAAATAAGTGGCTTCATTTCACATCCAGGATTTTCGGATCTAGCCCCTTCGGGGCTTTGAAATCAATACTGCAGTCCTGTTTGACTGAATAGCGAGTTTATGTATGTGTGTTTTTCAGCGACGGAGACGGTAAGGTTCTGATTTGAGTAGATCCTGACCAGCTGAGGACGACGGTAAATCAGCACTTTTACCGTCCTCGATTTTGCGGGGCGGAATTGCGGGTTTTTCCAAATCGCTTCAGTCACTCTACCGTCCTCAAAAGTGCAAATACATAAACTCGGTAATTAATCACATAACATGTCTTACTTCGTGTCGAAGTACTTGAACATCACATTCGTCATTTGTACAAGTAATTTCCATCATTGGACAATTTGTATAATGCTCCTATACAGAAGAGAAAAATATTTTGAATAAATACGCCTTTTCGACCATAGCCCCTAATTACCGCGCGGGTATTTTTTTGTCCGCTTTATCCCACTAATACCGTCCCAGTCCTTTTTCCGCACCTATAGACAATAGAAAAATGTGTCAAAAAAGGATTGGATCAAGTTTAGGTGGATGATTAAATAGTTAAGTGGCACGCGTCTGACCGCGCGACTACGATCGAAAAGGTGTATTGGCTGAACAATCTCGTCAGATCGCTACCTTTGTTTTAATCCATCCTTTAGAAGAGTTCAATGCTTGGGAATGGGATGTCTCTTCACAAACCCAGTATCTACGGCAGTCATTGCCTTTTTTCATTTGAGATTTTTTTAAACCGACCGCTGCGATGGAGTGTTAATGAGAGAGGGAGACGACGAGAGAAGTTTTACTATTTATATAAATCATACTTCGTCGCAGAGGTTTCCGTACGGGAAATTTTCCTATGAAACAGACAATGCGCACAGAGTGTAATACGAAGCGATAAACGTGAGATACACTCTTGTACAGATCAGGGAAAAGGTGATCTGATAAAATAGTATACTGGTCACTGCTCAACCTCGAGGTTCCCTGTGTATTATCAGCTTTTTTATGCTTACTGATAGCGCTAGATAATACCCTGGCATTGGCTGGTTTTCGAACGCGTAAGATTACGTAATTCAAAAACAAAACGTTAGATTTCATTCGTTCCCGGATTTGAAACCATTGCATTGCAGTGTAGTTTTGTAACGTCAGATTTTTTTATGGCGTATTTATGATGTGCACCACTGGAGAGTCTTCTGAAAACTTTTTAAATTTTCCACCCAATACGTCACTTAAACAATAGAAAAAGTGACGTATTGGGTGGAACAAAAACAGAAAAGTTGTATAATTTCGTGAAGTCATTGCAGTGGTGCATATCATGAATTGTTTCGAGAAGTTCCCCCTCTGAGAGGGGGAACTCGCATCAGCCAACACCAGGGTATTCTCTGGCGTCAATCAGTAACGTAAATAAAGCCCGGGATACACGGGGACGAAGTTGGTCACTGGTTTCTTGTAAGAGTGTGGTTCAATCGTAGATTATAAGATTTTAAAAATGGTCTACATCATATCAAACCTTTAACTCGATAAACATCTTTTGAGTTCCACAATGGACACAGTTCTTAATTATGTACTGGCATTTTTGTTGATGTCTTTTCATGTTTTTTCTTATTCTTTCTTCATGGCAGCCATCATTTTTACATTTCACCATGACATATTGACATGTTTCTTCATGGGCCTGAAACAATGATATTAATACCTTATCGGCCCTTTTTTATAAGAATACACTTTATAAGAATGTCCTTGATGAAAATGACCAAAAAATTAAGAATACGCTAAGAATATAACCTTCATGGAATTTTGCTACTCAAGTTTATAAGAATGTCATTTTTCATTTTTTTTAGAGCATTTTTCATAAATTGTAAGTAAGGCTCACTCCTTTCACAAAAATGCCATTTTATGCTTGAAACGTATGTACTAAATGTTAAATCTAGTCTGAATTAGGATCCTAACCTAAGAATGCTGTAAGAATATTTTAGGATAATTTTCCCAAAAAAGTTAAGAATATCCATGATAAAATGGATTTACACCATTCTTATGAAAAAAAAGCGTGTAAGTCAAGTTAGCCTGTATAAACTTCCCTTATATTATATTATTCAAATCTAGAGTTTTGGGTCTTTTTATTGGAATTTTACGTAGTATTAAAGTAACCATAGTGTGCAGTCTGAACCCACCCCCCATTTTTATTCAATCCCCCCCTATATACCCATCCCCCTATTTTTAGAATGTTGTGAACCCGCACCATTTACTGCGATTCACGGCTGGAACCATTTAATACTAAAAGCATCATGCTAATTAAAAAACCTCAGATTTTTTGCCATTTCTGAAAGTTGAAAAATAATTGTGATCTTCAGTCTCAATCAGTAAAAGAAAATACAAATATTTAGACCAAAAAGTTGTTATCTCCCCTTTTTTATTTGACCCACCCCTCCCCCTAAAAGTGAGAGAAGCACAAATGTTATTAAAAGAAAAATGGGGTGGATAAACGCCCCTTTTGAACACCATAGTTTTCAATAAACGGTCGGAGAGTAGTAATATGGTACGTAAAAACTGTACCTCATAGTCGATGATTTTCCCTTCCCATTTACATCCTATTTCATGTTGTTTACATTTGTTAGTACTTGGTAATGTGATCAAAAACTGAGCAAATCGATTTTTATCTTTTGGTAATAACATAGGAAAAGCTAAGAAAAAATTCAAACAATAAGTAAGGTTCGAGACCACTGCTTTTTATAAGGACTGTGGTACCTTATAGTCGATGATTTTTCCTTCCCATTTACATCCTCTTTCATGTTGTTTACATTTTACGTCGACGCTTGCTCTCACCATCCTATCCACCATTCCGATGTAATAAACCTGAAAAATTAGAAGTAGTGGTGTTAAGCTTTCCGTAATGAACGAAGGACTGTTAGAATGTAATTTAAACCTCGAAATAATCTTTGAATCAAATACCTAATCGGCCCTTTTCACGTCGGCTCTCTTTACGTCTGCCCTATTTTGCATCGGTCCTTTTTACGATAAAGCTTAATTTTTTTAAGATGAAGCATGTTGCATTGCACCAACGCGAAAAAAAACTTCTCGCGTCCCCAAGCCTTAAAATTAAA
Source organism: Clytia hemisphaerica (assembly GCF_902728285.1). Lineage (NCBI taxonomy): Eukaryota > Metazoa > Cnidaria > Hydrozoa > Leptothecata > Clytiidae > Clytia > Clytia hemisphaerica. Next base: position 10,305 of record NW_027104093.1, on the reverse strand, counting down.
AAGTGTGAATCTTATCTGAATCTTATCTGCGTTTCTTATTCATGATTTGATTGGTACGGCTTCAACCAAGATCCTGGATAAGTGTCATGGTTATTTTTGTTGTCTCGCTGAGTGCGCGTTAAATGGAATGGCTGTTTTTTTTCACAGCATGGTTACGCTGTGATATCATGGTTAGGCTGTGATACGCAAGGTAGCCAATGAGGTTATTTCGTGAAATTCTAGGTAAAAGCTTTAGAAAAATTTGCCAGAATCTCCTTATTAAACATCTTAATCAGAACGCAATTTTTAACGAGGAGGTTGTCTATAATCCAAAGGATAAGCCGTGCACTCCCTGTTGAGGATATCGCCCGGGGGGGCACTGGGTTTGCGGACTGACGGTATGTGCGGGCCAAAAATTGGCTTTTAAAATTGCACCCCTACAATGCAGCAAAAATCAGTGAAAATCATACCCTTAGAGTGCATTTTCCCCCAAATTTTCGATCCCTTTCGTGCAAAAAATGGTCAAAATTTTAGCATTTTTGGTCAAAATATCTAGATTTTTCAAGAATTTTCTGAAATTTCTACCCTTACAGTGCATCTCTAGTTTTTCCGACCCTTACAGTGCATTTTAAACATATTGGAAAAGGTACCCTTAGGGCCCGCACATACCTGTCGGTCCTTTTACCCAGCTGCCCCCCCGGGGGATATCGGATATCCAGGGGTTTAACGATTTTTGTTCAAAAGTGGATATCCAGGGGGTTAAATATCTACAAGGGAGCGGATATCGAGGGGGTAATGTATTTTTTTTTCAAGTAAAAAATACGATATCCAGGGGTAAGCATCTTTATAAGAGAGGATATCTAGGGGGTTGAGCATATTTTTAAGAGCGGATATCCAGGGGTCTTTACTAATAAAGTAGGATATTCAGGGGGTTCAATACTTCGAAAAATTAATATCCTCAACATTGGGGATAAAATCTTTTTCTGGAAAAGCCAATTACTTCTAACAGGTTAGACACGAGTTTTTTATCACTTGTCTCATTCTCTAACTATAAATCCTCACCTTTTCCGGGTCATATACAGAATTGCAGTTTGGGCATGTTATCGGTCTGTAAATTATAAAATGAAATGATACAATTGATACAGCTTTATTTATGGAGTAAATAATTGCTGACGGGTGAGGTATTAGGATGTTCTTAATGAAATTAGTTCTTTCCTTTATTGATTTCAGAACTTTTTCTCGACATTTGTATAATGAAGACATTTTTGTCAATTGTCTCGAAATAAATATCCTATTTTGGTGATTAACCAAATCCATAGGTATTTGTTTTCGCCAGTATTTTTTCTTGTTCTATTGTTCTATAGAGGCTCGTGAGATGTTCTTTAGAAAATCTTTACAACATCTAAAATACCCTCCATCCCTTATGGCAAACGTCTGGGACAGCTTTTTAGGACTCACTCTCTGTGAGGTACTCTCTCCCAGGTAACCAAAGTCTTTTATCGGAGCCTTTGAAAGGGTACACGTTTTTTGTTTTTTTTAAGAAACACACTTTTAAGAAACACGAGGCTCAGAATGCCTAAGTTAAGTTGGTGAAAATGATTTCTCGCTCTGTTTGAATGTTTTTGATTTTTAGTTTGACACGCGTTTTCTGAATTTTAATTAGCTTTTTCAGATAAAACCTAAGATACATATATGACACATGCTGAGGCTGAGAATGAGAAAATAACATTTGTTAATTCGGTTTTTTTTAAGAACCTTCCAAATCAAAATAATTTTTTTTCTTTGCATGAAAAATAGACTGGTTATGTCAAAAAGTTTAGAAACATGTAAGAAACATTTAAGGGTCAAAAGGCCGATTTCTTAAGAAACATTGAGGCTGCTTGGTAAAACTATTTTTCTTAAAAAAAACGTGTACTCTAATGGTGGCAGCACTCCATATTGATGTTGCCCGAATCTGACGGAAAAAGAATAGACCTTATCGGAGTTTTTGACTTTTCCAAAAAAGCGATGCATTGTAGAATTGTTTCGAGTGTATTACAAAAGAAATCTCTTAGGAATTCCTCGAGGGAATTCTATTGTAATACACTCGAAACAATTCCACAGTGCATCGCTTTTTTAGAAAAATCAAAAACTCCGATAAGGTCTATTTGACAGAAACTCCGATTAGAAATGGCGGATATAACCAGTCCAGAGTTTTGATATAGATCAGTGGGAACTTACCTGCTATTTTTCTCCAGCTCAGATTCCCATTGCGTCAGACAAAGACGGCAAAACGCGTGATGACACGGTGTAGAGTGTGCATCACGTAACAATAATTGACAAATGGTGCATTCTAGATCAGTTGAATTATCTTTCTTTACTAAATCAAATGCATAGCCTCGCTTTGTGGTTGGTTGCTCTTCTTGCCTCTGTGCCATTTTTATGCGTGCTTTTTATGTTATCTACTTTTATTCGTAACCTTAAACTAGAAAATGAAACATATAACAGGATGGGAATTTACAATTTATGCGAATTCAAAGCACATTCGCGAAAATTTGTTCCGCGCTTAACTAATTAGCGAAAGTTTCTTTTGTCGAAATATTAAAATTAACACATTCGTGAACGTTTTCTGAAGTTGATGTGATGTTGATTTTTAAAATATACTCTTTTGTGCTTAATTGTAAGGGGGGGGTTGCTTTGCAAATTTTCGGGAAAATCATCCCCAATAGCATTTTATAATGACCCCCCGCCCCGACATTTTATGAAATGTTGCTGAAAAACTGTCAAAACCTTCATTTCCCTAGGGGTTTTTTGGAAAAATCACTCCAAAATCACTTAAAATGGACCCCCAATTTTATGAATTTTCTTCCGGAGTACCAACCACCCTACTCATTCCACCCACCACTACAATTAAGAACAAAAGAGTAAGCGCTAGCCAATTTCTAGCTCTGCTAAAATGAAACTAATGCATGCATTACAAAAAACATCATATAGATAGGTTTTTGTATCAATTTTTCAAAGATTTTTAAGTGTTGACGATTTAAAACAAACAAGTAATTCGAGGCAACATAAACATCAATTTAAAAGAGTTTCTGATTACAGAAAGACACGCTTTTTTATAAGAACAGTTTTATAAAAATAAGAGGCTGAAGATTGGCCAAAACCTAAGAACAAATTAAGAACAATCCTGAGTCTCAGATTTCAGAGATCACTTTGAAAGTACTGATTTTAATAAATATTAAACCCATTTTAAGTTTTTAAATAAAAGATTAAGCGTATTAAGAACATCGTAAAAACATTTAAGCCTGAAAACTTAGAACAGCCAAGCCTTAACTTAAATTTACTGGTTCTTATTGAAAAAACTTTCGTAATACATTTTTTCTTCCTTTTTGGCAACCCTTTTATCTTTTCTGAATTTGACCTTACATTTTTCTTCCCTATCTATTTTTAATAAGAATATATTCTGAAGCCTTCAGATGTTCTTAATTTTGAGTGTTTTTGAGTCATAGACGTACGATTTTTCATGAAATGGCATGGAGTCTACAAAGTCTATAAATGTTCTTAACACGTTCTTAAACTTTTGGACAACTTAAGAGGCATCCTTTCTATATCAAAAAATATAGCCCTAATTGAAGCCCTAATTGGTTTAAATTGAATCAATAAATTGTCCCACAGATGAATGAATTTAGGGATTTTTATCTATTTGAAATATTTTCTTTTTTACCGGACAACCTCTATAGCCCAGTGGTTGTTGTGTCCTGTAAAAAATCATCAATGTCGTTTTTTTCACTTTATACCTGTATTCCGAGCTAGCACAGAAACATCAAAACAACCTCAATAGACGCGGGGGGGGGGTAGGAAAATTTTCTAAATTCTAATAAGCGGGGGGATGGAATAAGAGGGGGTAATTTGAAGACAGATTTTTTTAACTTAAATCAATTTCAACAACAACAAAAAAGAAACTTTAACATATGAACACGTAAAATAAGAACCAAAACGGAAAATTTTAACAAATTCAAGGGTTATGTATACCGTAATAAAATGTTGAATTATTCGAATTCAATTAGCGGGGGGGGGGGGGGGGTTCTTGATAAGAGCGGGGGGATGGATTCTTTTTCTCTAAACAATAAACGGGGGGGACGTCTATTCGGGATACAAGAGTGCAGAACTACCGGGTGCACCAAAAAAAAGTATACAACTTTGTCGAGATATAGTGAGCTTCAGGATTTAATTTTTTTGTTCATTCTTTTTTTATCGTATAGAGGATGCTCTAACTTGAATTTTGAGCTATTATACATTAAATTTGAAAAAGTAGTTCGAAAGTTATTTCCAAAAAAATAACTTTTTTTCAATGTTGAAATTTCAAAAAATCATTAAAAACAGCAATCACGCTATAAATAAGACAAAATGATAAAAAAACAAGTTCATTGTTTCTTTTATTCTTTTTTCTCTTATCTTATATTTTGCCAACAGTTTGCCCATCTTATTTGCACGTCATGAACATTTCCAACACCATCAAACTCAATGCAGACCTAAGTTCTTTGAACAACTGGTCGAGGAATGGTGATCTATTTTTTCAAAAATTTTCTCACATAGCATAACATCAAAACCTTTGAGATTTCCAAAAAAAATTTTCAGCTTTTCCAAAAATATTATCTTACATGGGAATAGGTTGTTTTACCATATTCTTAAATTCCGTGACGAGTTTTGATGAAGTTGTATTTTTTGGTATTTTTATGTGTAAACAAGGTAAGTGTCAAGAGAAAAGTTTGCTCGCTGTTTTTGATGGTTTTTTGAAATTTCGACATTAAAAAAAAAGTCAGTTTTTTAAAAATAATTTTCGAACTACGTTTTCAAATTTAATGTATAATAGCTCAAAATTCAAGTTAGAGCATCCTCTATACGATAAAAAAAGAATGAACAAAAAGATTAAATCCTGAAGCTCACTATATCTCGACAAAGTTGTATACTTTTTTTTGGTGCACCCGGTAGGTCATTTACTAGGTCTTTTTACCGCTAGTCTATTGGCATAGTGCGGAAAGGGGTCTGATCCCCCCTTCTTAAATGACCCCCCCTTCTTGACATTCCCCCAACCTTTAAAAATGCCTATCCCCCAGGGTTTTGGGCTAAATTTTTTATGGTAAAAAGGGAGGGGAGTAGTTCTACGGTTTATTTTATAGCAAACTGCACTGTTTCGCAGTGATGAATCGCCAGGGGTAGCAGTGGCACGGGTTTATGACAGTCTGTGCCATTTTCACTATTGTGAAATGCATTAGTTTGGAATAGTTTTAACACTGCTCCCTGAGTCTTTGAAAATCGTTTTGAAATATTTATATTTGTTACTTTCCCCCAAAACTGTATTTAGCGTACAATCATGGACAAAAAGGTTTGTAGACTTCTGCAATATTTGCAAAATACTTCAATATCGATCAAAAGCAAGTTCCCAAGAGGTTATGGGTGCTTTCCGAACCCATCCAAAGCTGTTTACTGCAGTCTAACCACAAGGGCTAGCCAAAAGGGCTTGATTAACACCAGTATCAATTGGGAAATGCATTAGTTTGGAATAGTTTTAACTCTGCTCCCTGAGTCTTTGAAGATCGTTCAAACTTCTTTTTTTGAAATATTTATATTTGTTACTTTTCCCCAATATTTCCAGCTGACACACGATGTTGTTTCAACGTTCGTCTAACATTCACAACGTCCATATAACGTTATATGAACGTTGAAACAATGTTGTGTGACATCTGGGTTAGCGTATCAGCTTTTGCGTATGTAGATGGAAATCCGTTCAGTTTAAATATAAATACATTTCTATTGGATCAAGTGATTGGAAACAAAAATATGAATTTGAAAGAGGAAGGTCTGGTATGGAATAGTCTCTCGCGAACACGAGCAGGCCTTGTGTGGCTGGAGGGACTGTTCCATTCCGACCAAGCTTAGGATTTAGGCGATTGTAGAATTTTATTTATTTATACAGTGAAGATATGCAATATCTCTCATTGTAGAAAAGTATTGATATATAAATAACTAAAACTGATAAAAACGAAAAAAGTATATTTATATTTTCCGTCTTGCCAGTAAGAGGGTTTTTGCTCTTGAAAAATACAGCGGAAAAAAAACTCCTACTACAATCAAGGTAGATATTTAGTAAAAAAAGGGGAAATTCCCACGAAATGTTATAGCCACAAACGATTTGGAAGCGCCCTAACTTTGGTTGAAAGCGTAGAGTTCTCACTCTGAGTTTTAACATTAGACTTAAGATCCAGAAGTTCAAGAATTGTACAATAAGGCTCAGAATATAACCTGGAAGTCAATGAACCCCTCCAAAATTGAAATATTCGATTACATTTTACAAAAAGCCCAAACGTGACTTTCTCACCCCAACTTAAAATTTCTAGCGACCGTAGTGCGATGGTAGAGCATCCGGCTACAGTTCGCAAGGTTGTCGATTCAACCCCCAGCCGGGTCATATCTTAGATTCCCAAAATGGTACTTGATGCCTCTTTGCTTGATGCTCAGAAAGATCACGGGTAAGATGAGTAATCCAGGGAAAGTGTGGCGCCCTCCCTTTACCTTTGGGTAGATAGCTATCGAAAGAGGAGCCTTCGGGTCGCCTCCGACTCCGGTCGCAGACTTACTTCCTTAAAATTACTAAAAACGTGGAAATAACCAAAATTGTCAACATATTTTGACGTATATTAAAAATTTTGGTTATTGACAAATTCAAAAGATCTACAGTATCACAATTAAAATCCACTTCAACCCGGGGGTCATGTAGTGAACTATATCCGAGCAACTTACATTTTGACGTAGATTTTAAAGTATTTCATTTTTTTCTTTCCCATTACAGAGTATCAGTGTCGGATCAACAGTATTGTTGAAGTCAGTCAAAGGGACACCGTACTGGATGTCTCCTGAAACAGTTCGCGGAACGGGATGTAATCACAAGTCTGATATCTGGTAAGAAGTCCTCTTTCTTGCAATTTCATCAAAGTCAGGAATCTTAGTTCAGGTCATTTAAAGGTTTTGTTTTTAAATAAAAGTGTTTATCGGCGATCCAAAGAATATCGGCAATCTGATTGGTTACAAAGAGTACAATATATCTTGTATTTGTACAAAATAATTGACGAAAAGATGTTGTTGCATTGTAGCGGTAGAAGCAATCTAATATCACTTTGCTATAAACAAAAGTGCCCTGTTGTATACAGTGCTTATTTCCGACACAAAAAGTGCATTTTTTGGGTCACCGATAAACCAGTTATCAGACATTGGCTCGTACAATATGGAAATATTTTACTCGTTCTGGATTTTCCGTATATTTTATGGTATCGTATATATTGTACGGAAAAATGTCAGAACTCGTAAAATATTTCTCATATAGTACTCCCAACTGTCCGATAACTATTACATATCAGAATATCAGATAAGGGTTTTGTGTTTCAGAATTGTAAATAGATCTAAGAGTCGGCTTGAATGCCACTCTTTTTGGACCTACCGGGAGGTCCTTTAATTTGACCGTTGTCCGTTCGTCTGTTACAAGCTTTTCTCGGGATTGGCTCATTAGTTTATTTTTATTTTTTGCACAATGATACAAAATAGCAATGCCTGAAAAGTAACGGAGCCCGATTTTTGAAAAAAAATTTTGGGGGGCAAATTTGGGCCAAAAACTACCTAAAAATAAGGTTTTTTGGACTTTGTGCAAAATTGCTTCATTAGTTTTTCCTGATTTATGGCAGAAAGATAGAGTGCAAGGTGCCCTAAAATGTGGCTGAAGTTATTTTTCTCGGAAAATTTTTTTTTCGTCGTCAAATACGGATTTTCGCAAATTTGGGCCAAAAACTACCTAAAAATAAGGTTTTTTGGACTTGGTGCAAAATTGCTTCATTAGTTTTTCCTGATTTTTGGCAGAAAGATAGAGTGAAAGGTACCCTAAAATGTGGCAGAAGTAATTTTTCTCGGAAAATTTTTTTTGGGGAAATTCCCTTTTACCATTTTCCTGTTAGCAGCTTTTCTCGGGATTGGCTCATTAGTTTTTTTTAATTTTTTTGCACAATGATACAAAATAGCAATGCCTAAAAAGTGACGGAGCCCGATTTTTGAAAAAAAAATTTGGGGGGCAAATTTGGGCCAAAAACTACCTAAAAATAAGGATTTTTGGACTTTGTGTATTTTTGGCCGTAAAAATCGGATTTTCTTATTTGGGGAAATTCCCTTTTGTCATATTTAGGGAAAATAAGCATTTCTCGAGATTGGCTTGGTATTTTTTTCTTATTTTTTGTATAGTGATATAAAATGGTAATATGTAATGGTAATTTGGGTAGAAAAGTGCCTAATGTTTGTTTTCTTTTGACTTTTTTTGACTAATTTGAGCTCTGATACTCACGGTATCTATTCAAGCTGCTCACTACACTTTCTTATTCCCTTGCTATTTGTCCTATTTTTTTCTGATTTTGATCAACAGGTAGGTCCATTCAGCATGTTGCTTGTTGATTTTCAGACCCCCCAGTGGTTTGCGTGAATGTCTTAATGGGTCTTTTCGGTTGCGTGAATGAGTGAAAATAGTAACAATAGATATGCGTGAATGCGTCAATTGAAAAATTTGCGTCGTGAGCGTGAAAATCTTCTTTTTGATTGCGTGAATACACCTTTTTCGAATTGTTATTTAGGCTTTTCGAATTTTTTAGTTTTAGTGTTCGGATGTTTCTATTTAGTTTCATAAAATTGTATGTCGCAAAACTCAACAAATAAAAAAAGCATTATGAAAAAAGCACTTCCGGTTCTTGAGTTATTTTGATTTGAAATTTCTTTATAAACAATAGAATTACATGGAAACGAGGCCGGGCTGTAGGTTTTAATTTTTATGAGGGATTTTACCGTGAACAAAAACAGTCATAAAAATTGATAGGAAAAAGCTTTTGAGCTCAAATTTTCAGCATGCGCTTGTCTTTATAGGAGGAATACAAATATATAGTTTTGAATATGGCTTGAAGACCTTCGAAAAATACCAAACAATTCGGGAAAGGTGTTATCGTGTATCTGTGATATTTTGTGTGTGAATACGTGAAATTTTTTTTACATCAATTGTGTGCAAATTTCCCTATGTTCCCAGAATATTTTCCGATTTTCTGAAAAATCGGGTATGCTTGAAACTCGAGAATGCGTGAATGCGTGAATTTCGAAAAAAATGCGTAATTGCGTGAATTAAGAGGGGGAGGTGGCGCTCCCCAAAGATCTGACGATTACAACAACATTTTTTAAGAGCATGTTCAGACGTTACGGTTCCGTTCCGAAACGAAACGTCAAAAAAGAAGACATTAGCGAAACAGATCGAAACGGTTTCGCTTCACTTTTTTTCATCGGAACGTAACTGCTCCTTTTTCTTGCTCCGAAACGTTCCGAAACCAATATAAACACACTCGATCCGTAACGAAAATCATACTGGAGCGAAACGGAACAGTAACGTGTGAACATGGTCTAAACTTCAAGTACCTTACCGTGTGTTTTTTTTAATTATACATTCTCTTCGCTTGGTAGAGTATAAAACTTAATTCAACATATATCTTTTAAACACATGTAGAGGGATGTCAGGTGTAAAGGATTTCGACATTCTTCTTGAATGACATCGCTTTGCATATGCATCGGGCACTGTAAAAAACCTGAAGAAATACTTATCTCTTAAACATATCATTTTCAGGAGTGTTGGATGCACGGTGATGGAGATGGCAACGGGCAAACCTCCATGGTAAGTGTGTTGGATAGCTATCCTAAATACACCTTTTCGATCGTAGCTGCCAGTTGCTGCGCGGGCATTTATTTGTCCGCTTCATCCCACTAAAACCGTCCCAGTCCTTTTTTGACACATTTTTCTATTATGCTATAGGTGCGAAAAAAGGAGTTGGACGGTTTTAGTGTGATAAAAATGCCCGCGCGGCAATTGGCGGCTCCGGTCGAAAAGGTGTATTTGATAGGGTCGATATTTTAGGTGGATAGCCCAGTAATCTAGGACTTTTAGGCAGTCTTTCGGGCTCAATGGTCAGCCGGCTATCTTTGAACTGAACGGTACACTGCAAAGAACGGAGATTCGAACCGTGAACCTCTGGCTTCTATCGCTGACGCCCTTGACCACTTGGCCATCGTTCCTTTGATTGTGATCTGCAATTCCAAAACTTACCTGACATTCTAAACTCCCAAGAACACCTAAAATCTTCTCACTTCTCACTTCTAGGCTTTTTAACCCGTTAACTGCCACTCCCAGTTGGCACACAACGTTATTTTAACGTTTAATAACGTTATTTGGACGTTATGAATGTTATATGGACCTTGTTTTGACGTTGTGTGCCGTCTGGG
>NW_027104092.1:0-23109 GCF_902728285.1 Clytia hemisphaerica | reverse complement strand
AAAACTTCTGATTTCATGCCTTTTTGTGTCTTCTTTACGTATATTTTTCACCAAAAACACTCAAAAATAAAATCAGAAATTTACACAAGATGCGCGAAAATTAATGGGCGCGAGAATATCCTATTTTATGGGGTGCGCGAAGGCGCGAATTAAGGTATACATGTTTTTTTTAATAAGCATACACAAATTTGAAAACAGGCTCGGAAATGCTAAAGATTCACGAATATAAGTCTCACGAAAATTTTCAATTCCCGTCTTCGCAAAAATAAGCCCCGCAAGAATTTAATAATTTTTGAAAAAGAATCATTTGTGTTTGAAAGAAGCACAACAGTTTTTATTTTTTGACAAAATCTCAAATGTTTCGAAGTTTTCTATGAGTCTACTGTTCGATCTTTTAGTCTTCAGGTTCGAGTTTTCGAAAAAAAACTCGCGAAACGTAGTAATAATAGTAGTAATGTACCGAAAATAAGTCCCGCGAAAATCAAATAATTTTTGAAAAAAATTTGCCTCGTGAAAATATAAGTCCTCGCGAAAATTAATCCCCTCAAGGTCAATGAAGATATTTGCAGGTGGTTAAATCATTTTATTTTCGTGCTAAATTGATAGGCATCCAGTACAGCATTTGCAGATGGCATCCACGAATCAGACACGTATACATTGACATCTTCCAATACTCGAGATACAGCATCATTGAATCTGATCGAAAAAAACTGTGACCCAGTAAGGGTAATCACTAAATCATATCCACCTTTTGTTGTTTGTCTTCTTTGAATTGTTATTGTGACCAATTTATTGATTTCCAACGGACGAGGAAGTATGATACAACCATTTGACGATTTTGACGTAATGGAAGGCGAGCAGATTCTCAAATGGCTAGTGCTGTCCATAAAATCCAACTTCAACAATCCTTCCCTCGCGCTGTTCAAGTATTGCGTGACGTGAAGTATGTTTGAGTCACTATCTCGTATACCAAGAGGGAGCAAGGTGATTTGGAGTGTCCATGTGTTATATAGTTTCTTAATAGTTTCAATAAGGTGACCTTGAGTGATTCCTACAAAATGGAAAAGCAATTAAATTGAACTTGTACAAATTTTACGTAACGTATACTCATTTTTCTAATACACCCCTGTGTCACAGACCCACTAGGACCCCAGCTCACAGCGTAGGTTAAGAAAAAGTACTGTTTCTTTTAATGAAAATCTTAAAAGTAAATATCTTATTATTAAAGTAACCCAACCTCGCTTATCTTTCTGCCCCTTTAGTTAATTTCTAGAAGACCTAAAAGAACTTAAAAAAAGACTTGATTATTGCAGGGAAAATATGGAGACGGGCTGAACTACAGGTTGGGCAAGAAATATGGTCTGTACAGACTAAAATTGTATAGCCAAGGTTTTAAGTAAATAGTATAATTTTGACTTTAAAAATATCTATACTATTAGCTTAGTTGCAAACAAACTCGGTAAAAACATGATCGCCTTTGCCGAAGACTTTTCGTATTCCCAAAGCAATAAAAATATTTTGTTATCAAAGGCAAAATAACAATCTTCTATTCCCAAGAGCAATTCAAAATGGCAAACTTTTTCTCTTTGTTATTGTGAGAGAAAATACTGCAATCTGATTGGATGCGATAAAACGAGCCGCAACGAAGTTTGTTTGCAATCAGGCGTTTGTATAAAGGCTTGGGGACACGAAAAGTTTTTTTCGCGTTGGTGCAACGCAACATGCTGCATCCCACCAACTTAAGAAAAAAGTGCGTGTCCTATGGTTTCTTTTTTTGTTTCATGGGACAAAGAGTGAGGGAGATACCCAAAAGACACGCTGATTTTGTCCCAGGGACAAAGGTGAGAGAACCCGGGGAGGGGGGGGGGGGGCTCATATGATCTGGCCTACGTCATGTACCGCGCTTAAGGGTTGGGTTTTTCAGCATCCCAAAATGCACTGTAAGGGTGTGTTTCTGTGAGATTACACTGCAAGGGTCGAATTTTAAAACAAATTCAAAATAATTGTTAAAAAGAATGGTTTTTACTTCTCGTTTGTTTGAAAAAGTTTCTATTGTCTGATAATTACAGCTGACAAGAATAAGTTTTTCTCAGAAAATTTCCCAAGCTTCTTCTTTCACGCAGATTTACAGCTGAGAAATATAGTGCACTATATGGGTTGGGTAAATCAAGAGAAAATGCACTGAAATGGTACCTTTTCAGCCATATTGAACTGCACTGTAAGGGTACGATTTTGAAAAGCAGATTTTGCACGGCACGTACCGTCGTTTCGAAATCGAGTGCCACCCCCCCCCCCCCCCCCGGTGAGAGAAGCACAAATATTATTAAGAAGAAAAATGGGGTGGAGACACGAGAAAGCGTTTTATGTTGGTGGGATTGAGCATGTTGCATTGCACAAACGCGAAAAAAACTTCTCGTGTCCCCAAGCCTTAAGTGTAGTGTACTGTAGTGTAGTGAAAACTTGACGAAGCATAGAGGTATAAAGAAAGACAGGAGATGAATTTGTCGGTAATTGATCGTTAAAGTCTTTTGATTTCTTTTATGTAATAAATCAAAAGAAATTCTAGGCTCGCCCAATGAAATACGACTTTTTAGTAGAACTCAAGTTTGCTCTGAATATTCTTACTATCAGCATCGAGGATTTCTAGCCTTCTAATATACGAGGCCTTTTTTTAATCCAAATATTTTCTTACACCAATGTCAGAAACAATGAATCTCGTCTCATCTTATTTCCAACACTTAAGTTAGCCAATAAGATTTCACCTATCAACAAAAGAGCTCAAATGCACGATATATGAGATTAGGAGCATGCATACCTCGTAATTTTTTTAATCGTAGGGCGAGCATGGTTACAATAGCATACTCCTCCTGTTTCTTTATACCTCCATGAACGGAGGTTAGACATCATGTTTGACGTCTGCAGAGTAATTAGTGCCATAGAAATTCTATTTCTCTTTTGTTAGTTGCGCTGGAAACCTCGTCATAAGCACTTTCACTAGATATTTCTCATGTGATACTTAAACCACAAAAATTAGTCTGTCATTAGCTTTTTATTATTTGAGACATTTCATTCATTGTCTATAAAATTCTTCACATACTCTTTTTTGCCCACCAGGGATATATAAAGGTCAGTGATCTATTACACGCTTTTTTCATAAGAATGGTGTTTATTCATTTCATGATGGATATTCTTAACTTTTTGGGGAAAATCATCCCAAAATATTCTTACGGTATTCTTAGGCTAGGATCGAAATCATACTTGAATTTAACATGTAATACACACGTGAAGCATAAAATGGCAGTTTTATGAAAGGTTTTGATCCTTACTGGGGAGTAATTTACAGTTAAAATTGCTCTAAAAATGACAGTCTTAGGTTCTGTTGCTAAATTTCATGATGGTGATATTCTTATCATATTCTTAATTTTTCGGCCAATTTCATCATGAGTATTCGTATAAAGTAAAGTAAGTCTGCGACCGCAGTCGGAGGCGACCCGAAGGCTCCTCTTTCGATAGCTATCTACCCGAAGGTAGGGGAGGGCGCCACTTTTTTCTGCCTGGATTGCTGCTCCATTTACCCTTGATCCTTCTCTTAATTGCTGAGCATCAAGCAGGGAGACATCAAGTACCATTTTAGAAATCTTTGGTATGACCCGGCTGAGGGTTGAACCCACAACCTTGCGCACCGTAGCAGGATGCTCTACCACTGCACTACGGTCGCTAAAATATAATCGTATAAAAAAGCGTGAATATTTACATACCAGAGTAAAACTTGCAACGTTTAGTTTCAGCATTAGCAGGTCTTATTCCTGAATCACTATTGTCCCAATGATAGACAAGAACATTGTGAAATGCTCGCAAATTTGTCGGCTTCCCGATCCACATGGTTGTCCTATTGTATTTGACGATGAATTTAGAGTCAGCTCCATTTGGGATTTGTTGAATTTGTACTCTGGTGAATTTGTTGAGAGGTAGTGGTGTTGATATTGTTTGACAGGTGGATGGGCTCGGATAGTTCAAGACTCCGCAAACCTAAAAACGAATTTAAAGAAAGTTGCGGGGTTGAAATACTTAATCACAAACCTTTCTGCTAGTATAATAATAGGTGGATATTAGAAAACATTGATTTCTCATAATTCACTTTGACATGTAACTCAAGCAAGTCTATCATCGCTTCTTGTGTATTCCTGGCTTCATTTCCCATCCAAGATTTTCAAATCTAGACCAACAAAAGCCGTGGAAATAACGCAAACAATTCAGAAAAAAATCGTTTTGGCCTAGCAAGCGTGCTTTGACGTCAAAATCCGGTGGACCTAATTAATGATGTCATTGCAGTGTTGACGTCAATTTGTTTTCAAAAAACCTAACATTCACACCCACTTTTCCGTCAAAGCTTTTTAGGTCTTGAATTTTGAACGCCATGGGGAAGGGTAATATACCTGTAATCTAGTTGTACCGCTTTCAAAAAGAATACTTGGCGTTCGATATTTCACACTCCGAAAAACTCCTTCCATGGGAGCAACTGCGTAAAAAGCACTTGTGTAGCCTCTAAATGTTGAAATGCCACGAGGTTTGAGATGAATATTGACCGTCCATAGTTTGTGCAACGTTTTTATCACGTCTCGCGGCTTATAATTTTTTGCTGTTGGCAAATATGTAACCACCATATCTATTGAGTAAATGAGTATATACATGCATTCAATACTACATAATCTTAACCTTGCACAGAAAATGAAATAATACTTGTAACTTCGTCCAGAAAATAAATCAGTTCTTACAAAAACAATAATCATATCGGTCTATCGATATTTTATAAGCACAATTCCAATCTACAATCAGTGCCATAACATATTGGCATTTTTGGCTAATTTACCATAATAGCGAGTTTATATATTTTCACTTTTGTGGACGGTCAAGTGACTTAAGTGATTTGGAAGAACCCGCAGTTCTGACCCGCAAAATCGAGGATGGTAAAAGTGCTGAATTACCGTCGTCCTTAATGAGTCAGGATGTAGACAAATGAAAAACTAACGATCTCTGTCGCAGAAAAACACACATACATAAACTCGGTAATACCTGATTGGACCGGCATCTTTGAAAAACATGAACTTTGCTTCTCGTCAACACACCTTCGAAGTTTCGGATGAAAATGTTCACCTTCAGGACATGAAGCAAATGAGACTTTCCCACCATCACAAATAAAATAACCCCTACAATCCAAAGGGAATACGAATTTGCCATCGTCACGGTATTCGCAGAACCTATCTGAACGACGGGGTAAAGATATCCCCACCTGGGTATTGATGGGTGTATTTTTGATGGGTGCACTGGCAGTTGCTTCGATAGTTTGGATAGCAGCCATTCTCCATTCACATTTGATGTTTTCACCCACATTCTCACAATAGTCTTCCCTCTCTTGCTCTTGATACACTAAAAACACAATCAAATGTTTGGCAACAGATTGTTTAGATATTCATAACGCGTAATGTTTTCTACGGAAAGTTTTTTGTCAGTACTGGTAATAAATGTCAGACAATTTTTTTCTAGCTTAAATTCCCCACTGCCATCTCGGAAACTTCAGAATCAAACCCTTTTGGAACTATGGATATTTTCAAGTTTCAGTAATAGCGCTCCCTTGGGAACAATATTTTTGACGGGTCTTTATACAGCTCTATGGAACTCAAATATATTTTAATTGTCAATTGTCATGGTACACCAACAAAGACAATTCCTGACCCCCTCTAAGAGGTCTGGGCTACCTTAAAGAAGACCTCCCAGTGCTTTTAAAGACCGATCTTTCATGAGCACCGGGAGGTCTTCTTTCACAATGATCAAGACATTAAGTATACGTCCCTTGGGGTGCAAATAGTTCTCTCTAGCAAGGCTACAGTGTTTTTCCTTGAAAAACCATTACTAATGCTTAATGCTCTTGAATTATTTTGCCTTATCGTTTTCAGAGAAACTTTACTAATAGTTAAGGGGGTTAAGAGCTACATACGCTACAGAATATATTGTCAGGCAATATATTGATGATACATTGCTGAGTGCCGGCAATATATTGAAAAGGTGTCCGCAATATATTGTCAGCTTGATTTGCAATTTTTCAACAATACAGGGGGATTGTTTACAGAAAGAAAATTCCTTTTGATAATAGAGCACCTGTTGTTTACTTCTTACATTACGGTCCGAAAACGATATTGTCAAATATAGTTATTCGTCAATATATTGTGTAGTCTAAGTAGCCCTTTCTTCAATTACTAACTTTGAGTTGCTGCAAGACAATATACCCAGCTCCCAACATCATTGTTGTTAACATTCGAATAATATTCAGCAACTTGTGGTAATCTTCCAAGCCGGTATCCTACACTTTCTGTCCCAAAAAGATTTTTTAGATCTCTTGCTATTCCAACCTAAAAATTACATTCAATGTGCTTGAAATAAGACCACGTTCACACGCTACGCTCCGTTTCACTCAAAAACGAAACGGTTCCGAAACACTAAGCCTATACTAGACGTCACCCGCGTTTTTTTGACGCAATTAATATAACGTCTATTCCACTTTGCAACTTTTTTGAATGTTTTGAGCCCAGGTTTTCGGGCTCTAAACATTCGATTTTTGACGTCACTTTTAACTTTCGAAGCTCCTGCAGTAGTAAAATAATCGAACTTGCGTCAAAGCACTTGAAAGGCTTCTCTTTTTCAAAAATCGTCAAAGTGGAACTCATCAAGAAACGAGATGAGAAATCCCGGTTTTTAGTGAGGTGCTCGCTACGAAACAAAACACCGTGTGAACGTCAAAATTGGAAACGTCAAAAAAGAAGACGTTACAAAGCAAAACAGATCGAAACGGTTTCGCTCCATTATTTTCATCGGAATGGGAACTGCTCCGTTTTCCTACTCCAAAACGTTCCGAAATGAGCATGAACACTTCCTATCCGTAACAAATACAACACCGGAGCGATACGGAACAATAACATCTGAACATGGTCTAAAATACCGTACTTACACATAACATTCCGAAAGTTCCATCAACAATCAAATCGATCTGATTGGTCAAATCTCAAATGAAATTGCATAACAAGTGATTTGATTGTTGAGGGAACGCTCCGTTTTATCGGACAAGGTGTATTCAATCGTTAAAAGTAAAATGGCGCGGCTTTCATCCCGGTGAAAAAGAGCGGCTTAACGCAAATTTCGAAATGACATACATCGTTTTAAGAAGAATTTTTTTATAAGAAATACTAAGATTATAAAAAGGCTAAGATTTAAAAAAGCATTAAGAACTTTTACTACTAATGTCCAGCCCCAAAAACTTCGATTATTTTCTTTAGTTAAAAAGACTCAGTTTTCCGTTCTTTCATCTACAGTGTAAACAAGAATCATGAGGCTCATTTCGATTATTGTAATCCTTAAAAATTATGTAACTGCCTTCATCAGAGCTACTTTGGAGTGACTTAAATCTTACCTGCCCATAACAAGTTGTCCCAACATCATCATCGATAACTAAATGATTGGTATCTAAAGCTCTGTAGTAGAATTGTGCGTATGTTACACCGCCATGTAAGATCAAGTACAATTGGAATGTGTTCATCAGTTTTTCCTGTAGAAGTATAAACAATAGCGAGATTATGTATCGGAGATATTCTACGGCTACGGTTGCAGGGCTGCCCGTGCATGTCGTTGTCTACTTTGCCCTGTACGGGAAAAACACCAAAATACCGTATAAGCAAAGCCAACATAATGCCGTACGTCAAATATCGAACTTGCTTTCACCCGCCATTACTTACCTTACTCACCCTCCGGGCTTATGAAACTGTCTCTAGGGCTGATATAAATCTAATTACTAATTATGCATTTTGTTGTATCTGGGCCTGTTTCTTAATTAATTTTTTGTCGAACGTACGATCGATAAACATGATTGTTTATTGTCCAACTTTGAGGTTTCCTGCACTCAAAATGAAAGAAACATCAAACCCAGAGTGATACAGTTCCATGAAAATTAGCCTTTCAACACTTGAATTGAGTTAACTTATATCAACTTTTCTGTTCATGAATAAGGCCTATCAAAAACCGGACGCTTACCTCGAAAACATTTCCATTTTTCGTACCATCCGAAGACATCCGAAGCCATGTAAAAACTAAAATTCTTTCCTTCGCCGAGTTTGTATCAAGATTGAATCCAGTTTGTTGCAAATCTGCAAAGATGGTCTCCCAATCGTTGCTATGGTCTGTTTCTGATAATTCGAAGAAATGGACTGAGCCTTCAAAATACCTTGTTAATAAAGAATTAAGACATATTGTCACCAAAAGTCTGTTCCAAAAGCTTTCAGCATATTTTAATACATTGTCTTTAAAAAAATATATTCATCCAAATATTGAACATGCTGCAGTGGGTCCATTTTGCCAATTTGTAACTATTTTTGGCCTCGTTTAAAGAGACTTATAAATTTTTCCCGGGTCAGTTTGTCGATTCAAATTACATAAAATCTAAGGATCCAGGGTTGCTAAGTAAGTTGGTCAATTGCCGGTTGTTTAGCCGGCCCTTAGGGACTTGGCTGCTTGTAAAAAAATATATGCAACTTTGATCTTGGCGAGAATTCCTCTCACGAAGGAGATTTGGTCTACATAAATAATTACAAACAAATAAGATAAAATCTCACCTCATCCAATAGGGTGCCAGAAAATTATAAAGGTATTTTGAAGGTGATGGTGATTTATCCCAGTGAAAACAGGCTTGTTTGTTTGCAATGTTTTGTGAATATGTACCAAATGACAAGAACCCATTGAAATGTATCTATAGTGGTATATAATGTGTAAGAGTTCATTATAGATAAAATTTTCACAAAAAAATGCTGACATTATCAGAAAAATAATTCTCAAGACATTCTCTCTCATTTTTTCTCCTTTGCTCTATGTATATGCAAAAGTTCAGAAGTATCGCCCCTTTTATAATCAACTAAATCGCTCCACGTTTATGATGAAAAAGAAATATGGAATATATAAAATGACAATTTTTCTTCCCTTCTAGATTTAAGGGCTCTGACCATAGTGAATATACTGATGTAGCCAACAAAACTATGGTATGTTATACATTTTCTGTTAGGCCAACTATTCCTGAATCTGAAAATTTAAAAATCGCAATGAAAAGTATTTCAACTTTGAGGACCAAATTTTCATCGATTTAGAAAAATTTCCCCAAAAAAATTAAAAAGAATTCGAACGAAAAAAGTTAGATACCCATTGAAATATTACCATATTTTTTGTTTAAGATGGTAGTAGAACATTCTATTGACGTTTTTCTAAAGTTCACAACGTCATTTTTGTAATTAAATTCTTAATTACTATTGACAGAATAAATTACCAAACAACTTGCAAAGGCAATTTTTTGTTAAAAGTGTCAAGGAAACCAAAACAAAAGTTTCATCTTCAAATCCCTTAAGAAATTTTCTGACTATAGTCAAAGCACCTTTCTTCGGCAGCTTTTTTTCTAACCCCTATAATTAGCACTTGTAAAGAAGCTGCTAGAAAATAAAAACTTATTTTACGTCTTACCTTGGCTTGGCCGCTATTAGTCGTACCGTCAGACTGATCAAAAGGTCTCCCAAAAAATTTGAAATCTGATATCATGTTTATACCCTCAATGTTTGTTAAATACTTTGCGCATGAATTTTCCATATAGTTTTTGCCATCAAGTGTCAAAACATCCCCGCAAACTGGATCGGCGTTGTCATTAGTGATGTTAAAGATGGTAAGGCCAAACTGGTCAATATCACTACCATTTGGATCTTTCTTCACTAGATCGGGAACAGTGGTAACTTGCCCGACAAATATTAAGTAGAAGATGTATAAAAAGAAAACAGAGGGTTTCCAACAAAAAATTTCCATTATATCCTTTAACTGACGATGCTCTCTCTCTTCATCACTCCACAGTACTAGTTTTTTTGTTTACTATCATTGTGCCAATTTATATACAGTATATACCAATTTTTATTTCTAAGAACAAATAAATAAATAAGAACACCAGCCTCAGATTTAGGCCCTCAAAACAATAGCTCTATTGTTCAGAACAATAAAAATTTAAGAACAATTTCACAGACTCAGTCAAAAATTTGCTGGCTCATATAAAACGGACGTCAATGAGTGGGAGAGGAGACTTAATTTCCATCATTTAATCTCCCTCCTCAACGAACGTATTACATAAACGCTAACGAGCCAATCATAAACCAAGGCAACATTTTCAAAACTCGTTTAGAGATGGAGAAAGAGAAAATTCAAAGAAAACACGTTATTTTTATAAGAACATCCAAAATTTTTGAAGCCTTTGAATGTTTTTAGCTTTTTGGGTTTCCAGCCAATAAATCTTCTTAACATGTTTTTATTTTCACCAATTTTTGACCATTTTTACCCATTCTCCAAAGAAATCAAGTGTTTTTGGGTCCTTAAAGCCTTAAAATGTTCTGGACTTGTTATTAACATTTTGGCCGTCGAAGCCTTATGTTTTTATATAGTTTATTCTTATAAACAAACGTGCAAAGTAATTTAGTCCATGAGCTGGGGGTCAAAATGGGCTCAATGAGGTTACCAGACATATTATATACCAAAAGATCCCAAATTTTATGTAGATTGGAAATTTCCATGTTAGCAAGGTCAAAAAGTATGGAATCGAAAGATTTCGGGTTTAGACTGAGGGGTGGTATGTTGTTAACACCTCAAAAATTGGGAATTTATTCTCTACCCTAGTTTTGTAAGAAAGATATAGACCTGAAATTTTTTGTAGATACTCATACTATCCTAAAGAATCCCAGAATGCAATATCAATGATATGTCATTTACTAAATCGGTTCTATGACGTCATAAAGGCGTGCCAAAACGATTAAAATCAAAATTTTCATGAAATCTAAGAAAAAAATCAACATCTTTAAGGTTTTTAGAGTTAAAATAGTATAAAAGCAATAAAAAAGCATTTTTTCATACAAGTATAGGTCTTAGCCATTCAAAATAACTTTCTTTGATTATTGATGGGGCGCCAAATCTTCAAAAATTCGATTTTCCTGTTTCGAGCCAAAAATGACCAATTTTACACCTCTTGGAGAAAAATGGGCTATGGGGTTAAAACGAATGTATAATTCATGGATACCATGAATATACAGTAAATTGAAAAAGAAAAACACCCAAAGTGACCTTTTTTTTTAAATGCTGTATGGTGGCGCGCCAAATCAACGAAAATTCAATTTTCCTGGTCAAAGCTCAATCTGATCAATCATTTTTTATCTGTTTTCTTTTGATATCTTAATAATTGCTTTCATAGCTGTTTGACGTAATTGTTATTACAAAGGTCTCCGAATGTAACAGTATTTGTCATAATTCAAGCAATTATCACTATTTAAACTCGTGTTATATTTTTTCATTCAGAAACTGGAAAAATTTATTCTTCATATGTGCCGCTTTGGACAAGGTTATGATAGTATTAGATATGGATTAGCGAAGTTTTTGAGATTCAAGACATTTTTAAAAATTATTTTCGTATTTTGTAATGGTGTAATGAAATTTAGCTGTTTTTTTATTTAAGAGAAAAAGTAGTACAGAGATAAAACAATGGTTAAATATAAAAAGAAAAGAAAGAAGAGTGAGAAAGATGATGACCCTGACTTTGTTCCTTCTCAATCAATTGCAAGTAGTTCTAAATCAAGAAAACACAAGGAAAATGACCGAAATTCTTCTAATGTGGTGAGTTTAGCCTTCGTACCATACAGTATTTTATTGCTTGTCTGATAAAATCAAAACGGCATGTGAGATATAGGGCAGTTCAATTTTCCTAGTATATTACATCTGATTCGTATAGATTTACTAATTTGCGATGGGGAATAGGAAACTTCTTTTTCATATTCTTTGTAATCATAGAAATAATGATATGTGATGCAATTTTAACCAGCCTTCCGTATGCATTTGATAATATTTTGCAACTTTTCCTCTTCACAGCAACAAATTTGCGTCATCCATTGCACCGATTCTTGTGAAGAGCTTGTGACTTTGACCAAGCTGGACACGTGGTTAAAACTAAAGGAGGCAGCCACTCTAAGAAAACACCCCCTTATGGAAACAAAATCAGATAGTCCAAGCGAAATACCTGCAAATATCCTATATCACCGGAAATGTTATCAGCGCTTTATCATGAAACGAGAAATTGATAAACTTAAACTTAAACACGAGATGATCCAGGCACAGGTTGGCGACATTGAAAAATATACCGATGGTATTGAGGAAACCGAAAGACGTGCAAAGCGAGTATGCTCAGACTCTCCAATATTGAAAGACGAATGTATTTTTTGTAAGAAGAGAAAAACAAAAAACCGAGAAGAAGAAAATTTAGTTCAATGTATTGATGAAAGAGGACGAGACCAAATATTAGAATGGGCAAAGAAAAAAGGTAATTTTGATGTGCTGGGTATTTCCAACCTAATTACCAATGAAGCCAAGTACCACAAAAGCTGTTATCAGTCATTTATCAAGGTCCCTGATGGCAAAGGAGAAGACAAAACTGAAATTGAAGCAGAAGCCTTTAAAGCAGTGATTAAGTATTGCTTAGAACAAGAAAGTTTCCATTCAAGTGAAATTGTCACGTTGAACTTTCTCATGTCCATTATGGAAGGAAAACTGAAGGACAATGATCTCACCATGGAAGCTTCCACAAAAAAGAACTTTAAAAGAAGTTTAGAAACGAAGATGCCATCCCTCAAATTTCTGAAAACAAGAAATGAAACGTATGTTTATCACCAATCTGTTTCCCTCGATGAAATTGTCTTGAAATATGTCAACGCTACAGAAGAAAATGATCAACTGAAGAATGAATGGAAAAATGAAGAGGTACAAGCTATCAAAACCTTTGATTTTATTCGAAAGGAAATCAGAAATTTAACTGACACGATACCTTGGCCACCACAGCCCCAAGATTTAACACCAGATAAAGTAGTCATCCCACCGATGCTGAATCTGTTACTCTCGACCCTTTTGAAAGGAAAAGATGGCACCTTATCGGAAAAAGCTGAAAGATTGAAGATGTCCATCGCACAAGATTTGATTTACGCCGTGACTAAAGGTAATTGTTTTATTTTTCATTCCTCCAATTTTAAAAGTAAACGTTATTCTACCCTTTGTTTCT
Organism: Clytia hemisphaerica; assembly: GCF_902728285.1. NCBI lineage: Eukaryota > Metazoa > Cnidaria > Hydrozoa > Leptothecata > Clytiidae > Clytia > Clytia hemisphaerica. Next base: position 9,953 of record NW_027104092.1, on the reverse strand, counting down.
TTTTTAAGGGGTAAAGAATTATTGATCACCTAGTCCTATTTTACCTTTTTACCTCATAGGCAGGGTAAAGACACCGAAGAGCATCCTACTCTCCCAAGCATTGTTAAAGCGTTAACAAACAACACCGAAATCATTACATCATTGAACAAATTAGGGCACGGTATCGCATACACACAACTCATGGAAATTCAAACAGAAAACGCCTATTTAATCGTTGATAAACAGAAAGAAAATGGAACGTTGCTCCTAAATGCACTTAAAGAGATCTTCAGCTTATACGTCGCTGACAATATCGACAGAAACGAAGAAACTTTAACAGGTAGGATCGATTCTTTAAACCTCGTAAAACTTGTATAAATTTTAAGTTTATATTCATCTTGAATGTTATAGATCTCCGTCTCAAACCTTATTGAAATAAAATCTCAATTGTAGGTTCGGGAACAACACACAAAGTGAATAATCTATTGATACAAATGAAGAAAGACCCATCTAGTGTAACATTACCACCGCTTCCAAACTCGTCTAAGTATCAGAGGCAGAAACGAAGATCATTCAAACTTCAAGACAATGATAATCAAGCTGTAATGATGCTCGGAGGAAAGAGAAAGGATCCTGAAAGTCGGAAATTCCCCGCAAATCCTTTCAAGGATTTCCTGTTTGCAGACAGAGAAAAATCAAATTTCATTTGGGCTCTCCTCCGTCGAGATTACTCCCCACAACAGATGATTCCAAGTTGGACTGGATTCAACATTTCTATCCAGAATGGGACACCAATAATGAAATCGTCAATCGAATATCTCAATTGCATTAACAAGCCAGCGACTGAAAAATCAACAATACATCAGGTAAGAGTACCATGAAATATCTAAGTTAAGCTTATTTTTATGTTTATCCTGCTTTTGCTCATATAGTTATGGCTCCTCTAATAATCATTTTACCCTAAGATAATTAAAATCTCGTACTATTTAGGTACTCTCCCGAGCACTGGAAATAATGGATTCCTTGAAGCTGAAGTCAATCGTTTGCGTTTTCGACCAAGCAATTTATTGCAAGGCCTGTGAGATAAAGTGGAAAGAACCGGAGAAGTTTCACAACTGTGTCCTGATGATGGGAATGTTTCATATGATCATGACGTACATGCATATCCTTTCAAAGCGTTTTGCTGATGGTGGACTGAAAGACGCCCTCATCCAAAGCACCGTCATTGCTGAAGGCTCCGTCGATTCAGCATTACGAGGAAAGGGCTACAATCGGGGTGTGCGGATGTACAAGCTCTTCTATGAAGCCCTTCAACGTCTTTTGCTCGAGAAACTTGTGGAAACTGGAAAATGTGGTCGAGTTGATGAAGTGTGCAGCCAACTTTCATTGGAGAAGATCGACGAAAATGTTTACAATATCTTGGACGCTGATGAAACAATCGAGCAGTATTTCAACAATTACATACATCGACCTGACAGATGAAATCAAATCGTCAGATTTTAATTTGCCGAAATTTTGGATCAGCTACATCGAAATGGTCGAGCTTCTATTGAACGTAATATATGCTTGCAGAGCTGGTTTGTGGGATCTTCTGCTTGAATGTATTCGTGAAATAATCCCATATGCCTTTGCCTACGATAACATCAACTACGCAAGGTACTTGTCTGTGATGCTTGGTGACATGTTGGCTTTGGAACACGACTTTCCTGAAATTTACGAGCAGTTCATTCTTGGGAATTTCACAGCCCAAATAAGTGACGGTGTTTTCAGCAGAGTAGAGACCGACAAAGTGATCGAGATGACGTTGAATAAAGACACCAAGACACCAGGTGGCACAACTGGCTTCTCGACGAACATAGGAGCAGTCCATAGATGGGAACTTAACGCTACATACAGGGCATCCCTTCGCGAAGTGTTTCATCAGCATTTAAATTTCACAAGTCAAAAGCACAAGCACAAAGATCTATCTCCAGCACGGATCAAAAAGGATGAAGCAGCCGTACAATCAATCATTTCGATCCTGGAGGAAACTTTCGTCCATCCATTTGCTGAGATGCCATTGCTGTCGATTTCAAGAGGAATTGCATTGGATGAAGCCACAGCAGACAAAATGCTTTCAGTTAAAGAGATAGGTAAAGAGCTCATGATTACCTTCAACAAGGAGCGTCTGGAAGAAGGCCATACTTTATCAATCTTTGATCGCATGAAGAAACAAAAATTACCCACTTTTTCCAATATTGCGATGTCAAAAGCAGCAAAGCACAAGGCAAGATTAGTGGCTATTGAAAGTACGAAAGAGTTGTTTGCAAAAATTGCTATCATCGCTCAATCTAGAGTCATCGATCTAAAACAACTCCTCTCATTTCCCCTGATTGAGCTACCTCTGTCATTGTCAGAACCGGATGGTACCTTGAAGAAAACAGCCAAGTCACGACTATTACACGCGGTCGAGGGGGAAACCACTCCAGTTGAAATGCTACAAGGAGATCACGCATTTGTCGTTGATGGAATGGCATATGTTCGGCAGCTCAAGTCTGGTGGGTTGACTTTCGACCAGTTCTCCACAAAGCTCTTGAAGTCAATCGTCAGCGCTACGCCATCGGCATCTAGAATCGACGTCGTTTTTGATGTTTACTTCGAAACTTCAATCAAAGATGTTGAACGCCAAAGGAGATCAACTGGTGAGATGACAGTCAAACAAATAGTCTCGTCAGCACCGATCAAACAATGGGGTCAACTTCTTTCATCAGGAGAATTCAAGAATAAGCTAATCACATACTTCCTGAACGATTGGAAAAGTAAAAGGCATCTGTTGGGTGACAAGATTCTCTATGTAAATGACTCCACTGAAACCTGGAAACTAACCAAACAACACATGGAAATTTGCGATCGTTTGCGATCAAACCAGGAGGAAGCTGATACAAGAATGATTCTTCACACAAAAGACGCAGCTTCAAATCATGAAAAAGTAATCATTGCAACTCCTGATACAGATGTATTCATCATTGCAGCTTCGAATCTCAATGCACTTCGCTGCAATTTGTTCATGCTAACTGGAACTGGTGATAACAGAAGGCTTATTGATCTGAACCTGGCATGTAAAAACTACTACTCACAGATCAACAAACCAGATTACACTCAAGAAATGTTCCTCAAAGCTTTGCCTGGTTTTCATTGCTTCACAGGATGTGATTCGATCAGCGCTTTCGCCGGACGAGGAAAAATCAAACCTTTGAAAATTTTGATACAGAAGAAGGAGTACGTTGAAGCATTTGGAGAGCTTGGGATGAGCTGGAACATAAGTGAAGAAACCCAATCAGTTTTGGAAAGTTTTGTCTGCCATATGTATGGAAAGAAAGATGCCTTGAAACTTGGAATTTCAGTAAACGATCTACGCTACGATATATATTGTCGAAAAAGTGGAAAGGTTTCGTGCGAAGGACTTCCACCATGTCTAAACGTATTAAGCCAGCACATCAAAAGGGCCAACTATCAAGCGAAGATTTGGAGGATGTGTCTCAATCCATTAGTTGAAAGATGTGATCCTTCGGAACATGGTTGGGGAATCGACGATGGTGGTTTGTTTGTCAAGTGGATGACTTGCAATCCTGCATTGGACGAGGTGAATATAAGATGATCATACCTTATCGTGTCTAGATCTAATCTAAAAGACTTCCTTTGAAAATGTTAGCCTCAAAATGATAGAAAACTATTTAGGGTTTAGAAAACTGAAAAGCCGCGCTCAAGTCTTAGAGAAACTCGTAGACTACTCATCTAAAAATTTAATTTAATTTTTAGGTACTCTCACTTGTTACGTGCGATTGCAAAAAGTCATGTGGAGCGACTTGTCCGTGTGTGATGAACAAGATGGAATGCAGTGATGCGTGTGGATGTGGTGATTGTGGAAATCGAGACGAAGACGACCAGGAAAGCGAAGACTTCGAAAGTGACGAAGAAAGTGATCTTGAGGAAAATTGATTTTTGAATATATGACAACTATTCAGCAATTTAGAACAATAATTTGATTCTCTAATGTAGTGTATTGAGAATGACAATGCGAATAAGTATCTCGAGTCGAGATCAGAGAGATCATCTACTGGGGTTAGTCTGACCATAAATTTATTATTTTGGTATCAACTGAAATTTCATTTTGATGAAAAATTATCCATTTATTGATATTTGATAATATGATTGACTCTTTGCTCTTCTTTAAATTTGCATTTAAAGGGTCCTTTGAAGCCTTCCCTTTAATTTTTACAATAATATTTTGTCACTCTATTTAGGTTTTTTATGTCAATAGTCTCTACCTTTTGACATAGGGCTAAAATTTGATTTTCGTTGATTTGGCGCGCCATACAGCATTTAAAGAAAGGTCACTTTGGGTGTTTTTCTTTTTCAATTTACTGTATATTCATAGTATCCATGAATTATACATTCGTTTTAAACCCATAGCCCATTTTTCTCCATGAGGTGTAAAATTGGTCATTTTTGGCTCGAAACAGGAAAATCGAATTTTTGAAGATTTGGCGCCCCATCAATAATCAAAGAAAGTTATTTTGAATGGCTAAGACCTATACTTGTATGAAAAAATGCTTTTTTATTGCTTTTATACTGTTTTAACTCTAAAAACCTTAAAGATGTTGATTTTTTTTTTTCTTAGATTTCATGAAAATTTTGATTTTAATCGTTTTGGCACGCCTTTATGACGTCATAGGACCGATTTAGTAAATGACATATCATTGATATTGCATTCTGGGATTCTTTAGGATAGTATGAGTATCTACAAAAAATTTCAGGTCTATATCTTTCTTACTTTTTGAAATATTAACAAAAATGTAAAACTAGGGTAGAGAATAAATTCCCAATTTTTGAGGTGTTAACAGCATACCACCCCTCAGTCTAAACCCGAAATCTTTCGATTCCATACTTTTTGACCTTGCTAACATGGAAATTTCCACTCTACATAAAATTTGGGATCTTTTGGTATATAATATGTCTGGTAACCTCGTTGAGCCCAAAATCTCAAAATTAGGCCCTCAGCTCATGGACTAATTGGTGTATAATCTACACACCAGCCCTGTGAAAACATCACCAAGTAGAGAATATAATTTTTCATATTGAAAATGCTAGACCGGATTCGTTTAAAATCTATGTAGTACTGTTATATGAGTTTGATGATAAAGGCCCCCAAGCGGATCCTCAATTCACACAATCACGCAATTTTTTTTCAAAATTCACGCATTCATACAAATTTTCCCCAAGCTTCACGCAATAACCCGATTTTTAAGAAAATCGGAAAATTTTCGGGAAAAATTGGGGGAAACATTGGAAAATCGGGAAAACTGCACATAATGATGTGGAAAAAAGGGAAAATTCACGTATTCACGCACAAAATAGCCCAGACTCACGCATTCAAAAAGTGGATTTTCACGTTCACGCAAGTTTTTTTCAATTCACGCATTGACGCTTTTTTTTTCAATTTTCAATTTACACGCATTTACGCAAACAGCTGGGGGGCATGATACGATAATTATGTTACGGGGTAATATTCCTTCCTTTTATTTTACTTTGATGTACAACAAATAACATAATGAACAAATCTCTAGGTGATCCATCATGCATGCATTTTCCCACGCATAATCTCTCCATAAATTGTTACCACATTTTATACGAAAAATTGATTATGATGAGAACTGAGACAAATTATGCACGAGGTGGTTGCTGATTGGTTGATATATTTATAGTTATAATTACATGATTTATAATAACTCTTCATTGGTAATTTTATGCTGTCGTCGCCAGGAAAAATTCCAAACAAAAGATTGGTCAAAAATGTCTGGCTGTATTTATATATACGGTGCAGAGTAAATTTTGGCCAAATCTGAGCAAACCATCAACCCTTGTGCATTTTCTTGAAAGTTTTTGTTTATTTTTAGACAAAATTGCCAAATTTTAAATATTTTCTAAATTTTGTTCAAAAAACGATTCTGACCCCTTACAGTGCACTTTGGGAAGACTGAAAACACACCCTGAACGACCGCACCTACAGTGGGCTACTTATTTCCTTTAGTGAGCCCTCTCCAAGCTCGGAATTCGAATGTTACCAAGTCTAAAAACCTACAGTTTTGGCGTGATTTAAAATATTTTGGGTTTCCAGGCAAAATTACTTTTCAAAGTTTGAAGTTTTACAGATTTTTTCTTTTGTCAAGGATTTTTCGCGAGCATAAACTTTTGCGAATGGCCTTTCCTAGAATTTTTAAAGACATTTACTTTCGGGAAAAGGGCCAAAATTCGCGAAAATCGCGAAAGTTTCTGCTCGCGAAAATTTGTACGCCTAAAGTATATTTGATTGACAATGTGATTAACCTATCAGTCTAAAGATAGCACTTACTTTCCATCCAAATTATGCAATGGTGTACGATTCTCCCAAGCAACCCATTGACTTGTTTCCTCCATGTATTTCTGATCACAGCACACTACAATCAAATCTAATCCAATCAAAAAAGAAAAGTAGACATAATAATTTATTTGCACTTTATCTGGCCCTTGATGTAGACATTTTCTTCCGACACGCTAAAGCTCCCAAGGTCTGGAAAATTAATTAAATCTAAAAATAGATTACTGACCGCGTCAAGGATTTGTAGAGAGGAGGCCTGAACCCAAGCCCTCATTTTCGGGGACTGTAAAGTCTAACCGAAATACTTCTAGGTCCCTAGGCTAACGCGCAAGGATCATTGAGCCCGACTGTGGATGCGGCAAATCAAAGGTCGACTATCATTCCTCTCTAATAGGAAATTGACATTGGCATTGGCGCTTTAGCGTGGGCGACCGCTAATCTGCCGTCGGAATATCAGATAAAATATACTCTTAGGTTCCAAATAAACACCCCCCCCCACTTGTTAAATTTTCGAAAATACAACAGTTTAGTTGGTCTGCATACCATTTTCCTCAATCACAATATTTTGCGTGATGTTCTTGGTCCACCGATAAACTCTTTCACTCATCTATCCTAACTTCTTCAAATGGTTTAGATTGGTCCAGGCGTAGATTCTTATACATATATCTCCAATTATAGACATGATTACACATCCAATTGGACCACGAGTCTACACGATCAAAATTTTTCTTCAAAATCAAGTTACAAAAAAATTGAAGTATCCTTATATTTATTTGATTACACAATCGTACTATAATGCAAAAAGATACATAAGAAACATATACATAAGAAATATAAAGAGAAAGTAAAACTCTGGTTCGAATATTGGTTAAAATGTTCTACTTTAATCGCACTTATTTTCGTGCTCATTTGGGCGTTTTCGGGGCCAGTTTCGTTATTTCGACTGATTCGAATTTTTCTTAATGCCAATTCGCGAAAATAAATCTTTTCTTTTTTTGTTTTTTTGGTTCACGAAAATTAATCCGATTAAAACCGATCAACGTTTTGCACTAAACTATATCCACTAATTTCTACATTGTCAGAAGGTTTGTTATAGTAAGGGCTTGACGCATAAACAACCACATTTTCAAATGTCCTTGGATTTGCATTCAGAATGGGTTTTGGTCGCCTTTTGCTCGTATCCAAATACACTGCTTGTCCACCAACAGTCATCTGATAGTAATATTTCCCAGAAGATTGAAAATGATCTATTTCAATCAAAGTTGGTCTATTCAAGGATAGCGATGACGTGGATGTACATAGGTTGGCGCCACCTTGTTTGAGGGCGGTACATATGTATGGGCGTGTTGTTCTCGGTTGAATGAAAACATAAAACAATAAATCACTTGAGACACCATTGTTGACAGCGTGTAGAATGTTGATCCAGCCCGTATGCTGTGTGTTGGTTATGGTGATCTTAAGATTGAGTTTCCAGGCTGGGCCGAGACTGGATTTTTCATCTATGACGTGACCTTTCTGAACGCCTGGAGAGAGAAGTTGACAACAATGTAAAGATTTAAACGGATTTATAAGTGAAGGATTGCTCAATATCTCATAGCAGTAAAAATCTCGTTCCCAAAGAATATTTTTTTCCAAAAAAAAACGAAAAAACAACTCAGGTATTCACTTACGGAGCTCGCAAGGAGCAAGTATATCAAGTTAAGGAAATTTCGAGTAAGGAATAAGGTTTATTGAAGGCATTGTTAACTTAATGGACAATAAAACCTGTTCGAGTTAAGAACATTCCAGTTATAGAGATTCAAGTTAAACTTAGAGTCTCCACAATTCTTGAAGGGTCATCCTCTTATACTTACCATTATTGAATTGGTATGCTTCCAGAACAGCATTAGCGGGCGCCATGAAAGGATCAGAGAGATACATATTTACATCATCAACTTTATTTGGTGTTGGATCGTTAAACTTGTATTTCTGTTCCCCGTTCAAATGGATAATGTAATCAGTTCCAGAGACTGCTGGTCGACGGCGAATCTGGATCTTTGCCAACTTGCTTAGTGGTAAGGAGCGTGGGAATGTGATGCAGTAGGGTGTATAAGATGTCGAGAGCGACGGTACACAGATACGAAGCCTGGTTGTTTTATCAAGGAAATCGATTTTTAGTTCTCCCACTGTACGGCTATCGAAGTAAGGTGTAGCGTGGAGAATGCTTGTGTCACCGTTTTGTGTTTTGACGGGAATGATGGCGAGTTTGAGTGTCCACATGTTTTGCAGTTTCTTGACAGTTTCAAGGACGTGACCTGCAGTGATCCCTAAGATGAAGAATTGTAGAAGTTTAAAGAATAGTGTTCAATATTATTTTTTTTACCGTATACTAGAGAACACTCTTTTTAGATCTCTATTAAACTAAAACTAAGCGGACAAAAAATTATTGGTTTGAAACGGCGGCTTAATATTATTATAACATCTGAATGAAGTCTTTTGGAATGAAATAAAAAACTTTCCTATAGAAATCCTTTTTTTGTAGTTATTTGACTTGTTTGAACAAAAGTTGAAGTTCAGTTTCTCAGAAGTTAGAATTACCTGACTGAAATTTACACGTGCTGGAGACACACCAAAAAACAGAGAGTTACCTGATTGAAACTTATAATTCTTGGTTTCAATGTGTTAGCAGCAGGGAAATAAGGATATTTCAACCTTTCGTAGGCATTATTCACCATTAAAAAAAATTCGAATTTTCGACACGTGCTGGAAGCACACCCAAAAAACAGAGAGTTACCTGATTGAAACTTATAATTCTTGGTTTCAATGTTAGCAGCAGGGAAATAAGGATATTTCAACCTTTCGTAGGCATTATTCACCACTAAAAGAAGTTCGAATTTTCGACACGTGCTGGAAGCACACCCAAAAACTAGAGAGTTACCTGATTGAAACTTATAATTCTTGGTTTCAATGTTACCAGCAGGGAAATAAGGAAATTTCAACCTTTCGTAGGCATTATTCACCATTAAAAAAATTTAGAATTTTCGACACGTGCTGGAAGCACACCCAAAAACTAGAGAGTTACCTGATTGAAACTTATAATTCTTGGTTTCAATGTTAGCAGCAGGGAAATAAGGAAATTTCAACCTTTCGTAGGCATTATTCACCATTAAAAAAAAATAGAATTTTCGACACGTGCTGGAAGCACACCCAAAAACTAGAGAGTTAGCTACCTGATTGAAATTTATAGTTCTTGGTTTCAATGTTAGCAGCAGGGAAATATGGATCCCCTTCATAAACTTTCACGTTCGAAAACATGGTTGGATAGTTTGGTGTAGCTGTCCAAACAGTTTTTCCATTGATGTAAACAATGAATTTGGAATCATCTCCGTTGGGAATTTGTTGGATCTTAATCTTGGTAAATTTGTTAAGAGGTATTGGTGGAGCAGGACTTTGACATAGAATTGGATTTGGATAGTTGAGAGGTCCACAAAACTGAAAATCAAAAAACACAATGGTAAAAAGCAATACTCCATGGTCAAAGCAAGGTTATTTGTCTTTTTCTGAGATAGAATAAATCTTACACAGCAAATTAGCACAT
>NW_027104091.1:6776-122206 GCF_902728285.1 Clytia hemisphaerica | reverse complement strand
CGAAAAGGGAGGGATGAGAAGGAACGAAAATGGAGGGATGAGAAGGAACGAAAGGAAAATGATGAGAAGGAACGAAAACAGAGGAATGATAAGGGACGAAAACAGAGTGATAAGAAGGAACGAAAAGGGAGGGATGAGCAGGAACGAAAAGGGAGGGGTGAGAAGGAACGAAAAGGGAAGGATGAGAAGGAACGAAAACAGAGGGATGAGAAGGAACGAAAATGGAGGGATGAGAAGTAATGAAAACTGAGGGATGAGAAGGAACGAAAAGGGAAAGATGAGAAGGAACGAAAAAAGAGGGGTGAGAAGGAACGAAAAGGGAGGGGAGAAAGGGGTCAGTGGAGGGTCAAGTGAAACTTATCTTTAAAACTAAAAAGACTGTTTCACATATAAAAAAAACTTTTTCTAAAAGCAACAAAAAGTTCTAGTGAGCAGCAAGTGAAACAGTTCGAACGAACGAACGAACGAACATCAGTTAATTTAAAGGACCTCCGTGGTAGGTCCAAAAATATTAGAGCATTAGCCAGTACATCGATTAAATAACCTTGCATCTATTCATCAATTTCATACTCAAACATACCTGAGATCTTGCAATAGTTGAGAAGGGTTCTGATTTTCAAAATCTTCATGTCCATCCCATGCATATTGCGGACTGAGAGGAGAAAATAAAAAAGAAATGTTAAAAAATAATAAGCATTCTGGAATTGATAATAAATAAACACAGAATTGAAAAACATCATGTATATATAGTTTATTTTAGCAATTTTCTATATTTAAAAAAATCAATACTTAAGTTTCACCCTGACTTAAAAAACTAACACGTAATAAAAGTCTAGAAGAACATACTTAACTTGTTATTAAGAATATGCTTTCTAAGAATATTCATAATAAAATTGGCCAAAAATTAAGAAATGCTGAAAATATCACCATCATGGAAATTTGGCAACAGAATCTAAGAATACCATTATTAGAGCATTTTTAACAGTAAATTGCCAATTAACCCCCAAGTAAGGCTAAATACTTTCACTAAAATGCCATTTTATGCTTCATGTGTGTATCTCATGTTAAATTTAATTTTTGAATTTGGATCCTAACCTAAGAAGGCCCTAAGAGTATTTAAGGACTAAAAAGTTGAGAATATCCATGATGAAATGAGAAAACATCATTCTTATAAAACAAGTGATACTTTTATGGACCTACCTGGTTATCAAAACTAATCAATGAACATTGAAACAATGAAACACATAAGACATAACTGGACAAAATAAAAAATATTTAATGAAAGCATGTCTATTGGGAGAAATTATCAGCTCTATTATTGAAAAAGCTAAAAGAAATTATTATAAACGCTTTTCTTTATAAAACAATCCACTTTCAGAAAAATACACAGCTTAATAAATAAGGTTTCTAGAAAACTCAAACCATCGCGCTCTACCGTGACATTTTCTTCTTTGAGAAAAAAAAATCAGTTTTATTGACAATCGAATCATGATTGATGGTAGGAATTGCTATCAATGATGTTTTTTTTTGTTGAGAAAAACAAAGAAATGTTAGGAAAAAGCCCTATGAAAATCTGCAAAAACGGCGATTTCCGGCATGCATCTTCGGCCGGAAAAAAGATTTTCTCAAAAAATCGAACTCTGTCATGTTTTGAGCATTGCGAATACGCATCTTTCTGCAAAAAATCAGAAAAAACTAAGGATGAAAATTCGAGAAAATGTCAAAAAAATCGGTTTTACCGGCATATTTCCGGCATTTTCGGTCGGAAAAGAATGTTTTTCCAAAATCGGGCTCCGTCACATTTTAGGTATTGTCATTTTGCATCAGTGTGCAAAATTTCGTAAAAAAATATAAAGTACAACTCGAGAAATTCAAGAAATACTGTCTTTCCGGCGAAAATAGGTTGTTCCGGTGATTTTTTAATAGTTCCGGCTTTAAAAATCAATTTTATTGAAAATTGAAACATGCTTGATGGTGGGCATTGCTATTAATAATGTTTTTGAATGAAAAAACAACCAATTATATGGAAAAAGTCTAATGAAAACCCAGAAAAACGGTGATTTCCGGCATATTTCCGGCATTTTCGGCCGGAAAAATTTTTTCTCAAAAATCGGACTTGGCCATGTTTTGGGCATTGTTAATACGCATCTTTAAGCAAAAAATCAGAAAAAACTAATGATAAAATCTCGAGAAAAGCTGGTAACAGACGGACGGACGGACGGACGGACGGACGGACGGACGGACGGACGGACGGACGGACGAACAAAGGTTAATTTATAGGACCTCCAGGTAGGTCCAAAAAGCGTGTAGATAATCTATTGACCCACTCATACTTGGGACCAGTGACCTAAGGTAGAGGCAGTTTCTCGATTCTGAATAAACAAAATCTTTGATATTAGGTTCTGAAAGTGGTACATTAATAGAACTATTCTCCTAAAATTTGATTTTTTCAAAAATTCACCCACGCTAACATTAAGGTACTAATCTCCATATAACTCAAATCAAAGACTAGGCTGCAGGCATCCCCTTTGATATATTTTTATACGATTAGCATCCCCTATATCAAATCAAAACATATCAAAGGAGATGCGTGCAGCTTAATCAGAGATGACCGATATAGCTTTGCTAGCACAGGGTTTATAAAGGTTAGGGTTTAAGACAGATATTTTTTACTTACACTTTTCCTGCTTTAAACAAGTGTCCATGGTCATCGTTGTTACCAGATAGCTAAAAATCGAGAAAAATATTGTATTTCTCATAAAACAAGCAGCTCTTCCTTGAAGTAAACAAATAGCTATAATTTGATACCACTGCACATTGAAAGCAAGACAAAGAGCTATTCATCTCAAAGATGAGAGGACAAAAAGGTTGTAGCTCTCGACAGAAGTTGAAATATGTAAAGATAGTGTTTTTGTGCCCGTTTAAAAGAAAATTAAGGCTGGTCTACACTTTCGCTGAAATTGGAGGTTTTATGATACGGGAGATGTTTATCATAGCACAATTCTACAACAAATAGAAAGTATTCATCTTCATTTCTAGAACTTTTTTTATTTGACGATATTTTACTCATCTTACACAGTATGAGCACAAAACCACTATCTAATCTGATCTAATTTGAATTCTATCAAAAGCCTTTTTTGTCTCCGCTGCAGACTAATTTACAGTAGACAGTTTAGCAAAATGAGAGAAACTTGCATCAGAAAATGATGTCAGAGCTAGAAAAAATATTAAAAAACAAATGACAATTTTATTTCATGATAATAAAGAAGAACCAAGAAATGCGAGAAAAAGTCTTACTTCATTCTTATCAAAGCGGTTAATATCTCCCCCAAGCAATTTTAATTGGCTCAACAATTCTAAAAAGAGAGTCAAGGACACTTTGGATTAAACATGGAATGGCTTAAAATAACTACTTAACAGTAAATTTTAATGAGCTGAGATGTTCCCTTGAGGGAAAGTAGAAAAGTTCTTATTTCTGCTTATTTCAAATTCTGAGGAACTTAAAGTAAGTTTTGTTAAACTATATGTTTTTAAAATCTTGCAAGGAGTTTGAGTAAAGAAATTACTTGTTTTTCAAAAAATTCAATTTCTTTTGGAATTTGTACCAAAACTTTCTTAAAAATACCAGAAGTCTTAAAACCATTGTAACACCTTTTCTTTCCTTTTCTAATTGAAATGCTTCTTCCTTAAGGTTTTTGTTGCTCAATATTTGGGATTGATCAATTTTGCCAGCATCCTGAAAAATAATTTAGGTTTTCAGATTAGAAAATGTAGTTATTCTAGAGCAAAAAATTTATGTTCATATACAAGAGTTAATACAATTAACAATCATTATGTTGTGATGCAAAAAAAAGATCCTGTCTTCAGAAAGAGTTTTGAAGAAGTTAGCAAGAAAAAGATAAATTGAAACCTACGAACCTAGGTAACAGAACAGCTGACCTTTCTCATTCCTGGGAAAGCCAAAAAATAGATGGCTGAAAATGGAACTTAAAAAGTTGAAAATGTTGAACCTTTTCTAACATCAATTATCATGACATAAAAAAAGAAAATCTGAAAATTGAACTTTTAATTTTTTCATTCAAAAGGAGATGAAAAAAGTTTGTTTTTATAACTAAAAAAAAAAGTTTTGTTTTCAGAATTCAACTAGACTGTTACATAGAGCCAATTGTAGTGTCAAGTCCATGCTGTTTTCGGAAAATAAACTCAGGTTTTGGTTACTAAGCTATTTAGCTTGGTTTAAATAGCAAGGGATTACATAGCAGTCGTGGTCTTCCCATTTCATAAAATAGTTTATTCTGGTCCTTAAAATTAATATCCCGTGCTCTAGACTCAATAAAATGTCAGTTAATAAGCAAAAAACAACAGGATGGTTGATGACAACTAGACGTTTCTGGATAGCTCACTATGGCTCGAGGATAGCTATGTACCTGGCAGTTTGGGGAAAACCGTGTGTTTTGTTTTTGATATAAAAAAGCTCATTCTTTAATTGTGCCCTGACAGCTGACAATTAGGCTAAAGGCTAGATTTAGCTCTTTTCTCTTTTCTCTTTCCTACTTCAAAATACAACGCTTACATAGTTGACACATAATACACATTGACAGAAGTATTCCCCATGTAATGTATCAAAATCTTCAATAAAAAAGGAAATTGGGCTCTTTTTTTCAGTGGCTTCTGTAAGTCGCTCCTTCGGAAAGTTTTTTAAAATTTCAACCAATGAGATTGACGGGTATGATGAAAGTTATTAACGCCCTGCCCTAAATTTTGGTGCTGATGGCTTTTTGGCACCTTGGATGACAAACAGTCATATAACTTTATTTGTCTCAGTCGTTCATTCTAAGGGTTGATTTTTTTCTTATCTTTAGTTCTCAAACAAAAGCTGGAATTTGATGGGAGTGTTATTTTTCTAAGAATCCTTTTTGATTAGATGAAAGTCTCTTTCCTTCATTTGATAGGAAAGTTCTTTTTTAAAAATTGCAAAGCAATTTTCGATTAGGCGGCAATCACAAATATCTTCATTTTGCGTCCTTGTTGGGTCTAAAAAGTGAGTCTGTTGGTCGGTCGGTCGGTCATAAAGATTTTCGGGTTTTTATCATCCATCATCCATTTTTGGAGTGTATTCTTGAAAAAAACTGCCAGCCAGCCAAAACAACCGTGTGTTATGGGTGGTTTCAAATTATGACCTTTGAGCACTGTGACCTCAGACCCAAAATGGCGCATGTAATGATAAACATAAGTCAAAATGCCGCGAATGCACTAGAAATCGCACGCAAAAAATTGGCAATAACATTCATCGACAGAAAATGTCAGACAAATTTACCGACTCACCGACTCAATTCTATTCAATTTTTGAGAGTCGGTCGGGCAACAGGAAACGAAGATATTTGTGATTGCCGCCTTAGACAAAATAAAACAATCAATATCACTGGATTGGATAACATAAATATTTGTCGCTTTCAAGAGTGTTTATTTTCCAGGGGTGAATTTTTAGTTTTTTTTTATTTCTTCATGTTTGCTAATCCAGGGAGTAGTAAAGCTCATGAAATCTGCTAGCGTAATGTCAAATCCCCAAGATTGGCGAACAACCATTCTTTCCCATTTACGGCTTTTCTCTTTGCCAGACAATCTCAATCAAACGGAATCGACAGACGATCCAGTCGAACCAAATCGAACGCAATCGAATCTCAATCGAACATCGAAATTCGTCGAATTTCAATCGGTCTATTGCGCTCGATTTGGTTTGACTGGTTCGATCGTAGATTCTGTTCAATTGAGATCGTCTGGTCTTTGATCTTTTATTGGTTTCTTTTATTGATTGCTAGCGTCATCCATGACTCGCGCATCATTTCACACAGTTTTTCCCAACACAAGTGTTTCAACCGGTATTCCAACGAAGCCATATTTTGGTTTGTACAGAAATTTCGCCCGCTCAAATCTAAACAACAAAATGGTCAATCTCACTAAAGCAAAACATTGCGGCCACGGCATTTCCCTGGATAAAAATTCTGGTCACGTGACCATCCGTGATTATAGACCAATGAAAACGCTTCATTTCCCCCGATTAAAGTTGTGTCTACACTAACACGCGGGAAATGGCTAGAAAACGAGAAAAAAAAACGGGGGTCAAATTAAATTTTTCTTCCTTCTTGCGGCAAACATAAAAGACTTTAAGAGGCCATTTATTTAAGAAAGAGGTGTTATTTCATAAATAAATTATGTTAGTAAGTGATATTTTAAGTAACAAGCTCATTAACAATTTTATTTTGAAGTTTGTTTTTAAAAACAGAACCCCCGTGCTATAAGATAATCTCATTTTCTTAACTTTGGAAGTCTTTGTAATACTGATCATTTGGCAGTGTAGTTGCAGCCTATACAAGAATTGGAATTTAAAGTCTGAAGTCGTAACTCCTTGTCAGTGACCCCGCAGAGAAGTTTTTAGTTGGCAGACACTGACTTTAGGTTGGTTTGGAAATCGTTTTATTTTGAAATGTAATCTTCACTTTAGATGAATACTTTTATTTATTTGGATTCATGAAAGGTTCAAGGTTTGTTTACTTTTTATTTCAAATTATTTCATTGATTTATTGAGCTGCAATAGCTGAATGAAAAACGAAGATTTTTGATAGTTATCATCGTGGGCTTGGCCGCCATTTTGAATTTCGATTTTTTTTCTCCTGTACTCAGCAATTTAGAGGTTGTTCGTAATACGCGATTTGGCTTACGCGTAATGCCAAGCTGCCTACATTCACAACCCTGCCAATGCCCCGGACAATAGACCTTTTTTTAAAGAGGCAGCCATGTTGAATAATTATGTACTCCAGCATAAAAACAATGATACAGCCATGCATAATTACTGTATCATGTATATTTTAAAGTAATTATGCATGGCTGTATCATTGTTTTTATGCTGGAGTACATAATTATTCAACATGGCTGCCTCTTTAAAAAAAGGTCTATACGGGGCACAGATGTTGTCCGGGGGAACAAAACAAATTTTTCTATCCCCAGACAAACAAACAAACAAACAACGCAGCCAGTTAAGTAAACTGTACCATGGCCATTTGAACTTGAAAAAGTCCAGAACATGATATGAACTGACCTGTGCAGGTTTTCAGAGGTGAAAATTGAATGAAGAGGTGAAAAAAGTCCATTTATTTAAATAAAGGACAGGTATAAAGGGCAAGGTCTTCTAAAAAAAAGATATTTACTTTTGATAGTTTTGGAATAGTTGGAGACTGGTTGTTGTTATTGTTATTATAGAGGTAAGAGCAAAAGTTTCTCTTGTGCTTTTTCAAAGCAGCTAGGCAGTGGAACTTCAAATTACATCTTCCACACTTTAAATCGATTTCATCCATGTCACATGCTGCTGATGATGGTCCAGTTCTATTCTATTTATGGTTGAGTTACAGGAGACTTCTGGGAGCCCATTCTCGCAACTATAGATGACAGTTTAATGGTTTGCACTCTGAAAATAAATGTCTGAGTATGAAAATATAAACGGAAACAAAATAAACTCCGATGAATGTACAGTAAAACCTCAGTAAAAACTCAAAATGCAGACGTAAAAATAATAAAAAACTAAAAACCAAACGAACAGTCAAACCAGTTTTTTTTCTAACCTGCACGTGGGTACCATGTTTGTTTACGTCTTTCTCGATTATTCAATTCGAATGTTTTGAGCTCGCTTACCCAAAGTTTCAATCTTTTTCTTATAAAAAGACTGGATCGAGCTTCCGATTAAATCTTTTTATCTTTCACAGGTAATTTCAAGCTTCAAGGGGGGGGGGGGGGCGTACGGGACTTCCAAAAACCGATAAACCAAACAAAAACAGCTCAATCACCGTGATGTTTTCCCTTCACCGATAAACCGACATATTTCGAGCTCTTCACCGATAAACCGACAAAAAAAGGGGCCGAAACCGACAAACCGCTTTTCCGTACGCGCCCACCTTCAAGGCCTTGAAGGCTTTTTAAAAAATGGGTGCTTAGTATTTATATGGTCGAGTTTTTTAGCTAATTGGGGGACAAATTTGACCAAATTTCGATCTTTCCAGGGATAAAAAGTCGCCGTTTTTCAATAATGACGTCATTTGAATCTTACTCATATGACGTGTTTTTTCGATGTATTTTATAACGTCAAAATCAGTTTTTGACCAATATCTTCAGATTAACTTAATGTAAATTTTTGACCCTTTTTTATATGTCCTGTTAAACCTACCTTTTTAGAATTTAAAAATCGAAAAATTGAAATGAAAAAATTAAATGAAGAAGAAAACGAAGAGTTTTTCGAAGAGGAGTATTTCACCTTTCAAAGCCCTAATCTCGGTAAAAATCAAACATTTTGGATTTTTTTTTGGTTCAGGTGATGTATCTATTTAATTTAGTATCTAAAAATACAATTTCGGAAAATTTTTGTGGAAGTATCTTCCCTTTAAAATCTTCCAAAAAACCTCAATTTTGGCAATTTTCTCCACTAAATTTCCATACGAAAACAGCTTAAACTTGGGATGTAGCCAAATAGAAAATTTTTCCAAAAAAATCTGAATAAAGAAATGATTTGTCATTAACTTAAAAAAAGTTTGAAACAATAAGAATGATTTCCCCAAGGAGATTAGATTTTTTGTGAAAAGTATATAGGTCCATGTCACACATATTCCTTAATTATTCATGATGTAATTACTTAAATTCAATCTTTCAAAAGCAGTTTGTTCTTAAACATGTCAAAGAAGCGAAAACATAAGGTTTTATCTTCAAATTCTGATGAAATTGATTTTTCACAAAAATTGGGTATATCCAGAGCCCTTAAGGGGTTTACCCTTCCCGTTAAGTGCCACTGGAATTATATATATGAGATCGGCAGGACTGGGTGATAGAATAGGTAGTTGTAAAATTATCAATTATCAGCCAATCTAAAGCACTGACTGAAAATCTAAGATTTCCCCGTCGGGCCTTCCTTTACCACAACTATAAAGAAAGTAACTGTTGAAGAATGTTATTGAGGTTCTGTTCAAAATCAAGGGGATTGAAAAGACTGATTTGTTCAAAAAATTTTATGATTTTGTTAAAGAAAACGTCTAAGGGGTATTTTATGTATTTGAGGGAGTTGAGGATCCAACCTTGAGATTTGAAAATTCAACCTTTCTTCTACTGTCGACATATTTACAAAAATGACCCTTGTGAAACCGTTTAATTTGTTGAAAGGGAAGTGCTGGCCACCATGGAAGTATTTTCCCAGGAATGTCAAAAGAGCAGAAAATCCTTATTGCATTTTTAACAATAAAAAAGGGGGTAACTCTAAGTTGGGGGCTGCTTTAGAATTCTAAAATTTTCGGGGTACCAAAATGATTGGGGGTACCTAAATGTTTTGGGGATACCTGAACAATGGAGGACGCTATGACTAATTTTCAGTCCCTGTCAAGAAGAAACCTTTGTGTCAAATACTTTCTACAACTCGAATCTTTCTGTAATTCGAACAAATTAAATTCTCCGTTTGAGTTCGAGTTAGCGAGAGTTAACTGCAATCTCTAGAATAAAGGTTTTCTTGACAATTCTTGGATACAGACAGAATAACTTTTGATGTTATATAACCAAGAGGTTCTAATTCGAGCCCACCTCTACAAGAGAAAATTAGGTACATTACGCACCCAACGATTTGGGCTACATTTTGAGCCTCATAAATTTTTTTTCTTTATAATAAACTTCTAATTAATAAAGAGCAGAAGTTACATACACATAAAACTTTTTCGAAATTAAATTAACAATATATTAATTAAAACTAAATTCATTAAAAACAATTATTCAGAAATTCAAAAATTTAAAAAATATACGCTCCATAAATTAATCCTTAAAAATAAGAGGATCACAAAGATGTAACAAAATATGTATGTAAAAAAAGTATTTTTTTTAGATTCTCAAAATTATTCTGAAATTTTCTGAAATTCTGAAAAAAGGTCTGGTCGAAATGAAATAGAAATTTCTAACACCAAATTGACGTAACCAATGAAAAAAGTAGAACTTCTTTTAGAACATTTTTTGTTTGCGCGAAACTTTATCATGACGTAATCTTTTCTCCAGGCAAAAGGTTAAGATAAAAGCTGTCGCCCATTTCGCGCGAAAGTGGAGACCGACCTTTAGCACAATTCGCATGTCGGGCTATACTATCCTTGGCAATAATTGATGTCAAAGTATCGCTGAGGATCGAAAAATGGACAATACATGGGACTAAAATCCCAAAGTTTTCAGAAAATTCTGTTTCTAAAAGATACCCTACACAAAGATTTGATCAAATTCTAGCAAATGATAGCGGCGTCTCCATAACTTGAACAGGCATTGTTAACTGAAGGTACCAGAAAAGTTGTACTAATTATTCGGAAAAATTCGAGTTATGAAGCCTCCATTATAATGAGCTAAATGCTTTATTTTGAAAAAAGCCAGTTGGCCGAAATATTCATTAAAGAAAGATGACGTGTTATCTCTGACAAAGTTATAAGGAGCTTATATCTGAAAATAAATTAACGTACTAACATAATTATCAACAAGTTCATCATATTGATACTGTTTGACGAGTTTATTAAAACTTGTTCCTCGTCACTGCCTTGATAATTCAACCGAATTCATGAGACTTTACAAAGAAAACTTACAAGCTCGTTTGTAAAATAACTATAATATGGACTTGATGAGTCAACCGAATTCATGAGGCTTCACAAAGAAAACTTACAAGCTCGTTTGTAAAATAATTATAATATGGACTTGATAAGTCAACCGAATTCATGAGGCTTTACAAAGAAAACTTACAAGCTCGTTTGTAAAATAACTATAATATGGACTTGATAAGTCAACCGAATTCAAGAAACTTTACAACGAAAACTTACATGTTCGTTTGTAAAGTAAAAGAAATGGCCTTGATATGTCTTATATTTAAAAAGAGTTTTACGTCCTAACATAATTATCAACAAGTTCATCATCATTGATACTATTTGACGAGTTTATTAAAACCTGTTCCTCGTCACTACCATTAAAATTTTCTTCGTCATGATAAATATCATTCCATGGTTGTAATTCTCCACTCACAAAAACATTACAGAACGTTCCACCAATTACACAAATACTTGCCGCGATCATGAATACTTTGCGATATTGTTCACGAGTCGGCTAGGAAAATGAGGGGAAAAAATGTTAATAGTAATTGGTCAAGTTAAGGGTGTCTCCCGAGAATCCGGTGTAGACTCGTATTTCGGAATTTGTCGGTAAAATGACCCGTTTCTCGGTATTAAAAGGCCAAATTTACGGCATTCGTCAGAATATTTTGGACGTCGGTTTACAGAAAAAAATACGAGTACTACTAATTCAGGGCTATCCAGCTGTGGGAATGATTTTTTCTGAAAATACTCCCAGAAAAATGCTGACGTCATCGAAAAACGCCAAAAACGTCGATTTTTCGCCTTAAAAATGCCATTTCTCGGCACCGGGTGGACGAAACTTAACAAATAACCCCATTTTCTTTATCTACTTTTCACGCTGAATCCGTTGGTAGCCTCAGATATTTGATTTTCAGACTTCAAAAAACCGTTAGTAAAGGGGGACCCTTGATAAGTTCTATCGATTAACTAAAAATCGATTCATTCGAAAACTGCAGGAGATTCGAAGGGAAAATTGTTTTGTCAATTCCACACCCTATTAGGAGCATAATATCAAAAATTTGTCTTGATCTAAGGGGTGCCCTACGAAAACCATTTTTAAGGCCTTTTCTGAATCTCGGACGCTGGTCTAGTGGACATATTTAAATCAGTCTTTTACCCCCTGGGATTCTTATCGGGCTATCCCCTGGAAATGTTCGTCCAACCTCCTGTATGGATATAAAATGAAATGGCCCCACAAAACTTTTAATGATACGTAATAGTTATCGGACATTAGCAAGTACAATATGAGAAACGCAGGGCACTTTTGAAGTAAAATGACGTTAGATTGCTTCTACCATTACAAATTTTTTTTAACAATTCAACGAATCAATCTTAAATTAACAATTAATAAATAAAATAAATTAATAAATTAACACTTAAATAATGTAAATACAATTTGGAAATAAATACTAGTTGAATAAATGGTGTAATACATACCCGTCCAAAAAAGAAAGCCTTAAATTAACACTTAAATAATTCAAATACAATTCGGAAATGAATACTGGTTGAATAAATGGTGTTATAAATACCCGTCCAAAAAAGAAAGCCTTAAATTAACAATACTTAAATAATTTATATAAAATTCGGAAATAAATACTGGTTGAATAAATGGTGTTATAAATACCCGTCCAAAAAAGAAAGCCTTAAATTAACAATGCTTAAATAATTTAAATACAATTAAAATTTTGCTTGCACAGCGCCGAAAGGAGAAAAAACTGTTCTTCCTTTTCTTTAAAAATGCTGTGTTAGCAAATGGTTAGGAAATACACAAAATAATGTCTTTTACAAGGTCAGTTTTTCACTTTGACCGCCAAACTAATGGATTTGATATCATTCGAAAAATGGAACCAACGTATTTGAGAATAAGGACTATTAAAATCTATCCAGGCACAACTCTTAAACCAGCCTCCACCTTTAGCTAAAATAGCACAGTTACCACCCAGATAGTTATCGTTATCTTTATCATAGGTCGTAAAACGATAATTATTCACAACGTTCCAGCCTCTCCCATATGAATAGTCACCTTCCGTCAAAATGCCTGCTGTCAATCTATAAAAGTCTGATTCAGGGCTAACTTTGAATCCTTCATGAATAACAAAAGTATGAGATCCATCATTCGTGGTCGCTTCAACTCTGATCAACACTGTTTCATATCGATGTGTGATTTGATGTAACTTCTCCAAACCAAGCCAATAATTCCCATCAGCCTCACCAAAACCATTCTTATAGTCTTCCCAGTTTCTGATGAAATCAACAGACCCATCTATGCGTCTTTGGAATGTTGTCCAGCCACCTCCGTTCTCGGTCTGATCACAGTACACCTTGGTCAGGCTACCTTCTTCGCTACCAAGAGTTAGTTGGAAGACACCGTTCACCTCACTGTCAAGATCCTGACAGAGACTGGCTGTTACACCTAGGTATTGATACAAAACAATTCCCGCTTCAGGACTCCTTCGAATGGAGCTAGGTTTAATTGCTTCATAGAAACGACATTGGTGCATCTTTCCGTCGGTTTTGACTTCAACAAAATGAGGATGATCGATTCTCTTCATGAAACATTGCATGGTGCTATGTACAGTCTCATTTAAGAACGGGTTATGGTCGTCACTGACTGCTGTTTTGTTCTCAATCACCCTGTACATAGCCGTAGACTGCTTTTGCGCTTGAGCTGTGACAAAGATAGTCAACAGTACGCATGATGCTAGTTTGAAAATCATAATTCTCAGTTTTTGTACTTTTGTCACAGCGGGCTTGAAGATCTTTAAAGGTTATGTGAAATTCTTTTTCCTCCAATACTTGTACTGTTAGTGTATAAAGTTTTCTCTTAGAGCAAAAATCTTTAGCGTTGAAAACGATTTAATAAATCAAGAAGGTTCTGCTCTTAACAAAACTTGCAAAAATCTGATTTGTTTTTAAAATTCAATTCGTTAATATTTTTCGGTTTGACAGTGTATATTTTTAGAACTAGTCAATCGAAAATGGTTCATATGTAAGTCAACGCTGTCAAAATTCTATTCAATTATCTTAGCTTTGCAAGGTGAAGTTGTCATATGTATTTCTAAATTATATATTGCGAAAAACCCATAAAAAACATATGTGTTCACCTTTCTTGACACATTCTCTTTAATTGATCATATCTTTAGAACAACAAATTTTTATATATCAAAAGTATATATTTTCTGAAAGCCAATAATATTCTCTTTCTAATGGTAAAAGTTTCAGCTGAACTTAAAAAACTGGGCAGGATATAATTAAAATCTTAAGAATTTTAACCTTACCTACTTCAAGGAAGTTAAAGTCACCCATAGCTTTTGAATTTTGAAAAGATAATTTCGTTACTATGTTCCCAATAGATTGAACTAAAAAAATATCTTGGGATTTTTTTTGGGATTGACTTTAACTCTTTAAATCCTAAATTCTGTAAAAATATCGATAAAAAAGTAAATTTAAATGTGATTTTTTCAGTTATCTGTTAATTGAGGAAAAACAACTCGGTTAGAAATAAAATCCTAAGACACTTTTTAAGTTTGATCTTTTGGGAATCTCATAAAAAAAGAATGAAGTCGATATCTAAATGCTATGGGTGACTTTAACTTCGCTAAAAGTAGTATGGTGTGGTAAAATTTCGTTTTTTTCTACATCAATTTGAAATTTTTAACGAGATGATTGCTGTTTATTTGAGTAATCAGTGAAAGGTGTGAAAAATATTACTATTCAATAGAGGTGAGAATAAACATCAGCTGAATTCTCTCTTTTGTCTTTGTTGTTTCCGAAAGAGACAATTATTTGAGTAAATAATCCATCATAAGACGAACTTTGTTTTGAAATTTAAATGGTTATAACTCTGGATCAAAAAGAGATTTTAAGATCGCGATTTTACCAAAATGAAATCCAGTAACTTTTCTTCCACTTTGACTAAAAAAAAACTTTGACAAAAAATCGGAAAAAAGGTGTACACATACCTTAAATGTCATACCAGGAATGACATTTGCGTACATTTCTTTTGATAAAAAATAGTAATTTTTAAATTATATATTGCGAAAAAACCTATAAAAAACATATTCATCTCTCTATTTAAATGTCATACCAGGAATGACATTTGCGTACATTTCTTTTGATAAAAAATAGAAACTTTTAAATTATATATTGCGAAAAAACCTATAAAAACATATTCATCTCTTCTATTTAAATGTCATTTCAGGAACATTTGCGTACATTTCTTTCAATAATAGACAGTAAATTTTTATTGATACTCGGCTGTTCTTAAAGCCAAATTGACATTATGTTTTTCGAGGTCTGAATTGCTGCTTCAAAAACGCAGAGCTTGCATAAAGATTGCAGTTACTCAACCAATCATTACCGAGTTTATGCATGTGTGTTTTTCAGCGACGGAGACGGTAAGGTTCTAATTTGACTAGATCATGACCAACTGAGGACGACGGTAAATCAGCACTTTTACCGTCATTGATTTAGGGGTCAGAACTGCGGGTCATTTCAAGTCGCTTCAGTCACTTTACCGTCCCAAAATACATAAGCGAGATTATGTATCGGAGATATTCTACGGCTACGGTTGCGGGGCTGCCCATGCGGGTCGTCACCAAAGGCGACATGTCGTTATCTACTTTGCTCTGTACGGGAAAAACACCAAAACTCTGTATAAGCAAAGTCGACATAATGCCGTACGTCAAATATCGAACTTGCTTTCACCCGCCATTACTTGCCTTACTCGCCATTTCCCTCGCTGCTTTAGCCGTAGCATTAGAGAATTCCAGATACATAATCTCGCTATAAACTCGCTATTGAACCAAAAGATAGCGCGTGACGTAACTTAATTGTTCGGTTAAACACTGCAATGTCTTCACTTTTAATAATAATTTTAATAATTTAGATTTGTTTTATTGCATGCCGGGAAAGCCTCCAGAGTTATTGAATATTATTTGAAATATTGTATTAAAAATCACGTTAAAAAAAAAAAATTTAATAAAACATTTTGATGACTAGAGAATTTACAATGTTTTGACTTCAAAATGTCGAATAAGAATTGGAATGAGTTGTCTGCGTTTTAATGGAGCTGTGGAGTGTTTTTGCAGAATAAAGGCCAGGGTAAACCAATCCTACATTTCATCCAACATGCCTTTTTTCTGATGTTGGATGAAATGTTGGACCGGTTTGTATCAATTCAAATTTTTGGAAAAAAATGAAAATTCAAAAAAAGAAGAAAACAAACCACATGCTAAATGGACCTACCTAACAATGATAATAAGATAAAAATAGAAGAATTGCCAAAGGGTAAGAAAATGCAATGAAGAGCTTGAAAAGATAGAACAGAGGTGAACATTTTATATAAGGCATAATCATGGCATATTTCCGGCATTTTCGACCGGAAAAAAAAAAAAAATCGAACTCGGTCATGTTTTGAGCATTGCGAATACGCATCTTACTGCAAAGAATCAGGAAAAACTAATGATGAAAATTCGAAAAAATGTCAAAAAACCGGTTTTTCCGGCATATTTCCGGCATTTTCGGCCAATGTTTTTTTGAAAATCGGGCTCCGTCACATTTTAGGTATTGTCATTTTGCATCAGTGTGCAAAATTTCATAAAAAATATAAAGTACAGCTCGAGAAATTCAAGAAATACTGTCTTTCCGGCGAAAATAGGTTGTTCCGGCGATTTTTAAATAGTTCCGGCTTCAAAAATCAATTTTATTGAAAATTGAAACATGCTTGATGGTGGGCATTGCTATTAATAATGTTTTTGAATGAAAAAAAAAACAACCAATTATATGGAAAAAGTCCAATGAAAACCCAGAAAAAACTAACGAGCCAATCTCGAGAAAAGCTGGTGACAGACGAACGGACGGACGGACGGACGGTCCAACTTTTTCGGCGTGATCAAAGAAGCTCTCTCATTGAATTGTGTAATTTTTCGTGTTGGATTAGTTTGGTGGTGCTTTTCTTCCAACATGTCAAAGAGTTGCAAATTTCGAACAATGAAACGTTTGAATTTGACAATGGAATGTTTTAAAAATGTTCGAAATTGAGAATGGGATACTTCATTTATAATACAAACTCGAAATCCCTAAAATCCATTTGAAACATTTCCCTGAAGCCAAGACTATCCTCGAATTTTAGCTCCAGGACAATATTGTGGAAATATCCCTTTTGCTCCCTTCTCTCAATCCACTCACCCGGAGAGGGCACTCATGGTCCGACCTACGCACATGCCGCCCTTAGGGGTAGGTTTTTCAAGACCCTTGAAATACACTGTAATGGTGTACTTTTGATAGAGTGCACTAAAAGGGTCTTCTTTTAGCTGGATACATTGTAAGGGTGTGTAATAAATGAAATGGTCTTTATAAGTTTAAGAGGTTTTAAAAAGAAAACTTACATGTTCGTTGGTAAAATAGCCAGTAACTGAAGGTGTGATACATCCTGCGATTGTACCAGCTGAGTTGGCAAGTCCCATTATTATTCCCACATATCTTGGTGCAATGTCGACCTACGAAAAATTGAGTGCGATAACCTTTATTCATGATATGCACCACTGGAGAGTCTTCTAAGAACTTTTAAAATTTTACACCCAATACTTCACTTGAACAATAGAAAAATTGACGTATTGGTTGGAATAAAAACAGAACAGTTGCATGATTTTGTGAAGTCATTGCAGTGGTGCATATCATGAATTGCTTTCCTGTTTTTAAATTGACTTTTTTTCAGCTTTATGAGAGAAGTGTTAGGGAGTTTGGGCTATTCGAGAAAACATTTTTACCTACCATGTGGGTCTCTTGGCCAAAATCCAAGGAAAGAATCTTTAAGACTTGGGCAAAAATCAAAGGGGTAACTATGAAAAATCCATGGGAGAAGGAACTACTCAAACAATTTCGGTATTTTTTTCCGATAAAAGTCTATTTAATGAAGAAAAACTTACCTGACTACAAATCAAGCCAATTTGATTAAGTGTAATGAAAGTCACTGCTAAAACCAGGTAGCCTACTGATAAAGCGATTTGATCGCAGCCTGCATAACTGACCAGCAATAGAAAGCCAGCGGACGGATAAAATGCTGTAAAGAGAAAGTAAATTGTTAGTCTAGAGCTAGATTACTAATTAACATCAGTTTTACTCAAAAGCTTCTTTCAAAGTAGTAGAAAAAACCTACCTAGAAGTTTGCTTACTTTTCGTGTTTTTGAATTAGTTTAATTAATTCACTATTCCAACTTTCCGTACGGCTTTTTCTCTTCTTTTTGACTTTGAAGCAGGATTGCTCCTACGTTTTGTGTTAAAAGAATAGTGGTCTGGAAATCGAGACTAGTAAATTGTGGACTATTGTAATATATAAGAGCGAACCAGGCTCTATGATATGTACTAGTAATAACATGGTTTTTCGAGGGTCAATCTTCCTTTTTATTTTTGTCACTTAACAGAAGTTCGAATGACAACTAACCAATCAAAATATTCGAATTGTACAACTATGAAATCAATTAGTTTTTGAAAAAAGTTGTAGGCTTTTCTTTGAAGATTTTCTTTTTCTCTTATTTCGCGGGGTGATTACAGCAGGGCTATTACAGATACCCCACTTCTCCCTTATATTTCTAAGCTAAATGTAATTAGTCATATAATTAATGAGCTGAACGGAGCATGCACACACACAGTCACTTTCAGATCGAGTGCAACCCCCACAAGAAACGATTAGTATTCAGTGAGATTGAGTGGGGGCTAAAATGTGAAATGTCCGCGGTGAACAAGGCTGCGCACATCCCTGCTGATAGGTTTCGATAGAGGGAATGCTTATCGTGTAATAAATTCCCGTTCGAGAGATTTTAAATGCTTGATTAGGTCGATAAGTAAATGATAGATCTTTAAATGACATTAAATTCAAATTAAAAATCTAAATGGCTAGAAGTTAAAACAATCATTGAATTTCTAAGCCTTTTCAAGAAAATACGGGGTAACTCTCGGATGGGATTTTATACATGATTAGCGGTAAAGTAGCAATCAAGCTCGAAAATAATAATTTGAAATACCGAAATTTTGAAACCCAGCTGGCACACAACGTTCTTTCGTTGTTCATCGAACGTTCACAACGTCTATACAACGTTAGATAAACGTTGAAACAACGTTGTGTGTCAGTTAAAAAACAGCACGAAAACCATATTCAGCAAAGAAAATTCTGGAAATGAGCCATGCTTGATACTTTGCTCCACATCCTACCTAAAATACCAGCTAGTCTGCGT
Source organism: Clytia hemisphaerica (assembly GCF_902728285.1). NCBI lineage: Eukaryota > Metazoa > Cnidaria > Hydrozoa > Leptothecata > Clytiidae > Clytia > Clytia hemisphaerica. The sequence goes on along the minus strand of NW_027104091.1, from coordinate 103,296 downwards.
GCAGCAGTTGTTGATATCCAATTTTTCCGTAGGTAGTCTGCGAACCAGCCACCTATTTGTTGTACCACGAACGATGAAAGGTATGGTAATGCTGAGAGAAACCCATTCTATGAGGAAGGTAAAGACATGAAAAATTATTTTTAGGCGAAAATAAAAAAATGTAATGTTTCCGGAAGCCGGCCGGGTGAAAAAAAAATTTCTGACCCGGCCGCAGACTTCGTTAGTAGTTGATACATAAGTATTCGGGGCTTACTTCACACTGTTTGTATGTAAAAGTCACCTTTAAAGTTCTATTTCAATGATCTTAAGTTATCAAAAATAGCAGCAAAAAAAAATTTTTTCCGGCCGTCGGCATGAGAGCTTTTTTCATTCACTCGCATTCTGAAAACACTACATTCTTTTATTTTCGCCTAAGGACAATATTTATAACATCATGAGCCTAGAAAAATAAAAACGATAATAGGGACTTGGATTTAAAAATCAACAAAGAAAATAAATTTGGATTTCAAGCCATTTTTAGGAAATTTTAAGTAAAATAACTAAAATTCGAGTTATAATATTTTTTAAGACCATTTTAGGCCTGAAAGCTTCGAACAATAAGAAATGCGGAGGGAAAGGCAAATTTATTAGTACTTAAAAACGCCCATAACTAGTGACGAAGGAGACGCACATTCATGGTTTGGGCCCCGACGGGAGAAAATTTCGATTTTGATTTCAGAGTGACTTTGCTCAGAAATGAAGTTATTGAAGATATTTTGAAACTAAATTTTTATTTGAAAAAAAAGTGAGGGAACCATGGCTTTAAGGCCGGTCTCCACTTGCGCGCGCTTCGATCGCACTTTTTCGAGCAGAGCTTCCACGCTATTGGTCAAAAGAAAAATGAAGCAACTCCATTGGCCCGATCTGACGTAACGGTTGAAAAAAGTTGAAATGTGTTCAACTTTTTTTTCCAGCGCGCGCTACATTTTCATGACGTAATCTTTTTTCCAAGCAAAAAGGATTGAAGTCAAAAAGTGCGATCGCAGCGCGCGCAAGTGGAGACCAGCCTTTACTCCCCCCTCCACGACGGCACGAATCCTGTAGCTTTCGTTAATTAGGATGTTTGGTAGGTAATACAGCTGACACCCTCTAATTCGATGTTCAAGGGATATCTTCGAATTAGAGAAAGATTAGAAGTGAGTATTTTATACCGTCATCAAGTTGAGGGGACCAAAAAGTTTTAAACCGAAATATTCGAATTACAGAAGTTACACTATACTTGACTATAGTTGATTATACTTGGATAGAATTGTAAAATCCGTATTAGCTGAGAATGTCACTTACATTTTTAAGTTTGAAATCAAGTACTTCACTGAAGTATGATGGTAGTCCTGTCAACAACATGTACCACACCCAACAATGACTAAACAAGCCAATCATAATCGCCCATACTGGCCTTGATGTTAGTATGTGTGACCACGGTATCTTTGTTGACTAAATGAATAAATTTATGATACCTTAAAGGGAAGAAATTTTCGCGAGAAGAAATTACGCCCCAATTCGCGAAATTAAATCCCGCGAAAATTTCTTCCGCGAATATTTCTTCTCGCAAAAATTTCTTCCCTTAAGGTAACCATTGCAATGTCTTCCATGGACACAAAAGCTGATTGGTCGCAAGTGACGTATTGACTGATTTTACGTCACTTACAACCAATCAGCTATTTGATCCGTGATGTAATATCAGAAGACATTACAGTGTTGCATATCATGAAAAGGCCATTTTATGGTCTAAAAGAATCAAGGGATAGTCAGGACCACTGTGCTCTGATAACTATCTATAGATTTATACTGTTGGTTGTTTTTGCTAGAAATGGCCTATGAATGTATAATGAGCTCAGAAAACAGAATTCATACGAATATAAAACCCTTAATATTATTCTTTTATCATCTTTATTTTATAAAATAGATAGTTGATTCCCAAAGAAATTCTAAACAATGAGTAAGGCCAAACACGACATATAATCCGTTTTTTCAGGCACGGTACAGAGTGAGATGATACACAAATAGAGATTTACCTGAATGAGATATGTCATTGGAGAAAGGGTTCTGTGCGACCTCAGACCATGTTCAGACGTTACGGTCCTTACGGAACTGCTCTGTTTTCTTGCTCCGGAACGTTCCGAAACCAATATAAACACACTCGATCCGTAACGAAAATCATACCGGAGCGAAACGGAACAGTAACGTGTGAACATGGTCTTATTCTATGGCGAGCCGAATGCTTCCTTCTCATATAGCTGTCTACTCGTTAGCGTGAGAATGCTCCAAACACACATGACTATTTTTTATTTGCTGAGTATTGTACAGAGATGCATCAACTTCATATCTCAAATTAATAAAGTCTACTAATATTCAATCCAATACCTTAGTATCGGAGGAGCTGTTATTATGACTTTTTAAGTTTCTGAGCATTACACAGAGACACGTCAATTCTAATTTCTCAATCCTTTAATCATGGTATGATCAAGGTTTGAGGTTAACAAAGTCTAGTCTCGAAATACATAATCAATCCAATACCTTGGTATCGGAGGAGCTGTTATTATGACTTTTGACCCTATTTAAGTTTCTGAGCATTACACAGAGACACGCCAATTCTAATTTCTCAATTCTCTAATGATGGTATGATCAAGGTTTGAGGTTAACAAAGTCTAGTCTCGAAATACATAATCAATCCAATACCTTAGTATCGGAGGACCTGTTATTATGACTTTTTAAGTTTCTGAGCATTACACAGAGACACGTCAATTCTAATTTCTCAATCCTCCAATCATGGTATGATCAAGGTTTGAGGTTAACAAAGTCTAATCTCGAAATACATAATCAATCCAATACCTTAGTATCGGAGGAGCTGTTATTATGACTTTTTAAGTTTCTGAGCATTATACAGAGACACGCCAATTCTAATTTCTCAATCCTCTAATCATGGTATGATCAAGGTTTGAGGTTAACAAAGTCTAGTCTCGAAATACATAATCAATCCAATACCTTAGTATCGGAGGACCTGTTATTATGACTTTTTAAGTTTCTGAGCATTACACAGAGACACGTCAATTCTAATTTCTCAATCCTCTAATCATGGTATGATCAAGGTTTGAGGTTAACAAAGTCTAGTCTCGAAATACATAATCAACCCAATACCTTGGTATCGGAGGAGCTGTTATTATGACTTTTGACCCTTTTTAAGTTTCTGAGCATTATGTTATACAGAGACACGTCAATTCTAATTTCTCAATCCTCTAATCATGATATGATCAAGGTTTGAGGTTAACAAAGTCTAGTCTCGAAATACATAATCAATCCAATACCTTAGTATCGGAGGAGCTGTTATTATGACTTTTGACCCTTTTTAAGTTTCTGAGCATTACACAGAGACACGTCAATTCTAATTTCTCAATCCTCTAATCATGATATGATCAAGGTTTGAGGTTAACAAAGTCTAGTCTCAAAATACATAATCAATCCAATACCTTAGTATCGGAGGAGCTATTATTATGACTTTTTAAGTTTCTGAGCATTATACAGAGACACGTCAATTCTCAATCCTCTAATCATGGTATGATCAAGGTTTGAGGTTAACAAAGTCTAGTCTCGAAATACATAATCAATCCAATACCTTAGTATCGGAGGAGCTATTATTATGACTTTTTAAGTTTCTGAGCATTATACAGAGACACGTCAATTCTCAATCCTCTAATCATGGTATGATCAAGGTTTGAGGTTAACAAAGTCTAGTCTCGAAATACATAATCAATCTAATACCTTCGTATCGGAGGAGCTGTTATTATGACTTTTGACCCTTTTTTAAGTTTCTGGGCATTATACAGAGACACGTCAATTCTAATTTCTCAATCCTCTAATCATGGTATGATCAAGGTTTGAGGTTAACAAAGTCTAGTCTCGAAATACATAATCAATCTAATACCTTCGTATCGGAGGAGCTGTTATTATGACTTTTGACCCTTTCTTAAGTTTCTGAGCATTATACAGAGACACAGGTCAATTCTAATTTCTCAATCCTCTAATCATGGTATGATCAAGGTTTGAGGTTAACAAAGTCTAGTCTCGAAATACATAATCAATCTAATACCTTCGTATCGGAGGAGCTGTTATTATGACTTTTGACCCTTTTTTAAGTTTCTGAGCATTATACAGAGACACGTCAATTCTAATTTCTCAATCCTCTAATCATGGTATGATCAAGGTTTGAGGTTAACAAAGTTTAGTCTCGAAATACATAATCAATCTAATACCTTCGTATCGGAGGAGCTGTTATTGTGACTTTTGACCCTTTCATAAGCTTCTGAGCATTATACAGAGACACAGGTCAATTCTAATTTCTCAATCCTCTAATCATGGTATGATCAAGGTTTGAGGTTAACAAAGTTTAGTCTCGAAATACATAATCAATCTAATACCTTCGTATCGGAGGAGCTGTTATTATGACTTTTGACCCTTTCTTAAGTTTCTGAGCATTATACAGAGACACAGGTCAATTCTAATTTCTCAATCCTCTAATCATGGTATGATCAAGGTTTGAGGTTAACAAAGTCTAGTCTCGAAATACATAATCAATCCAATACCTTTGTATCGGAGGAGCTGTTATTATGACTTTTGACCCTTTTTAAGTTTCTGAGCATTACACAGAGACACGTCAATTCTAATTTCTCAATCCTCTAACCATGGTATGATCAAGGTTTGAGGTTAACAAAGTCTAGTCTCGAAATACATAATCAATCTAATACCTTAGTATCGGAGGAGCTGTTATTATGACTTTTGACCCTTCTTAAGTTTCTGAGCATTACACAGAGACACTTCAATTCTAATTTCTCAATCCCATAATCATGGTATGATCAAGGTTTGAGGTTAACAAGGTCTAGTCTCGAAATACATAATCAATCCAATACCTTAGTATCGGAGGAGCTGTTATTATGACTTTTAGTGATGTACAATCGTTCGACGTTTGATATTGAGGGATGGTTTTCAGGACCATCGTAAATAAAGACCATCCAAAATAAAAACCATACACAACCAACAGCACCTATAAAGAGAAATTTATTCTCATGAAGCAGCGTAGAGAAGAGGGCGCAAAACTTGTGTTGGAGAGCATATTTTTTTAACATGGTAATTATCTTTTCATATTGTGATTAGACAATAATAGTGTAATAAAAATCTGCTCTCTTACTCAAATTTTGTATCCTTCTTGTCTACGCTAGTACATTGGTATCGAAAGAGAATCCATGGTTAAGTGAATGCTAGAATGCAGTGCTTGTGAATCCTTGTAAGGTTTCTTGTAAGGGCTAAGTTAATGTGGTGATAGGGCTACATACACTCTCGGGGGGGGGGTGCACTACCCTCGCAGAAATAAGGTAACCTACGAAGGACTGTTTTTTTTTATTTTGGTATTTTTGCGACCCTAGTACTCGGGACTCACGGAGGTGAAAAGGTACCCTGACCAGCGGCACATCCCCGTACCCCTTTTTGCACCTTCCCGGGCATACACTACACAATATATTGTCAGGTAATATATTGAAAAGATGTTCGCAATATATTGTCACCTTGATTTTCAACATTCCAACAATGTGGGCGAATTGTTTACGGAAAGAAAAATCCTTTTCTTCATGGAAAAAGCACCAGTTTTTAAATTAGTAAATCACAATCTGTGCTTAATTATTGACCCCTTACCAAGGACGTAGAAAGCTGAAGGCCATCCACCAAGAAATGAAGAATCTGCTAAAACACCTGATAAAGGGAGAGATACGATGGTACCCGTTTGCATACCTGTAAAAGAAAATATAAGTACAGAAAAATTATGGACAGATAACTAAATGGAGCTTGATAGATGGGGCCAGCGTAAATAGATTTTGGCATGCGTAGATTGAGAATATGGGGGTGAGGATGAAAATTTACTTGTTCATTGCGTGAATGCGCGATTCAGGTAATTTTTTCGACGATATTTCCGGATATCCCCAAACTCTGTATGAATTTCAAGAAATTGCGTGGATGCACAGATTCCGGGTCCACCGAGGGGGGGGGTTATAAATGGATGTAGGGAACAGGAGGGATTATTGCTTTCAACTGGCACGTAATATGGTCAAAACTTGTTATGGATACTGTATTCTAATCTCATGGTTGATTGGAATTCGATTGATGCTTTTGCTTACGTTAATTTGTAATTTCCCGCGAACTTTCCCTCCTAGCTTTTGTAATTTCCCTCCGAAATTTTGAAATTTCCCGCAAAAGTGAAATTTCCATCGTTTGGAAATTCATCACCTTTTTCGAATTTCTTACTAACTTCGAAGGCTTAGGTAAATGGAATACTATCCAAGTCAAACTCGATTCGCGTTTCTATAACTTTTTTGAGACCTCTTTTTAAAGTTGCAGATTAATTTCCAGTGTTAAATTGACGTCTCAGAATTGTTAGAATTTCAATCCAAACCATGAGATTAACCAGGAATCCCATGCTTGTTTTCGTGAAATTCTGGATAAATTACCCTCGGTCAAATTTCGAAATGTTTTATATTTCCCTTGTTGCACTCGGAAATTTCAAAAAATTTCTAGATTGACCTAGGGAAATTTATCCCGAATTTCCCTCATAACCATGAGATTACTAGTACAAATTTGCCGCCACAGTAAACATTATTTTTGTCTCTCAAGACTTCCACATTACTGCAAATATATTAGATAAAATAAGATAAAAACTTCCTTTTCAGTGGCTTAATAAGATTCACAAGCTTTTTAGCTTTTACCTGAGTATGCGATGACAGCCATTCGAGAGATTTCTTCAGGAGGAGCCCACTGTGCTAACAAGGAATGCATAGCTGGGAATGTCACACCCTATAATGATAAAAATACACCATCTTTTTATAGGCAACTAGTTTGCTAAGGCTCGAGGACTCAAATTATCCGATTTTTTACTGGTCTCGTAAATTGTAAAAAGTTACAGACGTAGCGGTGTCGAGGAAAAAAACGGTCGTCTGGTACAGGCAACACAACCCTGGGTCTGACCCGAAAATTGGATTTGCTTAAAAAAAATTAATGACCATCAGTCGAGGAAAATTTACTCGAAATTGATTGGTTTATAGTGCGATTAAAATATATGGGGTGGGATTACGCCATTCCATTTTATGAGGAATATTTCCAATATCTAAAGGGTCTAAAGTTTGTTTCCTCTTGTGAAAAGAAATGCTTGTTTATTTTCCAAGGGTTTGGAAAAAGCTTTTGAAATTTCCAGGGACCTCATTTGAATTGCCTGTGGGGTTAAAAGTTATTCTGACATTTCCAAGGGGTGATAGAAATATCTTAGTTCGTTCACCCTCACTTTACACTTTAAAAAGGGTAAAGGCCCTTTTCCCATGGTTTTTAAATCTTGCCATTTTTCCATTCCAGAATTTATTTGGCTTGGAAAGGTTCGTCCACCTCCCCCCCTGTATGGGTATTAAACGGAACAGCCCGTTGCCACACCCTGCAATAGAAACAATTCACGAGGCAAGTCACAATTCGAAACAGAAACATCGGGAAGAAAATAATTAAGATAAAATATTTTAATCAAAAAAAATTAAACTAGAACTGATTGGATCTAACTCTCTTATCGTGTTTTCTAATACTTAACAAGAAAGCCTAAGCGGCGTAAAGGCCCAGAAGTGTTGGCACTGTCAGCATATTTTTCCGCTGCAGAATCGCCATACAACAGGAGCGAATTTGTTTCAATGTGTAGACTCGAGTCGGGTGAGCAATAAAGATTTAATTACTTTTTTCCAATAATTAAGAAAGAAAGATTTGACCATATAAGTTGGAGGTATTAATTATATGTGGTTTTTTCTTACGCATGCGCACAATAGAAAGTCAGGTAGTTCGATCTCAGCCTGGAGTCATCGATTGATAATTGCGCGCATAGACCCCAACAAAGTCAATTTTTTTCGACCAGTTGTGTTTTAAAGGCCCATTGCGCTGAGCGCTGGGCCAATAATACGGAGATTTTTTTGTCTAAACATTGGTAAACTCGTTTCACAAAGACCAGTCTCAAGTCCATTCCTTTTAAGTGCGCACAAATTTTTCAATTCAAACATATTGTATATTATCGTTGAAAAGATAATTCAGAGCACTATAATTGGTTTTCGAAAATTTGATAATCAGGGTGGGGTTATTATATGGGATGGTTTATTCGCGACCTTAGATTAACCTCTATAATATAATATTCTTTTGAGGCTCAATGATTCCAAAAACCAGTTATGAACCCTCGTGATTCTTAAAGATTTTCATGTCGAAACATTTCTAAGCACTTGTTTTCAGAACATTTCAGACAACAACTTAAAATGATACTAACCTCTCCAAAACCTTCTAATACTCGAACCACAATTAACCAATAGATACTTGTGCGGGCTGCCAGAGGTGTTAGAATGGTTAATACGCATGTGCCAAGAACACCTAAACCAAGAACAATCTTTCCACCAAATTTCATTGATAACCAACCACCTGGTACTTGTGTTAATAGGTATCCATAGAAGAAGCTACTCAGAATTATCCCTGAAACCGAAAATTATTGAAACGGGTTATCCAGGACAAATCTGCCGTGATCTAACAAAAGGAAGTAACCATCAATTTTTTTAAATTTATATTTTTGCAAAAATCAACTCCTAAGGGTCCAGCTTGTATTTTCCAGTAGTTCATTTCCAGTAAAAGACTTCTTTTTATCATTTTTTCTGGACTAAAGTTTCATTTCATTTTCTGACAAAAGGTAGTAACTTTAAAATTTTTAGCTTGAAAGGGCTTGAGTAGAGTAAAACTTGTGTAGATTTTTCCAAAATCAAGATGTTAATCTCCTTTTAACTCCTTCATTTTAAATATTATACTATTCTAGGGTTTGGTCTTTCACAATCAGCAAAAGTTTTGATCTTAAAACGATACCATTAATCTTGAATAAGGTCAACTCGTTTATGCAATTATCTCAAAATAAGAAAAATGCAGTTACTTCCTTTTGTCAGATCACGGCAGAAATATGGATGGTCACCAATGACCTTATGAAACCTGGAGTAAGATATATCCGACATCTTTGATCGGAATTTTTTTGAAAGTAGTACCTGCAAAGAAGGCATTGTAATGTTAAAAATTAATATCAAACTTCTGGTTATATTAGACAATTTTCAGGGTGGAAAATTAGAAAAGTTTTCAATTTTTCGTCTACTTTCAGTCATTCTTCAGTGATTTTTGTCACTTTTCATGGCGAAGATAAAAAAAATTTAGATTTTTCTTTCTGGCAGGGTCCCAATTTTCAAACTCCGGCGACACGTCCCCGTCGGCCGTCAAGGTCAGTGCCCCCGGGGGTTTATGTAAATCTCAGTGATCTGAGAGTGACCCATTCCTATGAATACCGAGCTCCTAAAGTAGACAGGTAGCTTTAGGAAAACTTGCGAAAAATCTCGTGGTTGACAGGTCTTTCCAGGAGCGTTTCGGTTGACTTAAAGGTTTTATTCTTAAATAAGAGTACGTTTGCTTACTCATCAATTTTAATTCCAACCTTTTTCTTTCTTATTGAATAGACACGGATGTGGAGCAAGATTGGTCAGAAAGAGGAAAAGAAAAACATTTTTTGCTTATATCAGCATAATATGACAATAGACAGACACTGTCCTGATATGAAATATGTGTCTGATATGAAGCGGGAACACTTATGTAAAAATAAAACCTTTAACCCTATTTAACCTAGGCTTTTAGGGCGGTTCAGAACTAGGGGGGGGGGGGCTTTTCGTGTACCACCCCTTAACTTTTGATCTAGGGGGTCTTTTTGGATTAAAGATCCTTGTCACATAAGGTAACTTTTGACAAAAATTTTTTTTGATGACGTCACTCATCATGTCCAAAATGAGTGAAAACCGAAAATTTCCTTTGTTCTTTTAAAAAGCTATTGTATTCTAATAAAATTCAATAAATTACGGTTTAAACGATATATTTGACATAAATAATATTGTATTGGAAAAGTGTCAGTTTTTGTGACATCTTACTGTCAGAAAGGTCATTATGCTCAGAGTGTGAAAATTTTTAGCTGTCAAATTTTTTTTTATTTTGAAGCTGAATAAAAGTTAGGATTTTACAGAAAATTTCATGGCAAAAGCTCTACTATTTCAGGAGCTATTACCGATAATTTGACCTCCGAACAAAAACAGCCTCCTAGGCCGAATAGGGTTAAAGTAAAAAATAAATAAATAAATAAATAAGGAAATCTAAACTACCTTGCTGGTTTTGATTCCAATTGAACTCTCCTCCATTCTGTAAGATTATAAGTAAAAATAGATTAAACATAATTCCAAAGCTTTAATACAACATTTGGGCAATTTTACCCGGATGCTTGTTAAAAAAACATAACTAATTTGGCCTCCCAAGATCAGTGTTCGAAAAATTCAAAGATTACTGCCTCGCCAGATTTAGAATATTATAGGATTTAGTGCTAGCCAAAATTAAGGCCGGTCTTCACTTGCGCATGCTGCGATCGCACTTTTTCGAGCAAAGCTACCACGCTATTGGTCGGTTGAAAAATGAAGCAACTCCATTGGCGCGACCTGACATAACGGTTGGAAAAAGTTGAAATGTGTTCAACTTTTTTTTTGAGGGCACGCTACAACTTTATCACGTAATCTTTTTTCCAAGCAAAAAGGATTGAAGCCAAAAATGTGCGATTGCAGCGCGCGCTAGTGGAGACTAGCTTTTAGTTCCCTTAGGTTTGCGAATCTCATTACTTACATATTCTGCCGCTGTTACATTTGTATCTGTTGATCTGCATTCAGGATCACTGTTATCCACATTAGCATACGTCGAGTTCACCATTGCCACTAGAACAACACTAAGATTCACCCGTAGCGCGTACACAATAAAGAAACCAAAATGTGAAAACAGGATCATAATATATCTGCGTGGTACGTAACATGATGTCATTATATTTGTAATATGGTTGTAATATATAATTGTAGTGTCAGTCTATAACGCTTGTGGTGCGATCCTTCGTTTTACTACGGTGGTCAAATTGTTGATTTCTTCCTCGCTTCAACTCTTTATTTTGTCCGTAATTTTGAGAACCAGAATACAAAATGACGTTTGACAGTAGTGGTGGTTTCCGTAATTTTGAGGACCAGAATACAGTATGACGCTAGACGGTAGTAAGAGGTTTTTCGGTAATTTTAAGGACCAGAATGCAATATGACGTTTGACAGTAGTGGCGTTCTTTTCGGTAATTTTGAGGACCAGAATACAGTATGACGTTAGAAGGTAGTAAGGATTTAGTAGTAAGGTAATTTTGAGGACCAGAATACAATATTACGGTTGATATGATACGTATGCTCTGTTTAATGTTTTAAAAATTGATTTATTTCGACATATGAATGTTCTACCTGTAGTAAGGGTTGCTTTATTTTTCAATTCAAGTTGTCCATTGTAGCCACTGTTTTTTTTTTTATTATTCAGTTTTCTCTAAAAAAAATAAGGAAAATAAATTCAAGTTACTGTAAATGTGTGTTTAAATCTGATCGATACATACAGTCAACCGTCTCACTAATTCAAACCTCTATTGTTCGTACCTTAATGTTATTTCGAACTGAAATATTGGCCCTCTCAGCTGGAAAGGGGTTTATATTACTCACTGTAATTGGAATATTTCTCTAATTCATGATATTCATGACGTTATATTTTCTACAGAAAAACCCCGGTTTTAGGCAGTAGTTGCAAATTTAAACTGGCAAAAATCGGGGTCTTTCCGTAGAAAACATTACTTCATGAATATCATGAATTCTAAGAAAAGTTAAAATTTTTCATGAAAGCAAATTGAAAACAAATCTGACTGTTCAAGACTTTAAAATTCCTACCGAAAAATGATTTTAAAATAAAAACAAATTTCTGATCATCATTTGGATGATTTAAATAAAATTTATAAAATTAGTTAATTTACAAAAAGATAACAATCGAATCATGTGACACACATTATAAACAATGTTGATAATAAAATAAACATATTAAGTAAAATATCAGTTTTCCCAATATAAAAATCTAATGCGTTTATATAAAATTAAATAAAAATCTACCTATCTACACATTTATCTATAATGCTACCAAACTAAAATCTACAAAAATGTTCTACAAAACGAAGGAAGTAAATTACCGATTCGGAATAGCAAATGAATCTTAACCCCTAAACAGATCAGAAAAATATGTGTCCAGGGTTTTAAAAGCCTCCGTGACTTATACCTATCACCAAAAATGGGTCATTACAGAAATCGTCTGTACTCTCCCCATGTCGTGGAGGTGTGACGTCCAGGGTCGTCTGGTTTTTCTGGTTGCTCGGTAAAATGAGGAGGAAAATCCAGGATGGGCAGAAACATGAGGTTGGAAATCCAGGGTGGTCAGTAAAACGGGTTTGATACCCAGGGTGGTCCAAAAATGAGAAAAATCCAAAGCGGGTCCTGAAAAATTGGACAAAAATCCAGGGGGTCACCTTTTCAAAAAAAGACCTCCTCAACGTAGGGGGTACAAGTTATTTCTATAATAGCCTAATCTAAGAACGAACTAAATGTTCAGTCTCGTCATAACCATCACATTCATCGGAAACATTGATACTTTTTCCACAAGCAGTATTCCCAGAAGGACTTTCACCCTCTTTCTCTTCGTTCATATCATTCCATGGTTGCACTTTCCCACTCATAAAAATGATACAAAATAAACCGCCAGCTGTGGCCACACTCGCTGCACAGAAAAACACTTTTCGATACTGTTCTCGTGTGGGCTGAAAAATGAATGATAAAGAAAGTGGCTTCCAAAATATGAGAAATTAATCAATTGGTGATAGTTTTTTTTCAAAAAGGGACTAGATCTAGTGCTCAGGCAAAGAAAAAGAAGTCACAGAATCACATTAACGCCATCCAGTTCATCAAAAAGCCGTAAGTGGCACCCTAAGTGGCTGTCAAGGCGTAGCGACCGGTAATTTTCTCACGCTTTACTAGAATAGAAACAAGTTGTAATACCGGAATACCAGCACCTTGAAACCCCTCCCCCAAGTTATTATACCATATAGAGACTTACATTACCATTGGTGAAATAGCCAATGACCCATGGAGAAAGACAGCCAGCTAATGAAGCCGAAGTGTTCGTTATACCGACCAATATACTGCAATACCTAGTTAGTATAATGGAAGATTATTAGGGAAAGGGGTTGGGAAATATAATTTTTATCGTTTTGGACGTTTTCAAAAGTGCATTTTGACTGAAAAATCATTGAATTAATTTAACTAAAACGTTTGTCTTTACTCTCTAAAACCAAAAAATAAACGGCTTCCACATTATTTAGAGCATACTTAGTCATAAAACCCTTCTATTTTTTTCTACAGGCCATCACCCTGTAATCTCAAGTAAGAAGCAAAGTTTCGAATTCTTTTAAATTTCAACTAACCTAAGTTGGTCAAATGTCGACATCGCTCATCTAATTCCAACACCCCTCTTTAGAGATAGGAATAAATGGAAGGTCAGAATCAATGATAGACAATCGATTTTTCCTAGCTGACCTTTTAGTAAAGAAATATAGTTTCAATCAGCGATTCCGACCTTCCCTTTATTGGTATCTCTAATGAAGGATGTTGAAATTAGATGAGGGATGTCAATATTAGACCAAACTTAATCTAGTAAGTAATATCATTCAAACAAAAAACACTGTCTTCTAAGAAAGGTACGTGAATGTGTTAACCTTGGTGAGATATCCATTTGGTTCACGGTGACTGCCCCTAAAAATGAAAAAAATAATAATTCCTTGACCTTGAAATATCCCAACATTTGGTCGTTAGGCTGCTTTAACGAGTCCTCGTGTAAACTTTTTATGAGCTCTTAAGGCCGGTCTCCACTTTCGCACAACCTTTTTTGCCTGAAGAAAAGATTACGTCATAAAAAAGTTTCACGCGAACAAAAAAAAGTTAAAGGAAGTTCTACTTTTTTCATCCGTTACGTCAATTTCGACCAATGGAATTGCTTCATTTTTCAACCGACCAATGAGCTTACAAAAACTTCAAAAGGTTTCGCTCATGTGGAGACCGGCCTTTATGAGTGTTTTTCATCATCATAAGACATGACTGGAGTCGATTTAAGAGAGAGAGAGAGAATATCCAGGGGGTGCAGGACAAAATGCATCCTCAACAGGGGGTACGGACAATTTCTGGAAAAGCTCACTTTCCATAGATCAAGACAATGAAAATGTAAATCATGAAACAGTTCACCTTGATTGAGCGCTAGAAAGCACAACGACATGACCATTAGAGCCACGGAAAGAGATGTATTATCGCATCCAGTGTAATTGACAGCTATCAGACATGCCGCTGTTGGAAAGTACACTAAAAACAAGAATAACGATCAGAGGTTTTAGTGTTTTTTTTGGTAGGCTGGTGAATGAAAAATTAATTCCGGCATTTTGCAGATTTTAGGCCGGCGAAATCTTAGCAAGCCAAGTGTATGGATTAGCGTGAATATGTACTTGAGGCGGTGAGCCGAATAGTTATCTTTTTCGTCCCTTTGACCGGCAAAATTTGCTATTCGCCGGGTCTAAATAAGACCACTGAATGATACAGTAGACTCTCGTTTATTCGAATCTTTCTATAAAGATATATATATATAGTCTAGAAGTATAAAACCTTCAACTACTCAAAATGGAAACAATAAAGACAAAAACCCACAACACATATATATTTCTTAGTACCACCATTTTTTGTATTAAATAGGAAGTCTTTGGTATGAACCGGCCGAGGATTGAGCCCATGACCTTGCACACCGTGGCCAGATGCTCTACCACTGCACTACGGTCGCATTTTTTTAATTTTTAACCAAATTGCAAATTTCGATCGATATCGGTCAAAAAATTAGAATCTCATGGAAGGTTGTAGAATAACTGATTCTTCTATGGAAAAATAGAAAAAAATAGCTTACCAAAGCAGGCGATGAGTTTTCTAGTATAAGTCGTTGACAGATGATGTTTTCTTATGTAATCCGATATAAATCCGATACCCAAGTAGACGACACATGAGCCAAGATACGGTAAAGCCGACAGGAGACCATCCTTAAAAAGGAAATAATGAGACTACCTTAAGAGAAGCAATTTTGGCGGGAAGAAATTTTGGCGAATTTGGCGAATAGCCTCAAAAATTCGCCAAATTCGCCAAAATTTTATCCCGCCAAATTTAGATTTATGAGCCATTCGGAATTAAATTAATTTGATTGATTAAACAAGGATGTGGAGCAAGAAAACATTTTTTGTTTATATGAACATAATATAAGAATAGGCAGACACTACCCTGCTATGAAATATGTGTCTTGATTATGAAACGGGAACACTTAATGTAAAAACAAAAATTTATTAACAGAATACTCACATTCTCAATCTTAAAATCCAAGACTTGTTCAAAATATGTAGGTAGCCCAAGAGCCATTGTGAACACCCAAGAATCACTAAAACATCCAACAATGATTGCCCAAACTGGCATGGATGTCAGCATAGAACGCCATGGAATTCTCACATTCTGAGAAATGAAAATAGTTGACAGGAGGGGCGAAAAATTTGTGTAGGAGAGCAGATTTTCATGACACTGTAATTATCTATTCACAATTTTTGCACCCCTCTTGGCTGCACTACTGAAACTACTGAGATAGTACATTTGACTCTCGAACCGGCTATCTTATTCGTTCGAATTACAGAGAGATCCGAATTATCGAAAGTATATCAAGACGGTTTCTCCTTGACGGGGGCTGGGAATATAGAAAGATTCAAACAATATAAGTTCGAATGAGCGAGAGTTTACCATAATAACGACGAAGTTGAAGCTTCACCATATCATATACTCTTTATGTTTTTTAAAATACACGATTTTTTAAAGAGCATATGGCTGAAAATTGGCCAAAAGTATAATTAAGAACGATCCTCAGCCTCAGATTTCAGAAATTGCTTAAAATTACTTAGAAAATACAAAGGAACAAAGCGTATAACATCGTAAGAGCATTTAAGCCTGAAAATTGCAAAAAATTAAGAACAGCCTAGCCCGAGTCAAAATATAACGGTTCTTATAAAAAAGCGTGTAAAATCACATGTTTCTTGGAATAATTTTTTTTTATTTAACAGTCTGAAAGATTCCCCGTAGATCTGTTCATACGTACTCTGAACTAATATCAACGTCATCAAAAAATTGTCACAGAGAAAAAGCTGTACTCAAGGGTTTTTCTTTGTTTTTGGTAGGCAGTTAGGCGCTGGCGAATGAAAAATTAGCTTCGGCGAATTCTAGATTCTATGCCGGCGAATTCTTAGCAAGCACAGTGTATTGATTAGCGTGAATACGTACTTGAGGCGGCGAACCGAACATTTCGACCGGCGACTTGTAAATTTTTTCGTATCTTGGACCGGAGAAATTCACCGTTCACTGGGCCTAAATAAGACCCCTGCAATCAAGATATTTTATAGGTAGATAAATCAAGCCCTCATGCCATGTGAGGGGAATTGGGTAGTCAGTCCAAGGTGCTGACGGGGCACTTATTGAAAGCGTCTATAGTTGAGAAAATGGGTATCAGAGCCTCTTACAATTCAACCAAAATAGAAATAGAAAAAGCATTTCGGCCCTCACTTTCAAGAAAAAAGGTCAGATAAACAATAAGCCGGGGGGGAGGGGTACTTCGGCAAATGGAGGGTACGGTATGTGCCGCCCTTAAGGGTATCTTTTTTGGATTTCCAAAGTCCCGCTAAGGGTCGGAGAAATAGAAAATTTCAACTTTTTACCCCTGGAAAGATCGAAATTTGGTCAAATTTGTCCCAATAAGGGTCGTAAAATTGTAAAATTCACAAAATTTTGCTTTTTTTTCTCCTTTTTAGTCCAGGTTAGCCCAATGATCGAAAGTCGGGCGGCACATAACCCTAGTGCCCCCACCCCCACGGGACAATAAGTTTACCTTATTGGATTCCGACACCTTTTTCACATGTTTCTGTATGTAGGTCTTTTCTTCATCTGATATGAAAGGATGCTGAGATGGTGAATCGTAAACAAATATGAACCATAAAACTGATACAATGAAAGATAAACCTCCTATGAATGGAAATGTAGACAAAGTAAGGAATAAATCTTGAAATATTTGGTTCAACTAAATCTCCACGATTGAAGAGGAAAATAGTGTTCGAGTCGAATGTCATAAGCTACATTATTATGAATATGAACCATAAAACTGACAGGATGACAGATAATCCTAATAATGAAATGTAGAAAAATCAAAGAAAAATCTTGAGTTTTTTTTTGTGAGATCTAGCATTGATCATGGCATGGTTATACCGAAAAGCTTCGGCTGAATAAATGAAATTTTGTTGACTTTCTCATTTAACTGGATACTTTGAAATCACATCTTGAAATATTTTCAACTAAATTTCCGTGGAAGAGGAAGACAGCGTTCGAGTCGAATGTCTTAAGCTACATTATTAAGAATATAGTCGAACGTGCGCAACACACTGGGCTCAACTTCAGTGGCTTCAAATTATTCATAGGCCCAATTGTAGACCCCCAGATATTCACCCAAGGAACAAGTGTGCCAAATTTCAGCCAAATCCAACCATTTTTGAGGCCTGCAGGCTCTACTCTAAAGTTTTAGCCTCGTTTTGGCGAAAAACTCGTCCCCAGGCCCAAAAAATCAAGATTTTTGAAAAATAAAAAAAACACCCTTAGATATTCACCCAAGGAACAAGTGTGCCAAATTTCAGCTAAATCCGACAATTTTTGAAGTTTCCAGGCTGCCCCAAAGTTTTAGCCTCGTTTTGGCGAAAAACTCGTCCCCAGGCCCCAAAAATTAAAATTTTCAAAAAATGAAAAAAATACCCCTAGATATTCACCCAAGGAACAAGTGTGCCAAATTTCAGCCAAATCCAAGCATTTTTGAAGTCTCCAGGCTGCCCTAAAGTTTTTGTGACAGACAGACAGACACACAGACAGACACACAGACATTGTCAGATTGTAGCTCAACTGAAGTTGAGAATAAAACTACTGATAAATGTAAATGTAGAAAAACTATAGAATACATCTTGAAATATTTTCAATTAAATCTTCATGGAAGAGGAAGATAGCGTTCGAGTCGAATTAGAGAGAGAGTTGAATGTACTCCCTCACAAGCGCAATTTTTAACTAAATGTACAGATTGCCAACTATTTGTGGGAGCAGACCATATACTTTTAAAGATATATTTTCCCCTCGCGAGTAATGTTAAAAATGTACCCCAGATCATTGAATACACTTGGCATAAATAATGAGGATTTTATTTTATATAAAAATTTGTCTGCTTTTTTCGGAACACATTGTGAAGATATTATTTTTGTGACTCCACAATGCAATCCACAAAATGTGTAACCGTACATCCTGTGCCCAAGTTCAGGAGTTGCCATAAAGCCATTATGGTAATAACCGGGAGGGCACATTGCTATACATTGGATATAATTTATATAATTTATATAACAATTTGTCTGCTTTTTTCGGAACACACTGTATATATAGCATACCGTATAAGTAGAAGGAAGAAGGCCATCCATAAGACGAGTCGGCAAGGTAACCAGAAGTTGACAAAGCTACCACCGATCCTGATTGTAAACCTGTATCATGAAAAAACAAGCTAGATGCTGAATGGACCTACCTGATGATGAAAGTTAGATAGCAATGCAAGGAGAAAAATGAAAAAAAATCAGTCAGAAAGCATAACGCAAGAAATTCATCATTGATTGATGGTAGGGGGAGAGAAAAGGGTTGTAGGGAAAAAAATAAATAGAAAGTTCTGGTCGCAAAAATCAGTTTTATTGACAATTGAATCATGCTTGATGGTGAGCATTGTTATCAATAATGTTTTTGTGTGAAAAACATAGAAAATATAAGGAAAGAATCCAATGAAAATCTGCAAAAACGGCGATTTCTGGAATTTTCAACCGGAAAAAAAATTTTCTCAAAAATCGAACTCGGCCATGCTTTGAGCATTGCGAACGCATCTTTCTGCAAAAAATCAGAAAAAACTAAAAATAAAAATTCGAGAAAATGTCAAAAAACCGGTTTTTCCGGCATATTTCCGGCATTTTCGGCCGGAAAAAAAGTTTTTCGAAAATCGGGCTCCGTCACATTTTAGGTATTGTCATATTGCGTCAGTGTGCAAAATTTCATAAAAAAATATAAAGTACAGCTCGAGAAATTCAAGAAATACTGTCTTTCCGGCGAAAATGGGTTGTTCCAGCGACTTTTAAAATAGTTCTGGCTTCAAAAATCAATTTTATTGAAAATTGAAACATGCTTGATGGTGGGCATTGCTATTAATAATGTTTTTCAATGAAAAAACAGGATTTGAATGAAAAAACAACCAATTATAAGGAAAAAGTCCAATGAAAATCTAGAAAAAAGGCGATTTCCGGCATATTTCAGGCATTTTCGACCATTTTCGACCATTTTCTCAAAAATCGGTCTCGGCCGTGTTTTGGGCATTGTTAATACGCATCTTTGAGCAAAAAATCAGAAAAAACTAATGATAAAATCTCGAGAAAATGCCAAAAAAACAGTTTTTCCGGTATATTTCGGGCATTTTCGGCCGGAAATGAATTTTTTTCGAAAATCGGGCTTCGTCACAATTTAGGTATTGACATTTTGCATCAGTGTGCAAAATTTCATGAAAAAATAGAAAGTACAGCTCAAGAAATTCAAGAAATACCGTTTTTCCGGCGAAAATCGGCTGTTCCGGCGATTTTTAGAAAGTTCCGGCTTCAAAAATCAGATTTAATGACAATTGAATCATTCTTGATCGTGGACATTGCTATTAATAATGTTTTTGTGTGAAAAAACAACGAAATATAAGGAAAAAGTCTGATGAAAATCTGCAAAAACGGCGATTTCCGGTATATTTCCGGCATTTTCGACCGGTAAAGATTTTTTCTCAAAAATCGGACTCAGCCAAGTTTTGGGCATTGCTAATACGCATCTTTGTGCAAAAAATCAGAAAAAACTAATGATGAAATCTCGAGAAAATGCCAAAAAACCAGTTTTTCCGGCATATTTCCGGCATTTTCGGCCGGAAATGAATTTTTTTCGAAAATCGGGCTCCGTCACATTTTGGGCATTACCATTTTGCATCTTTGTGCCAAAAATTAGGAAAAACTAATGAGCCAATCCCGAGAAAAGCTAGTAACGAACGAACGAACGAACGAACGAACGAACAGAGGTTAATTTATAGGACCTCCACCGGGGTAGGTCCAAAAAGGAGTCAAAGATTTACAGTGAACTCTTACTTATTCGAACTTGTTTCATTCGAATCTTTCTATAATTTGAAGTTGTTTCCAAATTTTCTAAATTCAAGATATTCATGACGTAATGTTTTCTACCAGTTTTTGCCAGTAGTAGCAAACTTTTGTCTAAATCTTTTGTTTAAATTTGCCACTACTGGCTAAAACCGGCTGGTATTTCCGTTGAAAACATTACGTCATGAATATCATGAATTCGAATCTCTCTAGTGTCCACTTTCGCGCGAAGCGCGCGAGACTTTTCACGGTATTTGTAACGTCATTGGTTGATTGAAAAATGAAGCAATACCATTGGTCAAAATTGACGTAACGTTTGAAAAAAATTGAACTTCCTTCAACTTTTTTTTTGTTCGCGCGAAACTTTTTTATGACGTAATCTTTTCTTCAGGCAAAAACGGTTAAGAAAAATCTTTCGCGCGCTTCGCACGAAAGTGGACATCGGGCTTATGATTCGAACAAATCTGACTCCATGTTCGAGTTCGAAATAACGATTGGCAAATCTATACTGTTTTTCAGGACGTTGTCAGCACACCCTGACAATACCTGGGTGATTTGCATGAAATTGTTCCAAAAGGCTAAAAAAATTCTTTAAATAAATAAATAAATACCTGGGTGATTTGCATGAAATTGTTCCAAAAGGCTGAAAAAATTCTTTAAATTTTTTTTCTCCAAAAATTTAACTTTTTTGGTGCTATTGTATCCTCTAGGGGTCAAGTTTTAAGAAAAAAATAGTTTCATCACACTCTACAAGCTGTTTTTATGTTTTCAATACTTTCCACGGGTTTTACAGCTAAAAATTTGTACGCGACAAAACTGTAGTAATGTTAACAGCCTCTCACTTTGAAGAGAAAATTGTAATTGAGAACCAAATAACTTTTGGGAAATCTTCATTAACTTTCAGAAAAACTTAACTTTTTTATTCTAAAATAGGTCTATCAAAGTCTATGGGGGTATTTGTGGTATACACCATTGCACTTTGGTCAAAATAGAGTTTCGTTGTTAAATTTAAGGATTTTCCAATTTTGTCGCGTACGGGACATATGGAAATCCTTATTTTGTCCTGTACGCGACGCACAAAGTGTGAAATATCCCGAAAAAGAAAGATACATATGGTAAAACTTTTAGTGCCTTTTGATACATACATAAGAGTGACTTAAGGGAATACAAAACATTTTTTGTACATTACTGATTTTGAGTATTTCCAGTCCGTTGCGTATAGGACAAGTGTGATTTTTTTTCAGATGATGAGAGTCTCAGCGCAAATTTGGTTAAAAATATAATTTCTTTTCAGATAAAAGTGTCTGAAAAACATGACACATGTATAGGTAGTAATCTGAAAGAAAAAAACACATTTTGGGAAGAATTTTTTTTCTCGTTAATATTTGAAGCAGTGTTAATTGGAGTTGTCGCGTACGGGACAAAAAATTGGACTGCTGTGACAAAGGCGCATAGGCCTTCACTAACTGAAAATATGAGAAAATTTTGTTTCTGAATTAATTCTAAATAGTGAGCTAACAAAAAATGCAAAAAAAGGTATGTCAATTTGTCAGGAAAGGCGCATTAATATTTAAAAGTTTACATATATTGCAAAACCACGTCGCATACGGGACAAATTTTGAGCGAAATCCAAAAAAATTACCATTTAAGATAATCACCTGGAATTTTTTTTGCTTGTTCCAGCAAAGTTTACGTATCTCACAGTCAGCTCAATTATTTGGAAAACCGTGCCATTTTTTATTTCGGAACAATTTCGCGCAAATCACGAATTTACCAGGAAGGAATGACGTCAAAATATCTGAAATCATTGCATTGTTATCTTCATAAAATAAAGAATTTCGACGTCATTTCCTTGTAAATTTATTACCAGTCCCTTCAAAGCCCGACCGCATAGCTAAAGGTTGATAGGTGTATTGAATTGACTTTTTGCCGATCCTTAACAATACGAAAATTTTTTTACCAAAACTGTATATATCCTGTATATCAAAGAAAAGCTTTTTTGCGAAATGCCTTAGTGCCAAGGTTTTACTTATAAGCAAAATTATTATTAGCATTAATTATCATATAGCATATGCGAATCATTCATGTCTTGGAATCTTATTCCAGAAAAACTTTCTACTCCATATAGGTTGAATTGTTTTTTGGGAAAGGTGCCTCACCCTGGATTATTTTTCTCAATTATTCAGGATCCCTTTGGATTTGTTTTCTCACTTTACGGATTTTTACACTCGCAAAACCAGACCCCTGGGTTTTTTATTTTCCCAATCACCAAGGACGTAACACCTTCTCAACATAGGGGGGGGGGGTAGAGACTATTTCTGGGATAGTCCAATCAACTGTACCTGTATACACGACAACAAAGAAAGACGTGACTTGAGATTGTGCAACCCATTGTGATACCAACTGATTCAACGCTGAAAAGAGACCACCCTATGACAAAAAAAGATGCTGCTTGATAACTTCTTTAAGGGAACTTTTGGCGAGAAGAATTTTGGCGAGAACTAATTTTGGCAAAATTGGTGAGCGAACTCAAAATTCGCCGAATTTAGTTCCCACCAAAATAAATTTTTTAGGTCGAAATTCGCCAAATTAAGTTCTCGACAAAATAAAAAAAATCCTGATTCGCCAAAATTAGTTCTCGCCAAAACCAAAAAAAAATTTTGAATCGAGCGTTCGTCAAAATCAGTTTTCGCCAGAAAAAGTTTCCTGAAGGTAGAAATTTCTAAATTCCTTTATTAGACGCCCCCTCGAATAAACAGCACTTTCAATGCAAGTATGGAATACTCACAGACGTCTGTATTCGGAGTAGTAAGGTATTTGAACTTATGTGGATAGTACGTTTACAAGACTCAGGACTCCAGAGCAAAGAGTTCATCTTTCGAACACTCGTCGATTCCACAGGTTAATTCTAACTTTCAGAATTATAATGACTTACTTGAACAATGCCTTCAAGGACTCTGACAGTCACCAAACAAAAATAACTTATTCGAGATGCCACAGGTGTTAATAATGTCAATATTGAGGTTGCCATTAGCGACCATCCAAAAACTTTACGGCCACCGTAACGAAGTGACACCCATCCACCAAATATTTGTGTTAAAATGTAACCGTAGAAAAAACTACTCAAAATTACACCTAAAAAGGTAAAAATGAAAGAAGTATTTATAAAGAAAGTAGTATATGGAGCTACTGTACCAAAAGGTTCACCCCACTGACATTTATAAACTCTGCAGAAAGTTAAATTCGCAATCTTTGATAGAAGAAGCCATTCCAGTGTTTAAAAATCAACGTCAAACGGCGCTTTGTCGGTACCACTCTCAAAAGAACTCCGATCAAAAAGTTTGCTTTGCCGGGATTCAGAAACTTGGTCTAAGGTTTATATGACGTTCAGTGGTTAACCCTAATTAATCTTTCTGAACATTTCAACCGGGACATTCTTATTCTCTTTTCTAGCCCTCATTCTGGCACTTTTCAACACATCCAGGGAACTTTTATTTCATACCTCTATCGAGTTGTTATTACAAAACGGACTCGAGAAAATGTCTCTCGCATGGAGTATAGTTTTAGCGGGATTTTTATTTTATTTTGTTTATCGAGGCAGACTAAAAATGCCGTGCGCCGAGAAAAGATTTTCCTTATAAGATTATTACCAGTACTCTAACAAGCCGACCGCGCTGTTAAGGGGCTGATAGGTTAATAAGTCATAAATTAGAATTAACCTTGCTGGCTTTGATCCCAGTTGAATTTGCCATTCTGAAAAATAATGTAAAGTGATGCGAAAATTTCAGAATTGACAATATAAAATATTGCGCAATTTAGTAAGATGAAAATTACGCCATCAGAGAATCACACGCGATATTACTTCGAATAAAGCTTTACAATAAAGCTTTATTATTTTTTTGGTTTTTGGGAGGGGCGCTTATGCGACGGGAAAGGGCGTTTAAAATAAAGAGCTTTTTTTTGAAGTAATACGGTAATTAGCTAGGTACATTTCACGGCTTTATGAACTCTTAATCACCTAATTACACAAAAATACTCACAAATTGGGGACTAAGAACCTCTCAACATAAGAAAACGGTATAGGCAGCATAGTATGTAGTTCGACCCAGCTGGCACACAACGTTGTTTCAACGTTGATGTAACGTTATATGGACGTTGTAAACGTTAGATAAACGTTGAAACAACGTTGTGTGCCAGTTCAAATCTCTTACATTATGTATGATAGTATTATTTCCTGCAATTCTTCGACATTCTGGGTCATTTGATGGCTTTACATGAGCATAAGTTGAATTAACCATTGCTACCAATACGACACTGAGGTTCATACGACTCGCATAGATGAGGAAAAAACCAAAATGTGCAAATATTATGAAAACATATCTTTGCTGGACTTGACAGCAGCATTTTGTCATTGTTTGAAGGTATCAAAAGTTTTATTTGTTAGATTTTCTGGAAGAGAAGAATGAAATTTTCATTATCAATGATATAATAAACAGGTTCTTACAGCAAATAGAAATGAAACTCAAATATTTATTTTTAAATTCACGAGGAAATGAGTGTTGAAGATTTCATGGCGATACACGTTTTTTTATAAAAACATCCAAATTTTTTGAAGCCTTCGGATGTTCTTAAAACTTTTTCAGTTTTAAGCCTAAAAATGTTCTTAACATGTTCTTATTTTCACCATCTTTTGAGTATTTTTGCCCTTTTTCCTAAGAAATTTGGTGTTTTTAGGGTCTGCAAAGCCTTAAAATGTTCTTGACATGTTCTTAACTGGCCATCGAAACCTTGTGTTCTTATATAGTTTGCTCTAATAAAAAAACGTGTACGATAAACAGAAAAAAAGTTCCGTAAAAGATTCTAGGGATGTTTTTTTTAATCACCCTGTATTAAGAGCAACATTTTGTCATTCTAGTCTTTATATGATACTAGTTTTATGTAAGAACAAACTTGATAATTTAAGAACATTTTAAGGCTTAATGAACTCTAAAAGACCAAATTTCTTAGGAAAATGGACAAACATGTAGAAAAGAAAAACATGAAGAAAACTCAAAAAGTTAAGAATATCCAAAGTCTTTTTGGATGTTTTGGATGTTCTTATAAAAAAACGCGTAACCAACAGAAAACTTATTATATTCACCATTTTGTGGACATGTTTGTCCATTTTCCTAAGAAATTTGGTCTTTTAGAGTTCATTAAGCCTTAAAATGTTCTTGCATAAGAAGCCTAAGAAGAGTGTAAAGTAACTGAGAAAAACTAGAAAATTCGATCAAAAATGAGGAAAACTCAAATTAAAGTAAGCTAACATGATAATTTAATTCATGATATGCACCACTGGAGAGTCTTCTGAGAACTTTTAGAATTTTCCACCCAATACGTCACTTAAACAATAGAAAAAGTGACGTATTGGGTGGAACAAAAACAGAAAAGTTGCATCATTTCGTGAAGTCATTGCAGTGGTGCATATCACGAGTAGATTGAAAGGCGTAGTTTTATTGGGACCCTCCTTGACAACAACTTGACAACACCACACAACAAAGTCTAAATGACACACTTTAGAGAATCTAAAATTTGATCAAAAATAAGGCATGAAATAAAATACCTTAAAAATTCATACCTTTGAAATGGCTCTTCCAGAAAAAACCGTTCATAGGGGGTGGAAGATATATTGTCCAGGGGTATCGAAAAAATCCAGAAAAACTGCCATGTCCATGTGGTGAATTCGAAATGTCCAGGGGTAAATTTTACTGTCCAGGGGGTCGATTTGATGCTTGTCCAGGGGTAAAACGCGTATCCAGGGCGTGAAAAATCGAAATGTCCAGGGGTAGATCATTGAAAAAATAATATATCCTCCACCCCCCCCCATGAACGAATTTTCACCATACCTTTGAAATACCTTCTTTTACATACATACTATGCACAAACATAATATCACAAGTTCAAAACTATTTACGTTTCCTATAAATGTAATATGACGCTAGTCATAACACAGTGTGTTACGTAATAGTCTAATAACAACATAAGATATGAAATAAGCACGTGATTTCAATGTGCTTTTATCAAAAATGTAAAAAGAAATCAAAAATTTTCATGATACACGTTTTTTTAAGAAACTAGTTTTGCCTAACAGCCTCAATGTTTCTTAAGAAATCGGCCTTTTGAACCTTAAATATTTCTTACATGTTTCTAAACTTTTTGACATAATCAGCCTATTTTTCATGCAAAGAAAAACATTTATTTTAATTGGAAGGTTCTTAAAAAAAAACGAATTAAAAAATGTTATTTCCTCTTTCTCAGCCTCAGCATGGTTCTTACCTTAGATGTTTCTTAATTTTTAGGCATTTTGAGCCTCATGTTTCTTAAAAGTGTGTTTCTTAAAAAAAAAGTGTAATTATCTAGTATAAAATAGAGTCGTAACTTTTGACAAACGTCAAAAGATACTAGTTAGAAAAAAAAAATGCAAAAAGAAAATAGCGTTACATAATCATAATCGATATCAACACTGAATTTGAAGCCAGGAAAAGTTTGAAATCAATGCAACCCATCCACCCCATGGTCTGAAATGTCACAGGTTAATTTCTACAGTACACGTTTTTTTATAAGAACAAATTATAAAAGAACATAAGGCTTTGATGATCAAAATATTAAGAATATGTTAAGAACAATTTAGACTACTCTAACAGAAAACTTCCTTTCATGAAGACCAAATTTCATAACAGTGCTTGAAAATAATCTACGATATATATGTAACCCTCCCCCTTTTTCATGAAAATTTCTGATCCCTCCTTCTTCATTTTTACGGAAAGTGTCATCCCCACTTTCTTAAGAGGGGGGGGGGGGCGAACTATGAATAAAGTCTGCTATATTGCACAAGGCATCTTATCAGCGGCATCAGTCTATCAAAAAGCTATGCCCCCGGGCAACAAGTCTACAAGAAAAATGAGGACATCTGGAAAATTAGCAATTCAGTATTGATCATGATATTTACGAGGTTTATATTATTTCAAAACTTAATATTAATAGGGTATAAGGTTTACTCAACTCATGACGTAATGCTTTCTACAGAAGCACTTTGGTTTTTGCCAGTGAACTTAAGCTAGAAAAAAGTTTGAAAGTTGCCCTTTGAATCTGAAGGGTGTAAGCTGGAAGAACGGGAATTCATTGAAATTTATAGCTACTAAGAAATACAATAAAAATATGACAAAAAGCGAAAAATTAAACCAAAAATATAATGCAAGAAATTTTATGGTTGTTGAAATAAGAAAGAAATTAATTTGACACGTTTGACATGTTTTGTTAAGTTTTCACTACACGTTTTTTTATAAGAACAAACTATATAAGAACATAAGGCTTCGATGGCAAAAATCTTAAGAACAAGTTAAGAACATTTAAGGCTTAAAACTCAAAAAGTTAAGAACATCTGAAGGCTTCAAAAATTTTAGATGTTCTTATAAAAAAAAATGTGTATTATGGAAGCAAATTCGAAGAAGCTACACCTACAACCAACAGACATTCGAACGTTTTAGTTTTTCCTCAATGGTATGACAGCTAGAAAATGTTGTAAAATGTTGATATAAAAATATTGTAATATATTACTATTATAACAGTACAAAAAGTGAAATCTAAATTACGTGCAAAATTGTGAAATATGGCGAAAATAAAAAAAATGTAGTGTTTCCGGAATGCGGGTGAAGGAAAAAAGTTTTGATAGCTTGAACGGCCAACTTGATTTTCTTTATGATGAACCAAAATCTTTTTTCTGACCTGACCGCAGACTATGGGCTCATCTATATGATGAACCATATAGATGAGCCCATAGTCTGCGGTCAGGTCAGAAAAAAGATTTTTTTCATTCGGCCGGTTTCCGGAAACATTACATTTTTTATTTTCGCCTAATAGCCAAAATTTTATTTCTTCTCAAACAATGAAAGCCCTCGCTGGCCCTCGCCCTCAGCTGTTTGCGTGAATAGACAAAATTTAATTGAAAAAAGGCTTTTGACCAGTAAAGTGTTAAAATGAAAGTCCATCTCACCAATGGCTTTATAAATTTAAAATCGACAAAAAATATTTTATAAATTTTCAGAATGAATTATATTGAAATCTAATATTGAAGTAATGAAATTGAAGTTAATTAGAAATATATTAAAATTCAATATCAATTAGATTTATCAAAACAAAATGTTCAATCTACAAGAGGGAGCAATTCAATATAATCCCATATTAAACCAGATTTCCACCATGGATTCTCTCTATCAGCAAACCAAACAAGTACTTCATTTTCATTATCATCCAGGGAAATCAATTCATTCACTACAAAATCAAACCAACCAGACTCTTTATCATGATTCTTAAATGAACAGCCAGCAGAAAAATTTTCTAAAGGTGTCCCTTCATTAATATATGCTCGAATTTTTTCCCAATCGTTGGTATGAAAATTAAATGCATTTTCAAAATTGGCATCATTTTTATTGCTCCTCCAACAAGACTTGATATGAACCATTTCCCCACCATCTCCTGAAGGCCAGTAAAAATCTTCTCCAAATTTCATTCTCATAACAAACTGATATTCGCCACGCTTAACCAATTTAAAAGTGTGTTTCATCTCAAGCCAACAAACATTTTTAAGCCTCAAAACATCATGTTGGGTATGTTCATCAAACTCTCTTGAAAAGTATGCAGGATTTTTTGAGTGAGGGAAAGAATCGACTTCTAAACAAGATACACGTAGTGCTCCAATTGTAGATGTTTCCATTGTTTCGTGGAGCTTTGACTCGTTATTTGGTTTAATCAAATCTTCTATTCTGGTTGATTCAATGTTTTATTTTATTTTTCATTTTCTTCTGAGAAATGGATGCAAAATTTAGTGTCTACAAAAAAATTCACATTAACAAGGAAAAGGTTTGTCAAATTGTCGATAATTTTTTTATGAGCTTATGAACAAGGAATCCTTCAGAGAGGTAAATATACCTGTTCCTATGAATATTTATGGCTACTAACAAAAATCAACTCGAAAAAAATAAGAACTGAAATAATACATGAAAACACTTATTAAACAAAAAAAGTAAGAACAGAAGAAAAGTATAGGGTCCATTTTTCAAACTTCAGCGGCACACCCCTTATCGGTCGGCAAGGGTAGTACCCCTCCCCCTCCCGGGGAAGAAACAAATTAGAAGGGTTTCTTGTCCTCAAATTACACACTCAAATCATGGTGATTACCATTGTCATTCTTTTGTGTTCTTTTACCAAAACTTTAAATTGTTTATGGCAGACTTCATCCATTTAATTAAATTGCTTTTTTATTCCTGTAGATTCTTCTTCGTGACCAGCATAAAATGGATTCAACTCAATATAATCCCAAATAATACCAGATTTCCATGACTTGTTCTCAACATCCAAAAATTGGGAGAAGACTTTATTTGTATTACTCTTCAAAACAATTGGTTCATCCATTACCAAATCAAACCAACCAGACGCTTTATCATGATTTTGGAAGGAACAACCGACAGGAAAACCGTCAAAAACTTCTCCATCATCTAAATACTTTTTAATTTTTGCCCAATCACCTGATTTGAATCGAACTTCATTATCACAAGTAGGTGAATCTTTATTATTTTTCCATGAGGTTCTGAATTTCACTAACTTATCATCTCCATAATAACTTGGCCAACGAAAGTTTTCACCAAATTTCATTCTCATAATATATTTATATCGACCAGGGTTGACATTTTTGAAAGTATGTTTGATCTCTAGCCAAAAGAATGATGTAAGCCTCAAAACGTCATGTTCCAGCAAAGTATCCTGTTCTTTCGAAAAATATGATGGGTTATCATAATGTGGAAAGAAATCAACATCCGCACATGATATTCGAACACGATCATTGTATAGCTTAGCCAATTTGTAACTTAGCAAAGGTGATTCAAATGTTGTCAATTGATTTTTTAGCTTGATTTCTTTTGGTGAAAGATAATGTGTTCTTTCAAAAAATTCATGATTCTTTAATTTCTTGGTTTCACAAAATTTGTAAATGTTGCCTTTCATTTCTTGGCAAGTGAGAGCAAAAGCAAAAAGATCATTTGGGTGCAAAAAACCAAACATATGAAATAAATCATCTTCATTTAGTGTTCCAATTGTAGAGCTTTCCATTTTCCTGTTATATGTTTAGTTTCAGTGACTTGATTTTTCAATGTTTCCTGATTAATGAAAAAGAGAGAATTTAGGTTTGAAATATCAAGATTGACCAGATTTAATCTTTGTTCATTCTTAGGAAAGTAAAGGTGACTTTAGGCCTGACCTGATCAGTCGAACTTGTCAAGCCAATGGAACCAATGAATCTAATCAAACTCTCACAATTTTTGAAGCAATAGGAGTTCAATTAGTTTGGTCATTTAAAAAAAGTTCGAATAGTTTGATGATATCCAATCCTCACCTCTACCTTCAGGTAGGACAAGATAACCATCCAACAGGTCCCGGACTTATGGATTATCTACCCATATATTTGTCTATACAGAATGAAGTCTGTAGCCCCTTTGTTGCAATTCGCCTGTGGCCGCGTGGTGATATACTACACCCCAACAAAACCACCCTGGTGATGCCGTTGAAAAGGATACAGTAAAAGTATGTAATCCCTGTACCAAAAGTAATTTCCCAATTTATATTCCGAATCTGGATTTGAACAGAAGCTTATATTTGTTGGAGCGTGCGGCGCAAACTTCTTAAACAAAATTGGGTTATCGAACTGATCGCACTGTAATCCATTGATTGAACATATTCAGAGATCCACTTAGGAATCAAAAGTTCCTATACTATATATACCTTGAAGCTTTTGAATTAGGTTGTGTCCCATTAATATCACCCCAAAAACAAATAATCAAAACAGATCAAAAAAGTTATATTTAGGTTATAATGCAATATATTATAAAAAGTACATTTCCAATCTTTATCAAATCTGGGCCAAAGATACATCAGCAAAAGTTGGTATTTTTTGATTTTTGCATTTTCAGTATATACAGTCAAATATCAATATTGAGCTATTACGAAAAAAATTGCTATTTTTGAGGAATTTTTGCCGTACAATTAGTTTCGTTTTTAACATATTAGCAATGGACACTCCATGCATAGTTACAGGGAGAAAGAGAAAGAATCGAAATATAGAATTACAAAAAGATTCACACCGTCATATTCTGCATTTTAAAAACCACCTTCTCTATGTTGGGTTTTTTTCTCTGTGATTTGTAGACTTTAATTATCGTAATACAAAGTAAAGAAAAACCCTGGAAATCTTTAGGGTTTTGGGATTAGTAGAATACTTAAACATACTATTGTTTTCTTACCAGGTTTTTATCCGATCAGAATTCACATTCAGAAACTTTCGACCAATCAGAATTTAGCCTTGACACAGGAAATAATCAGAGAACTGCACAGAAAATAATCCAATCAGAATCTCGAAGTTGGAGACTTTCAACCAATCAGAATTTGTCAGCTTGGTAAACACCGTGTGTTTTGTTTTTGATACAAATAAGCTCTCACATTCTTTTTATGCCCCCCGAAAGCTGACAATTAGGCTAGGCTAGACTTACCTCTTTTCTCTTTTCTATTTCCAATAGACCAATTCACTGTGATGTCATTATGTTTTGGTTTGTCTTGTTTACAGTAGTCTAGCAAAGTTGCATTGAAAAACAGAATAATGAAGACAAATGCCCCCAATCTTGCCCCCAATTTTTGTCTCTTTTACCTTTCAGTTAGGGAAACCATCCAGGATCCTGCCATTCTATAAGCCAGCAAAAACTAAATGACATTAGTAAACTTAAGTTTCTTACCATTTTCCATTGAAAACAATCAAAAACATTACTACTTCCCAAAGCCGGAGACCAGAATAAATGATCTTCCTTGATGAGGGCGCCCTTTTGGATCTATTGTTAACTCATTTAAAATGGTGGACAGAGTTGCGGAATGATGAAAGCACCCGCCGCTTTCAGGGTGGTAACGCCAAAATGCCCAATATGATCAGCCAACAGTTTGTTTTTGTGCAAGTTACACCATGCACTCCAACATAGAAAAAAGTTCATTAAGAAAAATTGTAAATGAAAAAAATTATAAACCTCATCTGGTGGGATTGTGAGTTTAAAATTTAGTAAGTCATCCGGGTCTGGAAAATCTGTAGTACATGATCTTGGTAGAAAAAGCTCAGACAGATCTAAAAAGAGATAAATATTTCAAAGTCATTTTTATATGCATCCAGAGAAAGCAAAGAATCCATAAATATTTTCTAAGAGCTGCTAAGAGCAGAAAATGAAAAGTTTTGCAAAATATGCAGTGTCACTTTGACAAAAACATCATATCCATTTGGTATTCAAAAATGAAGTGTTTTACTATGCCTCAACTTGGCCAACCTCAAACTCCAAAATGGCGAAAGCGCGAACAACATTTCACAATTATAAGAACATCTTATGTGCCTAAAAAATTCTATTAGATTTTTAGAGCTCCATTGAAGATGAAGAAGTAGAAAGATAAAAAATGCGCTGGTTAATTTTGTTTAAATAGGTGTGTTAACTATCATTGTTGAAAGTTGGAGAAATTTCTACTGACGCAGAGATTTTTTACAGCCAATTAAAGGCACAGTCTCCTTTATACTTATATACAATGTTTGCTAAATCTTCTAGGCAAAAAACGGTAAAAAAAGACGCAAACGTAATTTCTTTAAGAGTGAGGATGATTTATTTGATTGCGGCCGTGTACAGGAACTCGCCAAACGTTCCTACCTGCCTTTGTTTTCAAGCTGAAAATCTAAAACAAAAATGAGACTTAGCGAGATCACAAAAACACATTCCAAAATACAGAAGGAATTTTGCCCAATACACCTCATCGGACAGTTACATCAATATGCCTTCTTACCTGTCTTTAAAAATATAAATAAAAGCAATCACGGAAAAGGACTCGAAAAAAAAAGACATAAGTGTGAGAACAGAGTAATCAAACTCGTTAGAAAAAGTACCATTAGAAGTCATAAAAAATCAACTTGAATAAATGCAATCGAAATTCCAGAGAACTTCATAATTCCCCAAACAACATTACATTACTATGTTAAACTCCCATCACATAAATTTTAGAGTAGACTACACTCGCCACCGAAGAGGTTTATTTGGAAAGGGTAATTATATTTTATTGTTCGCTTCTTTTTTAAAGATTCGCCGGGTTGGAAAAGTATGAATTTCTTTGTACATATTTTACCTACCCCAAATATTTAGGAGGCTGAGTTTTAAACGAATTGTCAAGTTGAAACGAACGATAAATGTATCAAGGTCTGTTTTATTTACCCCCTGGTGACTTAACAAAAGAGACTTAACTCGATGTTACAATCCAATTATTGAAAGTTTGTCTTGGCCTTTTTATAATGAGCGAGACATACGTTCTCTGATTACGCAATTTTCATATTGACATTTTCGAGGCATTTTGATGTAACTGTCGGAAATTCCACCTCCTCGCGTTGTTGCTATGCAACACTTTTTGGGATGTAAACAAAACGCGATATTGCGGTTTTCAGGCAAAAATACTTACAAAAAACCCAAAATATTGATGCCAAAAGAGCCTCCAAATCAACTGAAGAACCGCCAAAGTTGTTGTTTTTCTCTTTCTTATAGCTTCTGCTAGCATCTTGAATGAAAGCTTTGTTTTGTTTGTTTTTTTCAAATTCAGTGTATTTTTAGGAACATATAAACAAGCCAGATATAAGCAAATGAGTTCTTGTTTTACGCTGGAACTTTTAGCGCTACTCGCGCTACATTTTATGTTTATCTCCCAATTTCAAAGGATCCATTTTAGCGCGATTGTTTTTGTGGAATTTCCGATGAAGTGTATTTCCAAAATTCTGAAGAAGAAAAGGTTGATTTCCACATTTCCGAAATACCATATGCCCCCACTATATATACCACACGAAATCTCATGAAACCCGCCAACTTAATTTTGAGTTTGGCAAATCCCCACCAAGATTAGTGTCACTATTAGTGTCATTTTTTTCACACTTTTCTCTTTGACTTTGATCTTTTATTGGTTTCTCTTGTTGATTTCTTGAGTCATAAATGACTTGCGCATCATTTCTTGAAATGGAAACACACAGTATTTACCAAGCTGTTTGTTAGAGAGCGGTGTTCATCCAATCAGAATATTTTTATTACATTTGTCTTACAACAGTAAAAATGCTTACCTTTCAAGACCTTTACTAAATCCAACCAGTCTAGATGTTGATCATTGACTCAATCCAGTGAAATATGTATAAAATTTGGCTTGCACCATAAGTTTTTTTTCAGCTGATCACAGCAAAAAAGGAAAAGTCTGCTCGTTCGTTCTGCTTGAAATTTGTTGAAATCGAAAGTTGATGATTTTTTTATCTGCAAGTGTCTACCATCTTTATCTGATATTCTTGATATTCATGATGTAATCTTTGCGTTTTTTATTAAGGGGGGGGGGGAGGAGTAAATTAAAAATTACGTACTTACCTACCAGGGCTCGTACCAGGGGGTATACTATAGCCATTTGCGTACGCTTGCGTACAGGGGGAGGGGGTACTCGATGTTTGACATTTTAGTACGTACGTACCATATGGACGGCCCCTATGAAACGGTAGTCTGAATCGCATCAGACACCTCTACAAAACCCCAGGTAGTATAGGAGCACGAATCCGTTATGCCAGCAGCCTATTGAAAACGGAGGCTTTACTAGGGCGGGTGCCTGGAATTCCCAAGTTATTTTTTCCGAGAAATTTTGCATATGACGTCATAATTTCAGTTTTGTGACGTCCTTATGACGTCATCACAAAAATAAAACTCGAAATTTTTTTGAACTTTTCGAGGTACTTGTGTAAATATTTAGGGTCATAGGTTCTCAAGGTCAGGTTTTATGATTTCATTGTAAATCATGACATAAAACCAAGCTAAAATCCCTTAAAACTCAAATTTTTAAAATTGTGATGACTTCTGAACTATTGATCCAATCATATTCAAATTTTGACAGGTGATAGGTATTAACAATCACAGGAAAATTTTTTTGATTCCCTAGGCTATGGAAATGTATATTTCCAGATCTGGAAATCTAGATTTTTCCCTAACCTGGTTTAATCAAATCTTCTATTCTGGTTGATTCAATGTTTTATTTTATTTTTCATTTTCTTCTGAGAAATGGATGCAAAATTTAGTGTCTACAAAAAAATTCACATTAACAAGGAAAAGGTTTGTCAAATTGTCGATAATTTTTTTATGAGCTTATGAACAAGGAATCCTTCAGAGAGGTAAATATACCTGTTCCTATGAATATTTATGGCTACTAACAAAAATCAACTCGAAAAAAATAAGAACTGAAATAATACATGAAAACACTTATTAAACAAAAAAAGTAAGAACAGAAGAAAAGTATAGGGTCCATTTTTCAAACTTCAGCGGCACACCCCTTATCGGTCGGCAAGGGTAGTACCCCTCCCCCTCCCGGGGAAGAAACAAATTAGAAGGGTTTTCTTGTCCTCAAATTACACACTCAAATCATGGTGATTACCATTGTCATTCTTTTGTGTTCTTTTACCAAAACTTTAAATTGTTTATGGCAGACTTCATCCATTTAATTAAATTGCTTTTTTATTCCTGTAGATTCTTCTTCGTGACCAGCATAAAATGGATTCAACTCAATATAATCCCAAATAATACCAGATTTCCATGACTTGTTCTCAACATCCAAAAATTGGGAGAAGACTTTATTTGTATTACTCTTCAAAACAATTGGTTCATCCATTACCAAATCAAACCAACCAGACGCTTTATCATGATTTTGGAAGGAACAACCGACAGGAAAACCGTCAAAAACTTCTCCATCATCTAAATACTTTTTAATTTTTGCCCAATCACCTGATTTGAATCGAACTTCATTATCACAAGTAGGTGAATCTTTATTATTTTTCCATGAGGTTCTGAATTTCACTAACTTATCATCTCCATAATAACTTGGCCAACGAAAGTTTTCACCAAATTTCATTCTCATAATATATTTATATCGACCAGGGTTGACATTTTTGAAAGTATGTTTGATCTCTAGCCAAAAGAATGATGTAAGCCTCAAAACGTCATGTTCCAGCAAAGTATCCTGTTCTTTCGAAAAATATGATGGGTTATCATAATGTGGAAAGAAATCAACATCCGCACATGATATTCGAACACGATCATTGTATAGCTTAGCCAATTTGTAACTTAGCAAAGGTGATTCAAATGTTGTCAATTGATTTTTTAGCTTGATTTCTTTTGGTGAAAGATAATGTGTTCTTTCAAAAAATTCATGATTCTTTAATTTCTTGGTTTCACAAAATTTGTAAATGTTGCCTTTCATTTCTTGGCAAGTGAGAGCAAAAGCAAAAAGATCATTTGGGTGCAAAAAACCAAACATATGAAATAAATCATCTTCATTTAGTGTTCCAATTGTAGAGCTTTCCATTTTCCTGTTATATGTTTAGTTTCAGTGACTTGATTTTTCAATGTTTCCTGATTAATGAAAAAGAGAGAATTTAGGTTTGAAATATCAAGATTGACCAGATTTAATCTTTGTTCATTCTTAGGAAAGTAAAGGTGACTTTAGGCCTGACCTGATCAGTCGAACTTGTCAAGCCAATGGAACCAATGAATCTAATCAAACTCTCACAATTTTTGAAGCAATAGGAGTTCAATTAGTTTGGTCATTTAAAAAAAGTTCGAATAGTTTGATGATATCCAATCCTCACCTCTACCTTCAGGTAGGACAAGATAACCATCCAACAGGTCCCGGACTTATGGATTATCTACCCATATATTTGTCTATACAGAATGAAGTCTGTAGCCCCTTTGTTGCAATTCGCCTGTGGCCGCGTGGTGATATACTACACCCCAACAAAACCACCCTGGTGATGCCGTTGAAAAGGATACAGTAAAAGTATGTAATCCCTGTACCAAAAGTAATTTCCCAATTTATATTCCGAATCTGGATTTGAACAGAAGCTTATATTTGTTGGAGCGTGCGGCGCAAACTTCTTAAACAAAATTGGGTTATCGAACTGATCGCACTGTAATCCATTGATTGAACATATTCAGAGATCCACTTAGGAATCAAAAGTTCCTATACTATATATACCTTGAAGCTTTTGAATTAGGTTGTGTCCCATTAATATCACCCCAAAAACAAATAATCAAAACAGATCAAAAAAGTTATATTTAGGTTATAATGCAATATATTATAAAAAGTACATTTCCAATCTTTATCAAATCTGGGCCAAAGATACATCAGCAAAAGTTGGTATTTTTTGATTTTTGCATTTTCAGTATATACAGTCAAATATCAATATTTGAGCTATTACGAAAAAAATTGCTATTTTTGAGGAATTTTTGCCGTACAATTAGTTTCGTTTTTAACATATTAGCAATGGACACTCCATGCATAGTTACAGGGAGAAAGAGAAAGAATCGAAATATAGAATTACAAAAAGATTCACACCGTCATATTCTGCATTTTAAAAACCACCTTCTCTATGTTGGGTTTTTTTCTCTGTGATTTGTAGACTTTAATTATCGTAATACAAAGTAAAGAAAAACCCTGGAAATCTTTAGGGTTTTGGGATTAGTAGAATACTTAAACATACTATTGTTTTCTTACCAGGTTTTTATCCGATCAGAATTCACATTCAGAAACTTTCGACCAATCAGAATTTAGCCTTGACACAGGAAATAATCAGAGAACTGCACAGAAAATAATCCAATCAGAATCTCGAAGTTGGAGACTTTCAACCAATCAGAATTTGTCAGCTTGGTAAACACCGTGTGTTTTGTTTTTGATACAAATAAGCTCTCACATTCTTTTTATGCCCCCCGAAAGCTGACAATTAGGCTAGGCTAGACTTACCTCTTTTCTCTTTTCTATTTCCAATAGACCAATTCACTGTGATGTCATTATGTTTTGGTTTGTCTTGTTTACAGTAGTCTAGCAAAGTTGCATTGAAAAACAGAATAATGAAGACAAATGCCCCCAATCTTGCCCCCAATTTTTGTCTCTTTTACCTTTCAGTTAGGGAAACCATCCAGGATCCTGCCATTCTATAAGCCAGCAAAAACTAAATGACATTAGTAAACTTAAGTTCTTACCATTTTCCATTGAAAACAATCAAAAACATTACTACTTCCCAAAGCCGGAGACCAGAATAAATGATCTTCCTTGATGAGGGCGCCCTTTTGGATCTATTGTTAACTCATTTAAAATGGTGGACAGAGTTGCGGAATGATGAAAGCACCCGCCGCTTTCAGGGTGGTAACGCCAAAATGCCCAATATGATCAGCCAACAGTTTGTTTTTGTGCAAGTTACACCATGCACTCCAACATAGAAAAAAGTTCATTAAGAAAAATTGTAAATGAAAAAAATTATAAACCTCATCTGGTGGGATTGTGAGTTTAAAATTTAGTAAGTCATCCGGGTCTGGAAAATCTGTAGTACATGATCTTGGTAGAAAAAGCTCAGACAGATCTAAAAAGAGATAAATATTTCAAAGTCATTTTTATATGCATCCAGAGAAAGCAAAGAATCCATAAATATTTTCTAAGAGCTGCTAAGAGCAGAAAATGAAAAGTTTTGCAAAATATGCAGTGTCACTTTGACAAAAACATCATATCCATTTGGTATTCAAAAATGAAGTGTTTTACTATGCCTCAACTTGGCCAACCTCAAAACTCCAAAATGGCGAAAGCGCGAACAACATTTCACAATTATAAGAACATCTTATGTGCCTAAAAAATTCTATTAGATTTTTAGAGCTCCATTGAAGATGAAGAAGTAGAAAGATAAAAAATGCGCTGGTTAATTTTGTTTAAATAGGTGTGTTAACTATCATTGTTGAAAGTTGGAGAAATTTCTACTGACGCAGAGATTTTTTACAGCCAATTAAAGGCACAGTCTCCTTTATACTTATATACAATGTTTGCTAAATCTTCTAGGCAAAAAACGGTAAAAAAAGACGCAAACGTAATTTCTTTAAGAGTGAGGATGATTTATTTGATTGCGGCCGTGTACAGGAACTCGCCAAACGTTCCTACCTGCCTTTGTTTTCAAGCTGAAAATCTAAAACAAAAATGAGACTTAGCGAGATCACAAAAACACATTCCAAAATACAGAAGGAATTTTGCCCAATACACCTCATCGGACAGTTACATCAATATGCCTTCTTACCTGTCTTTAAAAATATAAATAAAAGCAATCACGGAAAAGGACTCGAAAAAAAAAGACATAAGTGTGAGAACAGAGTAATCAAACTCGTTAGAAAAAGTACCATTAGAAGTCATAAAAAATCAACTTGAATAAATGCAATCGAAATTCCAGAGAACTTCATAATTCCCCAAACAACATTACATTACTATGTTAAACTCCCATCACATAAATTTTAGAGTAGACTACACTCGCCACCGAAGAGGTTTATTTGGAAAGGGTAATTATATTTTATTGTTCGCTTCTTTTTTAAAGATTCGCCGGGTTGGAAAAGTATGAATTTCTTTGTATATATTTTACCTACCCCAAATATTTAGGAGGCTGAGTTTTAAACGAATTGTCAAGTTGAAACGAACGATAAATGTATCAAGGTCTGTTTTATTTACCCCCTGGTGACTTAACAAAAGAGACTTAACTCGATGTTACAATCCAATTATTGAAAGTTTGTCTTGGCCTTTTTATAATGAGCGAGACATACGTTCTCTGATTACGCAATTTTCATATTGACATTTTCGAGGCATTTTGATGTAACTGTCGGAAATTCCACCTCCTCGCGTTGTTGCTATGCAACACTTTTTGGGATGTAAACAAAACGCGATATTGCGGTTTTCAGGCAAAAATACTTACAAAAAACCCAAAATATTGATGCCAAAAGAGCCTCCAAATCAACTGAAGAACCGCCAAAGTTGTTGTTTTTCTCTTTCTTATAGCTTCTGCTAGCATCTTGAATGAAAGCTTTGTTTTGTTTGTTTTTTTCAAATTCAGTGTATTTTTAGGAACATATAAACAAGCCAGATATAAGCAAATGAGTTCTTGTTTTACGCTGGAACTTTTAGCGCTACTCGCGCTACATTTTATGTTTATCTCCCAATTTCAAAGGATCCATTTTAGCGCGATTGTTTTTGTGGAATTTCCGATGAAGTGTATTTCCAAAATTCTGAAGAAGAAAAGGTTGATTTCCACATTTCCGAAATACCATATGCCCCACTATATATACCACACGAAATCTCATGAAACCCGCCACTTAATTTTGAGTTTGGCAAATCCCCACCAAGATTAGTGTCACTATTAGTGTCATTTTTTTCACACTTTTCTCTTTGACTTTGATCTTTTATTGGTTTCTCTTGTTGATTTCTTGAGTCATAAATGACTTGCGCATCATTTCTTGAAATGGAAACACACAGTATTTACCAAGCTGTTTGTTAGAGAGCGGTGTTCATCCAATCAGAATATTTTTATTACATTTGTCTTACAACAGTAAAAATGCTTACCTTTCAAGACCTTTACTAAATCCAACCAGTCTAGATGTTGATCATTGACTCAATCCAGTGAAATATGTATAAAATTTGGCTTGCACCATAAGTTTTTTTTCAGCTGATCACAGCAAAAAAGGAAAAGTCTGCTCGTTCGTTCTGCTTGAAATTTGTTGAAATCGAAAGTTGATGATTTTTTTATCTGCAAGTGTCTACCATCTTTATCTGATATTCTTGATATTCATGATGTAATCTTTGCGTTTTTTATTAAGGGGGGGGGAGGAGTAAATTAAAAATTACGTACTTACCTACCAGGGCTCGTACCAGGGGGTATACTATAGCCATTTGCGTACGCTTGCGTACAGGGGGAGGGGGTACTCGATGTTTGACATTTTAGTACGTACGTACCATATGGACGGCCCCTATGAAACGGTAGTCTGAATCGCATCAGACACCTCTACAAAACCCCAGGTAGTATAGGAGCACGAATCCGTTATGCCAGCAGCCTATTGAAAACGGAGGCTTTACTAGGGCGGGTGCCTGGAATTCCCAAGTTATTTTTTCCGAGAAATTTTGCATATGACGTCATAATTTCAGTTTTGTGACGTCCTTATGACGTCATCACAAAAATAAAACTCGAAATTTTTTTGAACTTTTCGAGGTACTTGTGTAAATATTTAGGGTCATAGGTTCTCAAGGTCAGGTTTTA
This sequence comes from Clytia hemisphaerica, assembly GCF_902728285.1. Classification (NCBI taxonomy): domain Eukaryota; kingdom Metazoa; phylum Cnidaria; class Hydrozoa; order Leptothecata; family Clytiidae; genus Clytia; species Clytia hemisphaerica. The sequence continues at coordinate 61,744 of NW_027104091.1, read as the reverse complement.
TGATTTCATTGTAAATCATGACATAAAACCAAGCTAAAATCGCTTAAAACTCAAATTTTTAAAATTGTGATGACTTCTGAACTATTGATCCAATCATATTCAAATTTTGACAGGTGATAGGTATTAACAATCACAGGAAAATTTTTTTGATTCCCTAGGCTATGGAAATGTATATTTCCAGATCTGGAAATCTAGATTTTTCCCTAACCAATCCCTAACTAGGGAAGGTGCAACAGCTCCCTAGTTATGGAAATTAAATTTCCCGATCTTATGACTACCTAGGGATGTTAAATTTCCCTATTATTGAAAAGTGCTTTTCTTGAGCGAACCCCAATATAACCCCATAGGGTTACCCATATTCACGAATCAAATCCTGATTTATAGAAAGCTGGTAAAATAATTAAATGTATTCGATCATTCTGTGAGCATTGGTTCGATAGCTCTCATTCGTTCTGACATGTACTTGCGCTACTTTGAGAATCCCGGCACTTTTGTCACAACAGTGGAACTGCACTAGAGAGCCAACTTAATGACCTCAAACCCGTCTCACCGATCCATTGCGAACGAATGAGGCCGCCCTGGCGGGACGCCTCACCTTTAGCGTTGTGTTACACACTGATCGAATACACCCTTATAATGGTTTGCTTTACATACGACTCGAACACTTCTGAGTGAAAAATCACTTGTGGTTTTTTCTCACGCATGCGTAATACAAGTTAGGGAAATCAATTTTCCCTAACCTAAAAAATAATTTCCCGAACTTAGGCTCTAATTTCTGACAGTTTAAAATTTTTGATTGAATTGTCTTATTTGAAGGTTTGAAAAATAAATTCTGATTTAATTAATTGTTTAAAGGATACACTCAAATTAAAGAGTTTGGGAAATCGACATTTTATTTCCCTAATTCAAGAAATCACATTTCCCGATCCAGATAAAGAATAGAATAAAGCAAGCAAGGTCACAATTCGTGATATTTCCTTTCCCTAGCTTGTAGGAAGTAATCATTTCCAAAACTCGTGATCTCTCTTTTCCCGACTCATCCATAATCAGTTTGGAAAAACTTGGGATTTTTAATTTCCCGATGCAATTCTGAATGGGTAACTAGAATGTTAAAAATATTAGTTTTCCACATGTGGAAATCTGTTTTCACTAACACATTGGTAATACACTGCCAGCATGGGAAAATAGGTTTCCCTAGTTTCCTTACTTTCCCGAACTTAAAATTCTAGACTAATGTGATCGAATAAAAAACCACATCTGAAAATGAACAATCCCTAGGCTAGGGAATCAATAATTTTTTCCTGTGAATGTGATTTAAAAAAAAATAAAAAAAAATTAAAAATTTTACTCATTTTCAGCATATACTTTAACAAAAAATCTTAATGGGAACCTTTTATCTTTCCGAATCTTTAAACAGAATCTCAATATCTCATTTGCTTCGACTATGAGAGACATTTTTGACAACCATATATTTTTGCTTTTTCCCGACAGGTGGAAATTTTGTGATGACGTCATCGCTTTTTGGATGACACCATCAAATTTTTTTTTCTTCATGTTTGTGTCATGATGGAGAACATTTGTGCCAATTTTTATGGGCAAAGCTCTTCTAAATCAATAATAATCGAGGGTGGTATATTCTACCCCCCCCCCACTGGGAGCTACAAAAATCAAAAAAGGTTGGGGTTAATAGGGTTAAGTATAGTACTGCTAGGGGTGAAATTTGGCCAACTTTTTCAAACCGTTACATCAGATTTGCCCAAAGGAATTGCTTCATTTTTCAATCGACCAATGTTTTACAAAAACGTTAAAACGTTTCCCCTCATGTCACGCGAAAGGTGGAGACCGGCCAAATTTTGATTAAGTAATTATCAAAATCCAAGGTCAGATTTTATTTGTTCCTGGAATTGAATACCATTGAAAACCATTGCATTGCAGGGTAATTTTGTAAAGTCAAATTTTTTACGTATTGTTTTGAGAAGTCCCCCTCTGAGAGGGGAACTCGTATTAGCCCACACTAGGGTATTGTATGGCGTCAATCAGTAACGTAAATAGGGCCTGGGATGCACGGGGACGAGGTTGCTGAGCGAAGCTTTCGAACGTTTTTCATTACCCGCCTCGAAGGGAAGATATAAGAGAAGTTGAATTTAAACCACAGCCCTGCATTTGGCCACAAACTATAGGGTGTAAAATGCGGATAGAGATTCTATTGTTTCAAGCTTAAAAAATCTAATGGGGATGGTTTTAGAGCGTATATTTTGCATTGAATTTCAAATGTGGATGAAATCAAATTTGATTGACAAACGTAAATTTCCAAGTGGGGCTGACATTGTAGGGTATTTTTCCAACTGGGGACGAAATTTCGATCAAATTTTAATCAAATTCGGAGCAGGGGTGGGATACAGGGAGAACTTGAATAACAAGTGATCATTTGTATTAGAGTAATACTTTTCAAATGAATAAATGTGTCCATAAAAATAATATACCTCAGAATTTCCATTAGTTGAAAAGTTTTTCTAGTCTTTTACTCGAGCCTCCATAACATAATTTATCTCCTTGATTTTGGAGTTATGAAGAGTAGAGTATATTTACAATTTATATGAAATGATAATTTAATCAATACAAAAATATTTTACTACAATCAACACTTCCTTATTCGAACACCTATCATTCGAACTACTGTCAACTCTCTCTAATTCGAACCTCTATAATTCGAGTCTCTTTGTAATTCGAACTAGAACAGTGGTCCTCTCACCAGAAAGTGGGTTGAGTTACTTTCTATAATTCGAATCTCTCTATAATTCGAAAGAAAAGTCTTAGTCCCTTGAAGCTCGAATTAGAGAGAGACAACTGTAAAACCGAGTAGTTCAGGTAATAACGGAAATTACTTAACACCCGGGGGGGGGGGTACTAGGGCAAGATGGGTTACGGGGATGCTCCGCTGGTCAGGGTACCTTTTTTAACCTCCACGAGTCCCAGGTAGGGTCGCAAAAACACCAAAATAGAAAAATCAGTCCCTCGTAGGGTGCCTTTTTTTGGAAAATTTGGGGAAAAAGTAGAAAATTTGAGAAAATTTTTGAATTTCAGTCCCATTCAGGGTCACTTTTTTCGCAAATTTCGAGTCCCACGTAGGGTCCATTTTTCGAACCACAGGGGAGCACCCCCGTCGGTCGACAAGGGTAGTACCCCCCCCCCGGGACTTAACACTTTTGTTATATTACTCTAATTCAATAACTTCCTTCGAAACAGTAAAGGCCAGTAAAAGATTTCAAAATACGACTTTCTAGTTGAGGAGACCAATATTTAGGTCGAATTACAAAGAAATTTGAATATAATGTTATCTCATTCCCAGCTGGCACACAACATTGTTTCAACGTTTATTTAACGTTCCCAACGTTCATATAACGTTAGATGAACGTTGAAACAACGATGTGTGCCAGCTGGGTTCGATCAAGTTGGCATTTCTATCAGCGATAGCAAATCAATTTCCAATCCAGAATCTATTTGTTTCAAGTTAGCTCTAATTTAGACGGCTGTGTATTCTAATTTTTTAGATTATGCTAACGTTTGGCACTAAATTAACATTCAAAAAGCTTGCTTGGAAAAAATTAAAAGAAGTCATTAAATTGATGTCAAAAAAAGGGCAACACATTGACTTAGACAGCTTATTTTTCGCAAATTTTAATTCACAAACGAGTTTATGTTTTTGCACTTTTAAGGACGGCGGAGTAACTAAAGCAATTTGGAAAAACCCGCAGTTCTGACTCTCAAAATCGAGAACGGTAAAAGTGCTTGTTTACCGTCGTCCTCAGCTGATCAGGATCTAGACAAACCATCTCCGTCGCAAAAAAACGCACTTATTTAAACTCGTTACAGTTAAAAAAGGCAGGACGAAAAGTTGGTCGTCTAAACCAGAGCTTATAGAGCCTCCACTGGACCATATTTTCAGTATCACCATGGTTGAAGATCAATGGTTGTTTTAATTCTTGCTTGTTTTTGTTCAGATAGTTCACTGAAGAATTTTAAACCAGACAGTAGCTCCAAGTCACGAACTGTTGAGATGTGTGAGTTGACATATTTGGACATCGAGTGAAGCTTTAGTAATGAAAAAAGAAAGATTAATGTCAACTATTACTTTCATTTTTCCTGAGGGTTTTTGACTTGACTAAAAATTCTAATTTGAAAAGTTTAGCAAGGATTAAATTTAGAAGAAATGGCCTCTGTGTGTTCATAACTTTTCTCAGTATTAAGCCTGAAAATGTTCTCGAAATGTTCTTCTTTTCACCATTCTGTGGGTATTTTTTTAAAGAATTGGTGTGTTAACTTCTTCTTAATAATTCGACTATCGAATGTGTTCTTATAAAACTTATAATTTCATTCCCGTTCATTATTTTGCGCTTGATCTACAAAGAAAGGTATGAGCATGCACAAAAAGATCTTTGAAATGGAAAAAACAAATTTGCCTTATGTTCTTATATAATTTGTTCTTATAACAAACGTATACCTTTATTTCGCACATTGCGTTTTGATTATGAGGTAGAATGTAGGTTAAAATCCTCAAATCGTCACATGATACAATGGATTGAATGTTGTCATGACACCTGACCACCATTTTGTAATAATGCGTTGGGATGGCAACAGATCCTGTCACATTTTTCGCCCATCTAAGAGCATAAGTGAAAAGAGTTTTACAAAAAAAAAAGAAAATTCAAAAAGTTTATTTTTTGTTAGCAAGCCTCATACCTTAAAATTTCAGCTCAAATGCGACAGAGATAGTTAAATTGTGGTATTAACGGTTGAGATTTACTTTAACCCTTCAAATTCGAGTGACGTGTATACACGCTCTAAATTTCTAATATACAGAGTCTTAAGGTCCCAGACTTAAGGCTATAACTCCTGACCACTTGGTTGAAAAGGTCATAAACGTGCTTTTAGAAAGAGCATGAAAATACCTCTCTTATGGTACCAAAACTATTGTCTAACTCTTAAGTTCCAAGCTTGAATGCTAGTTTGAAAATTTGGATTCCAAACAAAAAAGTTGGAAGTTTTGCACGCTTGAAAGTAGTAGGAGTAGGTTTTAAAGAGGTACAAAAGTAGTAAAATGTAACCACGTGTCATTAAAGAGAACAATTAAAATCACGTGTCCAAAACAAACTTGAAACAATCAAAATCAGCCATATTTGTTTTGATTTTTTATTCTGACATGTGACATTTGTTTTGATTTTGTATCCCGCTGCATACGGTTTGTTTACAAATTTCGTCAGTACTTTTATGTCCCTTTAACATCACTTTGAAAACAAATCTTACATTTTCGGTGCATCTTCTTCATCTTTAATCCCGTCTTTATTCATATCAAATATAGAACCAGAATAGACATAAATCTGTTTGTATTTCAATGCCCACCTTCTTGTGGCGTTCTCTAAGTAATACCAAGCGCCTAAAAAGTAATATACAGTATATTTTATAAGAAAAGCAGAAATAAAATTTATAAAAAATTGTAATCATCTAGGTCGGAAGCGCCAAAATTTTCGTGCGTACTTTGCTTGCGTAAGTTTTACAAACATATTTTACTTTGTAAGGGCGCACCAAAATCCCAATTTAGAAAAATTGCCTCCCCGTTGCCCCAATTTTGGTCAACTCACCACGATATTGCTGAAAAAGCGAACCAAGATAATCGAAAAGTGCCGCCACAGACAAAAATTTCTTTTAGAAATATTATCGAATGATTTTTGACGTCAGAAAACTTTAAATACCATGAACTGTAGTATTTTTTAGAAAAAAAAAAAACGTTTATTTTAGAGTGAAGATTGTCGTCCTAGACGACATGAGACTGTCAGTATGAAAAATAATTAATGTCTTGTTTGTTTTCTTTTGAGAATTCGAAAAATTGTCATGTGATAAATAATATGATTTGTGAATCTTACCTAAACGATGTTCTCGTCCGTTACAGTGATAGTAAAGGCGGGAAAATATGGCGGCTTTGGCGTTATGGCGGTATACGGAAAAAAAATCGGCGGGAGAGTTTCGAAGAAATGACTGGCAACTCTACCGACTGTAAACTCTTTTCGGCAAAAAAACCCGTTTGCGAATTTTCTTCGACTTTTGGCTTATTTCTTAAATAGTGATTCGTCTTAGACTATAGCATAGTCTACTCGGTCTAAATCTTACCATAGAAACGATTGAAGCGGCCGTACTGTGGAGCAATGTTCGATAAAACATTGGTGTCTTGTTCACTTTCCACATCGAAATTAAAATCACCTAAAAAGATAAAACATCTGAGAACAGTAAGCGAGTAGTAATCGAGTCAATGCATCACGCTCTAAATCTACAGTCCTAACAGGCGCGCAGAGAATTCAATTTTGTGGGGGCTCAACTTTACTGAAAATATTTGAAGATGTTGCATTATGACGTCGCATAAAAGGAAAGAAATTTTGGTGAGAAAAACGCACGAAGACAAGAATTAACCATGACATGGTTTGAATTCGGGAGCTTGTTCGTTTCACATGCAATATATATTGTACGTGAATGGATCATTAATCTCTTAAATCTTAGGCATATTTCGATAATTTTCACGGTGTGGACGCCTTAGACCACTCAGGTATCACTCATTAAAAGCAATCATTGTATACAGACATCTGAAAAATGAATCTAGATCCAGACACCGCCTTGAAATAAAGGGAACTCTAACATCTAAAGCAAGGTTTAGAACTTTAGAGCCTGTGGCATGAATATGGCCAGTTTAGAACGGGTCTATATATTTTAAAGAAGGATGCCATACTCGGGGTAGGCAATGATAGATGAAGGACCAGCGTAGGAGTGTAAAAGGGGCCGGCGTTTAATTAGCGCTTGACTAAAGAATGGCCTGTGATATAAAACTAACGTCGTTTTTTCTTACCAGAAGGAGCCATATGACCACGATCCATTCCAGATTTATAGTACATATCACATGAAGAAGTTTCATTGTCGGTCAATCGAATGTCTTTACGGAAACAATTCGAACGTTTTACGTTTGTTAGCAATTGCTGAAATGAAAATATAATGAACAAATGATTATAATCAGTTGAGGGTCAGCTGTACTTATTATTCGCTCTCATTAATATTCAAATTTCGAATAGTAGTTTAAATAATAGATTTAAAAAGCCTTGTCAGGCTTTTGCTGAAAATTGTGCCGTCGTTAGGTAGGAAATCCTACCTAGGTCACGTGACATTACAATAGAATTTCAGCGAAAATTCGCTTCGCGGGTTTTCGAAAACAATAGCAACAATATTTTTTCCAATATTCAATTTTTTTTGCCTGCGATGGCTTAAAGCCCGACATCTAGGCCCTTCGGGCTTATAAATCTATGGTTTAATTCTCGAAGTGCTAAAGTAGAATCTCTAACCTTTCCCAGGTAAGAAAAAGTGAAACCACTTATTTCCCATCAAGAGCACGCCTAGAACGCACCGCAATCATGACGACAAATTGTATTTGGCGGTTCCTTTGTTTTTGAGGACCATTTTTTGAAATCAATCTAGCGTTTGTGTAAAAACCACGCGTGGGCGTTCTGGATGGGAAATAAAGTGGCTTCATTTCTCATGCAGGAGTCTCAAGGCTAGCCCCTCGGGCTTGGAAGTCAATGGTACTACTTACTTAAGCCTGTACGCTACCACTATCGGCATGCGAAGTTTAGTGTTGACTATAGTATAGTCTAGTACTTTACTTACCTTTTCTGTTAGCCTGTACGCTACCCACACCGGTATGTGAAATTTAGTGTTGATTACAGTATAGTCTAGTACTTTACTTACCTTCTCTGTTAGCCTGTACGCTACCCACATCGGTATATGAAGTTTAGTATTATAGCCTGTGATGTAGTGACGTTGTGTCAAAAGCAAATCCGATGTTTTGTTGAACGTTTTGGGTAATCCAAGTGGACTATTGATTTGATGTGATTCTGTGACTGAAAGATAGATAAAGATTGAATTATAAATGAACTGTTTTTGCGGAATTTACGGATTTGTAGGCCCGGCGGAACAATCGTTAAAGTGGGGAGGCTGAAGGTTTAAAATAAAACTAGTCATAGCTTTCACTAAATGCCCCCACAGAAAGGTCATCTCATGCACTTATAAAGCTTTTAATGCTTTAAAAATTAAAGCATAAAAAATAATCAGGAATAATTGATTGATTTAATTATTGATTGATTGGTTGAAAAAAAAATCATATTCCATTAACAAAATACTTGAAGAATTCATGCAGCTTGACAATTTAATGAAATTCAAGGAAAATATTGAAAAGCTTCTCAAAAACATATTTCGAAAATCATAGTATCATTATCTTACTGACATTCACATCTCCTTGTTTGTTTGTTTTTTCTTACAACAATATATGTCATGATCATTCACTAAATAGACCTTTTCCGATAATGCTGCAGACATCTTAGATTGTAGGCAAAATATATAGCGCTGAATAATTCAACAAGGTAACCAATCAGAAATAGCTTGTTTATTTTTCATTGGCTGGTATATATTTCAACAATTCTCTATTGCTACTTTGCCTAGTAAACAATAGCCCCCTTAAAGGAAGAAATTTTGGCCATCTTTAATTTGGCGGGAATTTAATTTGGCGGATGGCGGAAAAAAGAAATTTTCCGCCATCCGCCAAATTAAATTCCCTCTGAAAAAACTTTTTTGGCCATCCGCCAAATTAAATTCCCGCCAAAATTTCTTCCTTTAAGGTATAAAATTTATCAAAGATTTCTGCGCCATCTGAAATAGACCAATCCTAGTTAAGGCCCAGGCTCCACTTACGTACGCTGTGATTGCAGTCAAAAGAAAAATAAAGGAATGTCATTGTGGTCCATTTAGACGTACAGTCGAAAAGTTGAAATGTGCCTAATTTTTATTTCAAGTGCATAGTACTTTTTCATGATGCAATCTTTTCTCCAAGCTGAAAGGATTGAAGATATGATTGCAGCGCAGACAATGAAGAGACGGGCCTTCAGGAAACTAGACTTTTTGAGTTTTTATCTAATATACTCTCACTTTATGGTGTTCCTGTATGACTGTCTGTGTACCTAGTCTAACCACCGTTAAATGCCTTAACTCGGAAAGCTAGAATTGGAGCTATTTCACCAAGCCCCTAGAGCGTATGTTATTTAGGCTATGGGGCCATCCATATAGTACGTACGCAGTGAAAGGGGAGAGGGGGTTTAGCAAAAGCGTACATCTATTGTATAAATGACATCATTTCTATTGTTCTCTGCGTACATGGGGGGAGGGGGTATCAAATTTTTGGAGAATCTTTGCGTACGTACTATATGGACAGCCCCTATCACAACTGCATGAAAAAGTGGAACGTGCGCATGCAAAGTTAAACGAATGTAAACAAACTTTTTTCAGGTTTTTAAAATAGATTTACCACACTGAACAAACAGTGAAAACACTCTAAGTGAGGTAAATCTATTTTGAAGGCCAAAAAAAAAACATCGATTGACATTCAACACATTCAACCACTTTTGGATTCAACTTTACTTATGTGTACATTCAACTTTTTTGTACTTTGCCGGTATCTTGTTTTACCAAGTTAAGAAGGACTTTCTCGAGTTACGACCATATGATGGTCTTTAAAGCTCAAGATGCTCTATAAACAATAAAGCTAGTTATTAGTATAATAACAGACAAAGATAAATTACAGTTTGAACAAAAATATCAAATGTACATTTGAAAACTTGAGCAAACTTCTTTAAAGATTCCAGAAAAAGAATTGAAATCATTGCTGAAATGAACTTCTAACTAAATTACAATATTTAGTATTCAGTTTGAAAGACAAGAAACAAAATTTAACATACAAAACAATTTTTTCCAGTCAATGAATCAGCTCATCATCATAACCAGTCTGCCATTTTGTTTGTTTTGATTTGAACAAGTAATATTGTAATTCGTGTTATGGTGTAATCACTATACTTTTTCTATAATTTGCATTTATAACACTCGCTTCAGCTTTTCAATCCTAAATCAAAACTAATAAAATGTAATACGCAATAATGGTAATAGCATATAACGTAATATGAAAATATGTATAACATTTACTGCTGTATAATTTACCGCCATATTTTTGCGGAACACTTATTTGGCCGGAAAGCCGATTACGACGCAAAAACAAAAACAATTCGCAAAAAATCGAGATTCCAGTCCAATATATTGCGTGAAGCTATGAATGCCTCCTCAGTCGCTGCGCTCCTTGCGGGGGCAATAAAATTTGCTGGGAATTTGAGAAAAAAATCTTATTTGCTCAAAAGTATGAAAGCTGAGGTCTCCCCAGTCTCTCCGCTTCCACCGGGCCTGATACTGTATAAATAATTTGAATCGCCTTTCTGGAATTCGACAATAATTCTTGATCCCTTTAGGGTCGAAAAGAGAGAGAATCAACTATTAAATAACCACTCACTTTTAACTTTGGTGAGATTCAAATTTTTTCTGTGGTGATCCAACTTCGCAGAAACATTTCGCTGAAAAATAAGAAATTAGAAAATACCTTCACTCAAAGATTGATACACGTTTGTTTCTATGCTTTTAACTTTCCGAAATTTTAGCCTAAAAATGTTCTTATTTTCGCCATTTTCTGTGTATTTTTTGCTTTTTTCTTTAGAAATCGGGTGTTTTTATAGAGTCCCCAAAGGCCTAAAATGTTCTTAACTTGATCTTAATATTTTGAACATCGAAGCCTTTATATAGTTTCTGTTCTTTTAATTTATAACTCTTAGCAAGATAGAATCTCAACGTAAGAACTATGTAAAACCCCATTTTAAGAAATTTCAAATTATGACATCTGGACATTGAAAATATAGTTAGACAAAAATACTTGGAGGAAAACAGAAGGTTTATGCAGAGTAAAAAATTCAAACCATCTGATTATCCAAGTTAAATGCTTACATTACAATAAGGACATTTGCAATCATCACATTTCTCTAACGCTTTTTCATAATCTTCTGGAAAACGTCTTTGAGGGACATCATATACTTCATCTGCTTTAACGTCTTCCAATTCTCCTCTTGCTTCAATCAAAGAAGCTAAGAAATCTTCGTGTAGAAGATGCCGTAAACTTCCTTGTGTTCCGTTATTGGGAGCACCCGAGATCTTCAGTAAATCTACCGGAAAATGGATATTCAAAGATGAATTATTTAAAAACAATCGTACGAAATATCAACTTTGTCCGAAAATTTAAATTTTTTTTTAAACCAGGAAAAGAATCTTGGAAGGAGCTAAGGTGTCGATTTTTAACGTTTTCGAACACTTTCTGAAAGTAACTTTTTTATTCAATTGAGCATAACTTTCGATCTAATGAATCGAATTTAATAAATGACCCATAAAAATTTAAGTCTATCTTTCTTCTTTCCAATGAAATAGGAATGATTCTTTTAAAATTTTTAGATTTCGAGAGAATTAGTTTCAAAGAGAGAAATTTTTTGTGGCGCACCCGGTAGTTTGTTGTTTAAGAAACACACTTTTAAGAAACATGAGGCTCAGAATGCCTAAAAACTAAGAAACATCTAAGAAACATGCTGAGGCTGAGAATGAGAAAATTTAACATTTTTTAATTCGGCTTTTTTTTAAAATCTTCCAATCAAAACAAATTTTTTTTTTCTTTGCATGAAAAATAGGCTGATTGTGTCAAAAAGTTTAGAAACATGTAAGAAACATTTAAGGCTCAAAAGGCCGATTTCTTAAGAAACATTGAGGCTGCTTGGTAAAACTAGTTTCTTAAAAAAAAGACGTGTAATCAGGTTTTCCCAGTTCAAGTCCCTGATCCTTCTAAATTTTTCTGTTCAGCTCATAGTTAGCCGAGCGTGTTGGCTGCGTATACCGGCAATGCATCAGAAAGTTTCTAGATTACTGGGTAATCCATACTTAAAAGACCCAACCTTTGTAGTGGATTATCCGACAAGGTGGACTAGCCAGTTCTTAAGGGTTAGTGTATGTAGCCCTTTAGTCATTTTCACACTTTGTAAGACTATCTAGTGGTGTATAAAGGAATGCGATATCTCGACATTCGACTTATACCTTTGATAAGTTCGATATCAGACAAATGATAAAATTGATAGATATTATTGAATGATGGCCCAGAAGCAGAGTTTTTGTCGACTGGCCCCCGGGGAGACTATTAGGCAAAAGTAGGTGCTGGGTATGTGCGTACGGTCGGTGTCTAGTCTCTCTAAGGATTATATGTGATGTTGGTATTGAGGCATTGCTTTCTTTTTAGAGAGTCTTTGCCCTCTTACAAAAAGAACAAAAGTCAAAATAACGTCTCTAAGGGTGGGACATTTTTCGTTGATTTTTTCTCATTAAGGATAATTTTTAGCACAAGTTTAGTCTCTCTAAGGGTCAGTTTTTGGAGGTCCGGTCCTCGCATACCCGACACTCTCCAACCCTACTTTAATGGGATAAACTTTCGCGGGGATTAAATTTCGCGGATTTCGCGGATTTGGGTGTCATCCGCGAAAATCCGCGAAATTAAGCCTCAATGGAAATTTGGAAGGGCCTCTTCCGCGAAATGTTTCTAAACAAAACTCAAAATATGTCAGATAAATACTATTTGAATGGTTACTTGCTTCAAAGAAGCGCTAATAATGTGTATTTCAACAACCAACATGCATGATTTGGCAGTAAAAGCCACAAAATCGTGAAAATATTACCACCCAATAGTGCCACCCGTGAAATTAAGTCCCCGCGAAATTTAATCCCCGCGAAAGCTTATCCCATTAAAGTAGTAATTCCCTTGATATGGGTTTAAACTAGTTCCAATCCTACCTGTTAATAAGTTGTAGATCTCGATATTAAACAGATGGTCAAATTGATAACCCTCTTTGAATGAAGGTCCAGAAGCAACAAAAATAGCCTAGGAAGAAGATATAGTGAAAAAAACGTCAAAATTTGGATCTCGAGTATCGATCAATTGATAAGATGTTTAAAGATTTAGTTAACGTAATATACCGTACTACTTCGAATAAACGCCCCGAGTGTTTGTTAAATTTTTGGGGTTTTAGGTGGGGCGTTTTTTTGAAGAGGGCGTTTATTTGAAGTAATACAATATAGGTAAGTGCTGGCAAAGTATTGTAAAGTTGACAGGGGGATGCAAAAAATAACGAAATTGTCTAGGGGGTAATTGTCCCAGGGGCAATTTTCTGGGGTGATTGTCCTGGGGGCAATTGTCTAGGGGTTATTGTCCCGGGGCAATTTTTTGGGGGTGATTGTCCTGGGGGCAATTGTCTTGGGGTGATTGTCCTGGGGGCAGTTGTCTGGAGGGCAATTGTCCCGGAGGCAATGGTCCGGGGGCAATTACCCGGGGGGCAATTGTCCTGTCAACGAACAGGATTGCACAGATATACATGCACCACGTATATTTAAAATATGTCCGCAGCTCGATTTGCAATGTCACAACAATATAGGGGGTTACAGAAGGAAAAAACTTCCGATCAAATATATCGAGTATATTCCAGGCTTTCTAAAGGTCAGTGGTACTGGCTAATACCTTCATATCTTCGTCTAGGTTATCGAAACCATGCGATCCTCTGTCTGGATAACATCGTCCATTGTCTCTGATGAAAAGAGAAAAAATATAATAATCATTATTCATGATAACAAATTTGTGTGTCAGCTGAGCCCTTTTAACCTGATAACAGTTGTACATAATTTTCTTACGCGCACGGTAAACCTCTGAAGGCGCTTGAAAATTAAACATCTGAGGAAAAAAGTCCCTCCCAAATTCTACAACAAGAAAATTCTACAACAAGAATCTTTTTGTGCGCCGGAAAGTCAAAAACTGATACGGCGCCCTATTCATAAACACAAACACGCAACTTTGTTTTCATTCCTACTCTTTTTAGACGAACGCGGTCCTTACGATTTCGAGATTGCATATTCGTCAGATTGTTTGTTTTCACACATCCCTTTAGAGCTGCAACGTGGTGTGCAGAATACGATCACAATCTGATCTCGGGTTAGGCCATTTAAAATGCAACTGAAAATAAAACTTACTTTAATATAACACTCCAAGGTGCATTAGGTACAATTGTTACGTCACCAATTCTCCTATAGAGAATAGAAAAGTTATCTTAAGGATTTCAAAAATTAGAATCAACCAGTAATTCCTTTAACAGATCTAATATTTCGATTCTTTTAAAAACTTTCTTATTAATTGGATTAGGTTCTTTAATAAATCCCAATTCTGCTCTGCTTCTTTCAAATATCGAGATTAGACAGAAATATAATGTTTTCTACCCAGAACATCGAAAATATAATTTCTCTACCCAGAACATACAATTTCTCTACCCAAAACATCGGCTGTAGTCAGAGACAACCCGAAGGCTCCTCTATCAACCCACCAGGTTCACGCTGATGTTTGGGAGGTAGAAAATCCATTTCTGTACCAAAATCCTTGCTCCACGGTACATTTTGCACTAGAATCAATGCAACGACTTTTAAAAATTAAGCCCAAACAGAATGCAATTGCCTGTACACGCTTGCTAGGACTGTAGAATTAGAACGCCATTTTTTGCACAAGAACAATATAAATCACTATAAAACTTAAATTGACTTCTTACCTGCTATTGGTGAAATGGAATCGTTTTGGCATATAATCATTTATCTTGCTGTAAATGTTCAAATTCTTTGAAGAACACTGAAGAAATGGAAATTCAAGAAAAGATTATTAGAAAAATTGAAAACTTGTTGCAGTTCTTTTTAAAAATCCATTAATATCGGGTGTGTAAAAAAAACGCGCCTATTTTTCGATTTTTGACGTACACATTTCTATCAAACAAAGACAAACGAAATTTTCAGGGAAGATTTGAAATTTAATTTTTTACCCTTGGTGAAAATTATACATTTCTATGTTCATTTAAAATGACTTTATGATAATTCCGCTGACTTATGTCAAATTTTCATTGTTCACGGATTTTCATAGTTAAATTTTTCCATATAAACAAGAAATTAAAGTACGCTTCGTTTTTACTCTCTTATTTTGTTTCGCTACTATTAAAACATTAAAATGGCATCATTTTTTCATTTTATAGGTTAAGTTTTATTCCAAGGTCAATATTTGATAGATTCTAGCTAGTTCCAACCAAGCCATTTCTTAACGTCAATTGCGACGACAAAAAAAAGACTTTCTGTTATTACCTTGTGTACAGCAAAATTCTTAGGTTTTCAGTTAAAGTGTTTTGCAAAAAGTTAAAGAAGCAGAACAGAGCTTGTGGATAAGTTTTTATTATGGTTATGATATGAATGTTATAATTCAGCCGGCAAATTAAAATCTGAAATAGATTTCCCGATCATATTGGCGGAATCGACAGGAGGTGTGGGCACGAAAATGTTTGGGTATTTTTCACTTTTTGGCTGAAAACTGCTAATTCTTAGGTGCAAAAAAAGAAAAAGGGCGCCAAAATTAGTAATCAGAGGCGCCTTTTCCCGACCCTTGTCTTTCAGCTCCCAAAAAACTCGGCCGCTGCCTTAGACTGGCAGGGTCAGTCGAGCTGGAACAGGGAAAAGTGAGCGTAGGAGTTAGGTAAGCGTAGGAAGAAATTTTGTCGGCGGCAAAGCTGAATGCATTTAATCAGCAGCCTCTCACCAACTTTTGCTCGTTCTCCTACGCAGCTCCTATTCTAGCAAACGACCGCCGCCTTCATGTTTCCGCCCTCTGACATGATTAATTAACAGACTAGTTTGCTAGTCTTCTGCTGCCCCCTGCTCTCCTGTCACCACGCTATATTAGTATAAAAATAGATTGAAAGTTTAAACATACCCTTAAATTGTTGTAAATTGTACTTGTGTCGTCTTTAAAAAACAAAAAGAAATGCATATATTATACAGTCACTCCAAAATAGGCAAATAGACCTCCCATCCTTGAAATTTCGGCAAAAGTCTAAAGTGTTAATTTACAAGAAATGATTTTCTCAACATGGTCATGGTGGGAGGGGGTGCTTCAATTCTTCTTAAAGAAAAAGGCGTGTAGCAAAAAAAACCCCAGCAAAACAACAATAGAATTAGAAAAACTACACATTATTGTACCCAGAGGAGCATCATTTTTCAATATGACGTATGTATGAAGGGCGCTGTCAGATCAAAATCATAAAAAGCGAGCTAAAGAACTGGGTAAGAATCTGTAATGATAACTTGGTCTCAGCTGCTCTTAATAAACGGTCGAGGGGGGATGAGATGGAGTTTTTACAAGCTCTTATTTGATTTGGTTGGTGTTAACCAATGATAAAACAATTTTGTTACTTTTTCTAAAGAACGCGTTATTTTTATTACCTCAAATGATCAACTATTAAAGTATCTTATAAAAACTCCATCTCATCTGGGAAGGGGGGGGCTGGAAAAATCTTTAAATTGTAACAAACGGGGGAACCTTATTATCGGGGGTTGGAAACTGTACCTAAGTACCCCCAAAATTATTTAATTATAGACTATAACCAAACTACTCAGAATAAGAGGGTTGAGAAAATATCGAAAAATTAATAAACGGGGGAAGGGCGTTTATTAGGTACTTGAAAGTACATACAAATTAGACATACTTTCATCTTTACTGTTGAGCATCGAAAAAGATCCCAAGCCTTGGTAATAAAATAACGACGTATTTGTTTTCTAGAAATGTAATGAATAAGAAAATCAAAATACGACCATCATACTTCACTTTGTATTTACAGCAGAACTTAAAAGGAGCAATTAGTTTATTACCCTGCATTGCCTTGTAAAATTTATTTTCTCTACATCGGGGGTAATTCTTTTTCCCGAAAAACAACCAAAATTATTCTCGCAAAAGGATGAAAGGTTCTTACATCAACCAAAGTGACATTATTTCTACAGTCGACTTCCGCCATACCTTGTAAGAAAGAGAAAAAAAGAGTAACATGTAAGAAAGTAAGGAGAGTTGATTTTGCCAGAGACCAACACACGAGACTTTCTTCAATACAAAAAAGACTAAATATTTCAGAAATTAGAAAAAAGCACCAATGGTTAGAATAAAATTTCTACTTCTGTCAACCTTAAGATTTTTACCGTACTTGTGGAAACCAGCTAAATTTCCTGTGGTCTTGTGGAAACAAGCTTCATTTCCCGTGTCTGTGTGGAAACCAGCTTCTTTCCCTGCTTTGGAAATTCTAACCCAACTGTTCTGGCTAGATGCAACAATCAATGGTAGTGGCAGAGCATCTACGTCCAAATAAGGGGAAAACAAAGTTTGTCAAAAAGTAAATTCTAGTCTAGCCACGATGCATAGAAAATACTGCTGGTTATAAAAAGTAGAGATTAAATAAGTCTAAATACCGTGATCTGAAACCACAATGACGTTGACTTGATTATCAAGCGAATTTTCGTGCATTTTAGACATCAAATCTCCGATCGTCTGGTCTGCTTTTTTTATCATTTCGGTTACCTGAAAGTAGAATTTCAAGCGAATATCATCAAAATGATTATATGATTACAAGGCTATCACTGTGTCTCACCAATATTCTGTCGATTGGTTGTGTGAAGGTTTCAATCACAGACTTGCACTGCAATGGACTGTGTTCGAATCCCAAGCTCTTCCAGACATGGTGTTAGGGAAATATGGTGACTCTCTACCTTCACTCAAATATCATTCTCTCTCAAAATGGTTTTAGCTACCTTAATTCCTTTAATTTTCGCACCTAAATTTTCGCTCACCCTACCCAGCTGGCACACAACGTTGTTTCAACGTTCATCTAACGTTACATGGAAATGGGATAAAATATGATAGGGATAAGGTACGGGCTTCCTTAAATTCATTCTTTTTCCATATTCGAGTTTCAGATTTTGCTGAGTCAGCAAACCCTTTTTTGTTTCTTGAATTTATCACGCCTGAGTGTTGAATTCTTTTTTTCTAGGGAGTTTGAACAGTTTGCTATTATAATAAGAATCCAAAAGAACAGGAAAAGAAACCAATACTCTTGGTAATTCCAGTGTTCTATATTAAATTCACAAACTTCTATCTGCATCTAAAGAATCTTTTTTTTCGGGGCTAATTAAAAATTAAAAGAGATTCATTTCACGAATAAACGGACACTTTTTCACCGGATTCAACTATGATGTTGGCAAGACACAAAATACAACTATTCCAGCATAATTTGAAAACTGCGCCTGACGGCAATTTATTTTTCGCGAATCAATCAAATTAATTTTTTTTCACGGGAATTTTAATTTGGCAAACTAAGGGGGATTCAGGAAGAGAAAATGTGTGACATTAAAATACCTAATCCTTTCTGGACGTCAAAATCCTGATGATGAAGTATTGAAAATGTACCTGGGGCGACCGTAGTGCAGTGGTAGAGCATCCGGCTACAGTGCGCAAGGTTGTGGGTTCAACTCCCAGCCGGGTCATACCAAAGATTTCCAAATTAGTACTTGATGCCTTTTGCTTGATGTTCAGCAATTAAGGGAAATGATCAAGGGTAAGTGAAGCAATCCAGGGAGAAAGAGTGGCGCCCTCCCCTACCTTTGTGTAGATAGCTATCGAAAGAAGAACCTTTCGGCCGCGCCTCTGACTGCGGTCGCAGACTTACTTACTTACCTGGGGCGAGAGAGGTCCATACTTGTGTCCTTTTTTGTCCGGCTCTTCGAAATATAACGTGATGAATTCCGGACGGCTAAAGAAGAAAAAAGAATAAATTTGAATAAAAGTGGATTAATTTTCGGATGGCAAAAACTAAACTTTCTCAATTTATTTATTTCATTTTCCTTGGGCGTATGGCGAAAGTCACAATTTCAAGGTTTTCGCGAGGACTAAGTTAGATTCATAATGCCTCTGGAAATCTTAGCAAAAAATATTTCACCAAAATTTTGCAGTGTTTGTAACTTCATTATATTTATTTTCATCCCCAAAAATGTTGTAAAAAAACTTATATATCAAATTTTGATGAATTACCCAAAATAAATTCCGCAAAAATTAATTAACCTTAAGGGCTCTGACCATAGTCCAAAAATTGATTTTGGTATTTGAACATAAAAGTTATATTTCAGGTTCCTTAACACTTTTAACAAAGAATTGCCTTTATAAATTGCTTTTTAATCGAATCCCTTAAAGAGTAATTAAGAATTTAATAGCAAAAATGACGTTATGAACTTTAAAAAGATGTTAATAATATGTTGCATCACCCTCTTTTACAAAAAGTGCTTAGTTTTAATGGGTAATTAACTTTTTTGTTTCAAAATTTCTTTACACTGACCGCAAAGAATTGAACTATTTTAAATTTTGCGGAAAATTTCTCTAAAAAGATGTGTCAAAAGTTATGACTGTTTTTTTAAGCAAAATCCAGATGAAAAATTGATGAAAAACCACTATTTTGAAGATTTCGAGACAAAGAAGCATTTACAAAAATTTTTCGCAAAAATTTTTACTGTTCGGTAAAAGATACACCATCTATTGCGAAAAATTTTTCAAAATGTTTTTTCTTCGCCGAAACTAAGCTCTTCAAAGTTGAAATTCTCTTCCTCGCAAAAGTCTTCATTTTCTTCTTCATCAAATTTTTTCAATGCAATTCTTGAATTTTCAGATTCAGGAATAGTTTGTCTAACAGAAAATGTATAACATGCCATAGTTTTGTTGGTTACATCAGTCAGAAAACACATTTTAAACACGGCAATTATGAAAAATTCACTATGGTCAGAGCCCTTAACCCTTTGAGTATCTTCCCATTTTTTTATTAAGGGAAACATCTCGGGAGGGACCTCAAGCCCTCTTTAAATCTTATTGGTATCGTTGTTGGTACTTTTCAGACCGGTATGTAAAATACACGTCGACCCCCTACCAGAACTCACGAACTACTGAAGCTTTTGAATTGAAATATTCACCAGTTAGTTCTATATAGATATCGACAATTCAAAACAGTGCACGAAATTTCAGTGTACTCACATGCGTGGTTGATACTTTACAGACCGGTCCGTTTTTAACTAAAATGCTCAATTTCAACCGCTCGTCTGATTTTACTAAAAATTTACTGTTACCACAAAATTCTGAAAAAGCATTTACCTCTCGTTCACCGGTAATTTCATCCAATCAATGACTTGGTTAACACGTGCCGACCATGGTACTGATCTAGAAGAATTAAAGATACGAAAATAAATGACTTTGTTAATCCATACTTCCTATACAAAGCTTAGAGAAACTAAGAAACCACTCGAATAACGCGTACTCAGGCATGCCACAGGAAAACGCGACGGCAGATTCAATAACAAATTACTTCACATACATTACTTTCCCACAGCCAGTAAAAACATGATAAATTATATTGTCTCTAGGTAACTGCTGTGTAAGTAATTAGTTATTCAGAAGACCGTCGTGGAAACTTAAAGTACTAATACTCTTTTCGTTAGAGGATAAGCAGATGCCAGTGAGATAACAAAACAACACTTACGCGTCAAATTTCTTCCAGAATGTTGGACGAATACCTAGAAATAAAGCGCATGTTTCAAAAAAACCCTCAAACACATAGTGCTAGAAAAAACAATGTTATCGTCCACCGAAGGACACGGGAAAAAAAAAAAAAATTTTCAAGTCAGAAAAATCAGTGGGAATGAGAAAAATAGCATGATATTTTGTGGTGAGGATTAGTTTATTTGATTACTATCAGTGGCGGGGATAAAAATTGGAGATATGGGTGTGATATAATGTATGTTAATACCTTTAATTTCAGCTTCTGATCCAACCCAATAAAATGAAGCAGTGTTCAATCCGCTCTTATTTGCTGTCACCCAAATCTATTGAAAGAATGAAAAAAGTTTCATGAGAAGACCCGGTTGCACCAGACATTGAATAAATTTTATTATACAGTCGATGGTAGTACAAAGGAAGAGCATTCGGCTACGGTGCGCAGTGCCTTGGATTCAAAAGCCCTGACCAAGTCATACCAGAGACTTCTTTTAGAATTTCTGATATGGTGCTGCAAATAAGGAAATTTCATTTGGCTGGTGATTTCTCGAGCGTAATGAGAGTCATTTGATCAGGGGGTCTGGCGGAACCCCGTAGAAAATTTTGTCTGAAATGACCTTTAGATTGGCTAAAGACCTATTCATTTTAAAATATTTTCCTATTTGCAGCACTATATAATCAAATGAACGAAGAAGTGGCCCAAAAAAGTTAGAACTATGATACTATCTATACTTACTGGTTCACCAAGCCACCATTTTGATTCTCCAGCTTTTGGACCAATCTTGAAATTATCTTTCAAATCTGGATCATAAAAATTGTTGGCTACCATTCCGTTCGATTCTGGATATAAACCCTGAAAGAAGACAAAAGTATGGGTCGTCTGAGTCCACAGGTTTGTAAAGTCCGAAGGACTAGATGTTGTTCTTTAAGCTCTTCCAAGCAAAAAAAAAGTGAATATCGCAAAAAATATTGCTGCTATTTTTTTCGAAAACCCGCAAAGCTTCTTGTTGGTCAAGAGCTGAAATTCTATTGTAATGTTACGTTACTTAGGTAGGATTTCCTACCTAACCTCGGCACACTTTTTAGCCAAAACACGTCATCTAGCCCTTCGGACCTTATAAATCTTTGTCTGAGTCAAATATATGTCTGGTCACGTTACTTCATGTAGGAATTACATTTTTTGGTTACATTTCAGCATCTTAAGTTGAATGAAAAGACATTATCATTGTTATTATTTTTTAAGACCCTTGGCATATCGCACGGAAAAACAAAACCTCGAAGAAAATATATGTTAGAAAAACCTATATTGTTTTTGAGACCTTGGTACGTCCAAGCTGAGATAGAAAGTTGTTTTGTCCTAAAGAAAAGATTCAAAAGTAGGTCATGTCCTCAGTTCAATACACGCAGTCAGAAAGAGGAACAACAAAATATGGCTAAACAAATTTTTTTGTTCCAACAATTCGCGGAGATTCTTAAAATTTAGCTGAATTCAGAGACGGGATCGCTGAGATTTCGCTGAACTCCGTCTAACTTTACTCTTAATACTAAAAAAAGAAATATTCAGGTCATCCGCTGACCTTTATACAACTTGGACAAAGCTATATCCGCCATCTTTGATCGGAGTTTATTTGAAAGTGGTACCTGCAAAAAAGCCGTTGCAGTGTCGAAAGTTAACGTCTAACCGCGCTACATCAGTAGCGAGTTTATGTATGTGTGTTTTTCAGCGACGGAGACGGTAAGGTTCTAATTTGAGTAGATCCTGACCAGCTGAGGACGACGGTAAATCAGCACTTTTACCGTCCTCGATTTTGCGGGGCGGAATTGCGGGTTTTTCCAAATCGCTTCAGTCACTCTACCGTCCTCAAAAGTGCAAATACATAAACTCTGTAGTATTCAAAGAAGAGTAGACATATCGCTCTCGAAGTATTACCGCTATTCATGATATGCACCATTGCAATGTCTCTCACGGACCCAATAGCTGGTTGGAAGTGACGTATTGACTGATTTTACGTCACTTACAACCAATCAGCTATTCGGTGATATATGTCAGAAGACATTGCAATGGTGCATATCATGAATAGAATAGGATAGGGTACCACATTAAAAAAACTCCAATTATAGATTTTGCTTGGCTCTGAGATTGAAAAACTCCAGGGTATATAAAGGTCAGTGGTAATCATACCGTTGCAATTGTGTAATGATTAGTGAAGGTTTTGGGTGGAAAAGCAGGTCTCAGGAAATTCGCACGAACTCCATTGGAAGCTTGGGTAAGAAAAAGAAAGTTGACATTAGACCAGCAAGCTAGTCTTTTAATTAATCATGTCAGAAGGCAAGATCATAAAGGCGGTGAGCGTTTGCTAAAATAGAAGCTGCGTGTAGGAGAACGAGCAAATGTTGGCGAGAGAGTGCTGATTAACAATTAATTAATTAGCTTTCATCTCTTGCCACCGACAAAATTTCTTCATATGATAACCTAACTCCTACGCTCACTTTTACCGCGTGATACCGTTCAAGCCCGACTGGCGTATCAAAAGCGCGTAAACTAAATTCTGAGTTGTTAATCACTCAGTTATGTGGAATAGTTTCTTCCAGAAAAAACCGCATACCCCCTGTTGGGTGGACCTCCTCAACATGGGGTATACGTTTTTTTTTCTGGAAAAGCCCAATAATTAGGCAAGACTAATTTGATTTGTTGTTCTACGAATTTCCACTAAAATATATTTCACACACTAGTTATTTGTAAGAATTAAATTTCAATAAAGCTGAAAATTAATTCAAGAAATTGAAAAATTTAGAAAATCAAGCAAGCATTCCATACACTAAAATTTTATTATGATCTTCATCGAAGATAAAAAAGTGAACTTTTGATCCAGATATTTTTTGGAAAATATTTTCAGTACCTTACCAACCCTGATAAATGAAAAATTTATTCTTATTTTACCAACCGACCGATCCATATTTCTCTAACGATCTGCCCGTTAAATTAAATTAAATTGGTCTCGCCTATATATATGACAATTCAAATTCTCATTTCTATTGTTTTGATAGGTAGGTAGAGAGAAAAATACTAAATATAAAAAATTTTAGGCGAAATCTTTTTATCGTGTCCCAAAGTAGTCCAGGAGTTCCTCTACTGGACAATTCATGAAAAATTTTGCTACAAATCTTTTCAACACGCATGCGTAGAAAACAATCTACTAAATGTTGACCTCATACAAATTATTCCTTACCTAATTTATCCAAGTTTGGGGTGATACCACGTGTCAGATATTCTGCTCTGAAGCCATCCAAAGAAACCAAAAGGGAGATTTTCCTATTAAAAGAAATAGAGGAATGGATTAGAGTTCAGTCTCTAGTCTAGAGCTTACTAATTCAGAAATTGTAGAAGATATAGAAAAAATAATGGAAGAAACAAATTGCAGCTTACAAACTGATAGTATTCCGGAAAAAAGACCTTATCAGAGTTTTTGATTTTTCTAAAACAGCATGTATTGTGGGATTGTTTCGGGGGTATTACAATAGAATTCTCTCGAGGAATTCCTAAGAGATTTCTATTGTAATACCCCCGAAACAATCCCACAATGCATCACTTTTTTAGAAAAATCAAAAACTCCGATAAGATCTATTAACATATTATTGTACAACACCTGTATTATACCATCCCAGCTGGCACACAACGTTGTTTCAACGTTCATCTAACGTTATATGGACGTTGTGAACGTTAGATAAACGTTGAAACAACGTTGTGTGCCAGCTGGGATATTACACGTATTATAAACAACTCCGGTTGTTGGAGTCAGAATATCTATTAATTAAAAAATCTCTGGAGGATGATATCTTGAAATAGGGCCTACCCACGCTGGAGGTAAAATGCATTGCGCTGCGAAAAGGAATTCCAATCTACTGATGCGAGCTGCCGAATTAAAGCGTTTACCTTGACACTCGAACGTAAACGATGATTGCCCGTTAGAGGGACAGGAAATGCAGGAAAATTATATGCGCAGAGTCAGGGTGTCAGGGCGGTTTACCGGGAAAAAAATGGCGGTAGAGTTTGTAAACACCTCCGCCACTGCTTACTCCGCCCCCCGTTTTCAAATTTATCCCGCCTCATAAACTGTTCCCTTTTTAGTGATCTTATGTAGACGATAGCAGGATCATCTAACTCGAACAACACTGGATCACTCAATCATTTTCCTTTAATTTGACTTTGGAAAATCGTAAATTTTTTCATTATTTTGTGGGTTATGAGTTTTCCCTACAACGAAAGTTGCTCCGGATCCTAAAGGTTGCCCCCTACTCACTAGCGCTCCAACCGCACTTTTTCGAGCAAAGCTTCCACGCCATTGGTCAAAAGAGAAATGAAGCAACTCCATTGGCGCTCCATTGTGTTCAACTTTTTTTTTCGAACGCGCTCTATTTTTATGACGTAATCTTTTTTCCAAGCAAAAAGGATTGGAGCCAAAAAGTGCAATCGCAGCGTGCGCAAGTGGAGACCGGCCTTAAAGGTTGTTCCCCCTACTCACTAGCGCTCTTATAGAAAACAGATGAATATACCTTCCACTATGATCAATATTTTCTTTCAATTTTGCAGCTTCACCAGTATTGTTTTTCAAGAGGACGATGGTTGTCGTGGTTACTACCGCTATCAAAATCACCAACTGAAATTTAAACGGTCAAATCAAGTAGAGATGTAGAATGGTGTCGTAAACATAAAGAGGTTATCACCGCAGATATCTACAGTTGAGTCTCCCTAATTCGAACTCGAATTGGGAATCTTGTTCGTTCAAATTACAGAGGGATTCGAATTATAGAAATTTATTAAGAGGGTTGGGAATAAGTTCGGATTATGGGAAGTTCGAATAAGTGAGACTACCCCTGGCTGAAGCATCATGATAAATGAAGTTCTTCGCCGACTTGGAACCTCCTCAACCCGAAATCAGGACATTTTTCAAATTCTTTTTCGTGATTAATTTTTTGTCCAGGAAGAAAAAATATTTGATGATCTTAACTTACAGTAATTATAACGATTGCAAGTTTTCTGTATCTTATATATCCTTGTTCCTAGGAAAAAAATATAATAAATAATAATTAAAAGACTCGCAAAAAGATTACTACAATACACCTTTTTACGGTTAGCGGCTTCGTAAAAAAACAAAAGGGCTTATACAAAAGGGCTAACCGGAAAAAAGATGTATTGTCTCTCGGTAGTTTGAAATCAAACTAGCCTGTACCAAACTCATCTTCATTAAAATTTAAAAAACGCCCGTGGGCGGGGTGGTACAGGTTTAAATGACTAAAATCGAACGAGAATTCTAATTTGTTCAGATTATAGAAAGATTCGAATTAAAGAGAGTATTTCACGGGGTTTTCCTGTGATGGGGGGAGCTGAGAATTAGTTCGAATTAAAGAATGATTCGAATAATAAAAGTATTGGGTACTAGTAAGTAGAAACCTAGAAGTCGATTAGAATTATGTTGTTTTGTTTACAATAATGGTGCTTTTTCGTAAAGTAAACTTGGTCAGGGAATTTCCCGGCTTCAGATGGCTTTTCAGCTCCAGAAAGAAATTTCCATTTCCACAAATATTCTATAATAAACTTCAAAGATGTAGATTAGAACATTGTCTCTACTACAATTGAATTTCGAATTAAAAAGAGTATTTTATACCACTTTCCAGCTGAAGGGATCGACGTTTTTTTTCAGATAACAGAAAAATTCGAATAACAGAGAGTTGGCTGTATATTAAACTTAAGTTTCGTAATTTTGCGCAATAAAGGAATGTGTTACGCCCATAGATTTGTAAAGCCCGAAGGACTAGATGTCGTGCTTCGGCTGAAAAATGTGCCGTGGTTAGGTAGGAAATCCTACCTAGGTCACGTGACATTACAATAGAATTTCAGCGCTTGACCAATCAGAAGCTTCACGGGTTTTCGAAAACAATAGCAACAGTTTTTTTTTGCGATATTCAATTTTTTTGCCTGTGATGGCATAAAGCACGACATCTAGACCTTCGGGCTTTATAAATCTGTCAAACAGTCAAAAGTGTGCAGTTGCTCTGGGTACGAGATTTTTCGTTAGAATGATGGAGATTTTCATTGTTAGATTTTCATTGTTAGATTTTCATTGTTAGATTTTACCTTTGACTTTATTTGAAGGCTGATCGTTGAATCATTATGTTGAAGTTGATATTTCGCTTTGACGTCTGTCTAAAGATTAAGAAGAAAACGAAAAAACACACATTTTTTCATGAGAACATCCAAAAATTTTGAAGACTTTTAATGTTCTTAAAATGTTCTTATTTTCACCATTTATCAAGTATTTTTGTGCTTTTCACTAGAAAGAACAAAATATTTTCATTACAAGAACAAAAAATGTGAACATTAAGTGTGTATAGAGTTCAATATCTTAGAACATTCGAGCCTTTGCGATAGAGAGATATTCCCTCCGATGTATCAGAATGGGTCCTACCCACGATGGAGTAGGAATAACAGCGCAATCGACATTGCAACCTCGCAGATGGTGAGCTGCCTAGCCATGGCTGGCGTATAAACCATGACACTCGAACTACACGGGAGAACGGATGTCCTCGCAGGTGTAGAACCTCCCAAGTGTCTTAGCAGACCACAATTCGACAACTCTAAATACATACCTAAAATTTCAACAAATTAATCCAAAGAAGTTCTTAGGAAATTCCACTAAAATGCTTACAAAATGCTGAAAGTAAAATCATTTATTTCAAGGCTTAAAAGTTCAAAGAGTTAAAAACGTTCAAATCGGTAGAAGCGATTCCTTACGCAGATCGAACGTTTGCTTCCATAATAGCGTAAGTTAACAAAACATGAAAAATATTATAGTGTCGATTAATGTTCAACGTTCTTCACAAAAATTAGGACCGTTAAAGGTTTTGTTTTTAAATAAGTGTTTCCGTTTCATACCAGACACATATTGGGCTTTTCCAGAAAAAAATTGAATATGGGGGTGGAGGATATAACAATTTTCAGTGATTTACCCCCCCCCCCCGGACAACGGGTTTTACCCCCGGACAAGCACCAGTTGACACCCCGGACAACTCAAATAACCCCCGGACAAGGCAAACTTTGATGATTTTCGCTACCCCCGGACAATATATCTTCAACCTCCCCCCCCCATGTACGGACATTTTCTGGAAGAGCCCATTTCATATCAGGATAGTCTCTTCTATTGTTATGTTATGCTGATATAAGCAAAAACATGTCTTTCTGACCAATCTCGCACATCTGTGTCAATCCAATGTGAGAAAGCTTGTGAACTAAAATTGATGAGTAAGCAAACGATATCACTAAGCTTAGAACAAAACCGTTTAAGTGTAAAAAAAAGGTTACCTCCATTTTATAAATGTTCTAAGTTCCACAATTCTTTCCACGTGAGTTCTTCTTGCAGCCTGATTTGTACTAAAGAAAACACAAAAATACACATTATATGAGATATGATGTAAATGGATTAACAAGAAAGCTTCGTTTGAATATATAATTGTTGAAAGATACTTGCTCATTGAAAGATTGGTGTCCTAATTAATAGCTAAGTAACGCAAAATTACATTAACTTATCAAGTGCCACTGACATCATATGAGCTCGCTAGATTTTTTTGGCTTTGTAATGGTAGGTCTGGTAGGTCTTGCGACCCAGGCCGGCCTTTTTTAACTCCGCTAAAATAGAAATTGTTATTAAGAAGACTCCCGGATCGAACCCATCCTTTATTGGCCATATAGTCCGGTAGAGTTAAGATTTTACCTTGGAAATATCTCGCGGCCTAGCCATCGAAACGCTGTAAGCCACACCGCTTTCAATTAATACGTCTCAGACCATCATTTGAGCCTGGCTCGGAAATGTAAATCTTACTGAGCAGATCATGACCTGACCAGGAAATATGGTAGATTTTCGGCTATATGGGGGGGGGGGGTTGACGAAATTTTAGAAACAACACCATTTTCGTTATCTACTTTTCATGATCTTTCTTGAAGAACAGCTGAAATTTATTTTGAAAACTTTTTGAAGATCTTGTTTGCAGGGGCTGGTTTGTACTTAAACTAAGTCTATTTTGGCTATTTCTGGTATTTTCTGGCTGTTGTAGCCCTATTTGACAGGGCTGCAAATTTTATTAAAGAAAGATACGAATAATGTGAACACAGATTTGAAATCTGCGAGGCTCAAATATCACAAAAAATTTAATGTCATGATTTTCGAATCAGTTTTCATCTTCACTTTTCAGTTTTATGAAAACCTTCGATATTCTTCGCGAGAATATATTTCTAACGGTGTATAATTTTCTAACATAGCATAAGTGGGTGCTGAGAAATCGTTAAAAAAGCTTTCAAATACCTTTGAGACGTGAAAACACCAGGAAATTTTTAGCTAGACAATTCGAAAAAAAGGAATTTTCTGACACGCCACAAATCATTCAATCTGTCAATCACTTAAGAATTTTCTTCCAACAAGCACAGACAAGTTCTAAGAAAGTAAGAAAAAAGAAGGACTAACTTCTTAAAAAATTACAAAGTTGAAATATTAGAAGGTAGATATTGTGTTGGGGTATTGCAGAAGATCCTAAAACATGTGACTGCGCAGGATATTTTATAAATCTTATTTTATAAGTTCAAAGAATCTCCCTCATAAACTTACACCAATAGGACAGTCCCCGCCACTACCTGAATGGGAAGATATTTCGGAATCGGGAAAAAATTCCCGAACGGGCAGAAATATTGTTTCCAAATATAACAATTACCTTTCCGATTAGGTTACGCTTCACGCTTCACGCCCGATCGGGTTCAAACTTCCCGTTTAGGTAGGCTCAAAAGATATTTGACAAATAGTAAGATTAACTACGTGAACTTTGTTTTCCCTGGGGAAAAAACCTTAAAACTCGATGAACATTTTTACCGCCTTGCTGGTCATCATTCAGCTTCACATGAGACATTTTTTCGACGAAGGAAAATCTTCTCAAAGGAAAGGGCAGAAGAAATTCCGAAAACTCCGAGCTAACCTTCCCAAATCAAAATTTCAGTCGACGCACTCTAATAGGACCTTCAATTCAATACGCTCCATTATTCAGTTGGTCAAATATTGCTTTAGGTAACTATCATGTCTTAAAGTCCAGACAGGTCTTAAACCCAAGGCTGCCGACACTCGATGTCGTAACAACGTCCATTTGACATTCATAGCGTCCAAGTAACGTTATTTGAACGTTAAAACAACGTTGTGTGCCAGCTGGGAAGGCTGTATATCGATAAAGACAGTTGTCTACACAGACCACACAAATGTTGAAGTAAACTAAAAATCTAGAAGTGTTATAAAAACCCAAGGCTATATATTATACAAAGACCACATGAATAGACTCACCGCTCTTGTATGTAATGAAAATCAGCTTCTTGATGTTCCTAGTACCAGACCAGTTTTGTATGACTTTTACACACTACTGCACAGAATGTCATGGGATGAGTTGAAACCATCACAACCTCAGCATGCAATCTGATCCTACTTTCACACATGTCATTCTTGCAGTCTTTTTCATTCATTTTATAAGACCCATCCATTTATAGTTAGGGTCAAATCACCTTTTTGTGTTTGTGTTTCCATTTTGAAGTATATTGCATGTTTATGTTAAGTCTGTTACAATAATAGAGTTTAAGCTGTTATTATAAGTACATAGGTAAAAATGTACACGCATAAAATCATTCAGTGTTCTTTGGCGGGGAAATAACTTTAAACTTTTTACAGTATATGGCCCCCAAAACGTCTATCAAATTTAAAGTTTTTCTCAAATCGAGAGGAAAAGAGGTTTTACAAAAATTTTTGCTGCATGAAAAACTTTAACATCTCTACTTTATTTCCCGGAAAAATAAATAGTTATTTTTCGAAATTTTCAATTTCAACAATATTTTTCAATCGCTTAAAGATAGGAAGCTTTTTTCTAATGGCCCCCACAACGGAGGTTTGCAATTTTAGCGATTTCTCGAGATATCTTTAAGATATGAATACAAAATTTTGACCATAGTTTGGAAATGTGATTTAGAGGCTTTTGGGCATAAATTTGTTTGATAAAATTTTTACAGTATACCCTGGGTGTCAAAACGCATGTTTTAAAATCAAATTATTAAGCCCAGTGGTAATAGGGGGAGAAACTATGAACATATTTGTGTTTTCCCTTAAATTTACGACCCGATGGATGTAAATTTTATCATTTTTATAATATATTTCAAGATTTTCGATCTTGCAAAGTCTAAACTGAAGATTTAGAAATTTTCAAAATTACAATTTTGATTTAACAACGTCTTAATCAATCTTCTGAAAATCAATCTCCTTTGAAAATAGTTCCATTCATGTATGGCGAATATACTGTTAAAATTTTAGAAAAAAAGCTTAACTGAGACTGAAAATAATAAGCTTTAAAGTTATTTTTCTCCTATATTTTGCAAAAAAATTAAAGAATTTGCCGTTTTTGCTGATTCAGCGAAAATTTTTTATATATAATGTTGATTTTTTATCATAAACTATTAACTCAAGCTGATAGGAATGAAATTTCAAGATTTTTTGCTGTTTCTCATATTTAGAATTTTCGGTTTTATCAATGCTGATTCTAGGGCCCCAAAATACTGGTTGACCTTTATAATGCTATATCTTTTACCCATCCTCTAAAGTCACAGATGTATCTGCATTTTCCGAACAGCATTAGGTGTAGAAAGTTTCCTTTACCCCATTTTCATAACTTATTTTCAATATCCAAAGAGCTAGAGTGAGTTATATACAATTTTTATCTCATTTTGGTGTTGAAATATTTCCTTCAGACGCAAATATGTTGTTTTGAATCTTTCTCTCATAAAAAACATGCTCATTTTTAAGAATGACCATCATTCTTTCAAAATAAACAAAAAATCGTCTAATTCTATGCATCTATAGGTCAGAATCCTCATTTTAATGACGACCTACGTTTTGAGGGCCGTCTCCGTTATACTGTATATAAAAAAGCAAGCGTTCGTCTCGAGCGTAAAACCTAAAAGCTGGGAGCTATTTATTGTACAGACTAGAAAAATGATTTTGATAGGAAAGCCAGAATTAAGACTAAACTAAAAAAAAAAGCTTAGATCAAACTCTGAGAATGACAGGATATGGTGTATTGGGTGTATGAAGCCTATACGCACTTAGACGCACCATGAACTTAATAGAGACACTGGATAAACAACCTATAAAACGGTTGAACCATTTTGATTATCTATAAGCATTGTCTTTCTTTCTTTCTTTGTAACGCTGAGTTGTTACAAAAAATGAAATCAGCTTTTGAAATCAAAATTAAATTTAAATGACAACGCTGAGCTGTTATAAAAAATGAAATCAGCTTTTAAAATCAAAATCAAATTGAAGTGACAACGCTGAGCTGTTACAAAAAATGAAATCAGCTTTTAAAATCAAAATTAAACTTTAATGACAACGCTGAGCTGTTACAAAAAATGAAATCGACTTTTAAAATCAAAATTAAATTGAAGTGACAACGCTGAGCTGCTATAAAAAATGAAATCAGCTTTTAAAATCAAAATTGAATTTAAATGACAACGCTGGGCTGCTACAAAAAAATAAATCAATTTTTAAAATCAAAACTAATAAGAAAGAGTGTTCTCGCTTGGTTTCTCGAAGTCTCAAAATTTTCATGAATTTGATATCGAATCAATGACAGAAAGTTTTACATAAATCAATTTTCCCCACATAAAGCACCATTCATTTGATCGATCAACATTCGAAAAAGAAAAGATCATCAAACAAATCTTCTTCCCAAACTATAAATTATGTTCTCCTCTTTCAAAACAATAGATAAATTTGATATCGAATCAATGACAGAAAGTTTTACATAAATCAATTTTCCCCACATAAAGCAACATTCATTTGATCAATCAACATTCGAAAAAGAAAGGATCATCAAACAAATCTTCTTCCCAAACTATAAATTATGTTCTCCTCTTTCAAAACAATAGATAAATTTGATATCGAATCAATGACAGAAAGTTTAACACTTATCATTTTTCCCCACATAAAGCAACATTCATTTGATCGATCAACATTCGAAAAAGAAAGGATCATCAAACAAATCTTCTTCCCAAACTATAAATTATGTTCTCCTTTTTCAAAACAATAGATAAATTTGATATCGAATCAATGACAGAAAGTTTTACATAAATCGATTTTCCCCACATAAAGCAACATTCATTTGATCGACCAACATTCGAAAAAACAATGGATCATACAAATCTTTTTCCCAAACCATAATTATGTTCTCCTCTTTCAAAACAATAGATGAATTTAGATATCGAATCAATGACAGAAAGTTTTACATAAATCAATTTTCCCCACATAAAGCAACATTCATTTGGTCGACCAACATTCGAAAAAGAAAGGATCATACAAATCTTCTTCCCAAACCATAATTATGTTCTCCTCTTTCAAAACAATAGATAAATTTGATATCGAATCAATGACAGAAAGTTTTACAGAAATCAATTTTCCCCACATAAAGCAACATTCATTTGGTCGACCAACATTCGAAAAAGAAAGGATCATACAAATTTTCTTCCCAAACCATAATTATGTTCTCCTCTTTCAAAACAATAGATGAATTTAGATATCGAATCAATGACAGAAAGTTTTACATAAATCGATTTTCCCCACATTTAAAGCAATATTCATTTGATCGAACAACATTCGAAAAAACAAAGGATCATACAAATCTTCTTCCCAAACCATAAATATGTTCTCCTCTTTCAAAACAATAGATAAATTTGATATCGAATCAATGACAGAAAGTTTTACATAAATCAATTTTCCCCACATAAAGCAATATTCATTTGGTCGAACAACATTCGAAAAAACAAAGGATTATACAAATCTTCTTCCCAAATCAGGATGTGTCTTTTTTCTGTCAGAACAGGTGAATTCATTATCTCAAAATCAGCGACTGAAAGTCTGACACTTTGTAAAGTGCTAGTTCCCTGAGCACCTGCTTTTGAAATGGATACCAGCACTTCGTTACCATACCAGTCTGCCCAAGTGGTAACCAACCCGTTCAAATCCAAAGCAGCATTGAAACACCATTGCAGTGAGTTCACAACGTTAGTGAAAAGGTTAATTATCGTGTCAGTATAGACATCTCTCGAAGTAAAAATTATTTTTAATGTGGTATTATCATTCAAACACTGATGTTTAAAACGACCGAAATATTCGATCTCTTTATAGTTTACATTTTTCACCAAATCTAGCATGACTTTCATTAGGTATTTATTTGAAAGTAGCCTTGCGTGTAAAAATTGTTGTTTTGGCACAAAGGCTTTTAAAAGTGAGCAAAAATAGCTTTGAGATATAGTACTGTAAGGAGTACGTTTTCCATTACAATGTAATATAATGTTATAATGTTTTTCATTCTGCAGTTCTTCTAATGCATTTGCTCTCTTTTCCTCGTCATTTATACTCTCACGATAAGTGCCTGCCATCACAAGTAAGTCGTAGTGTAGATAAACGATAGTTTGTTTGATAGCCCCATTGCCTGAATGAAGTCTTGATATAAATGCAAGAAAATCACTAATCTCGATACTTGTCAACGTAGCTATTTCATTTGCTAAATCTAACATAAGGTCATTTTCTTTTAGTTGAATCGATCTTTTTCTGAGGTGTGAATACATCCAAACCTCTGCACATGGTATTCGCAGTAACTGTGAGGCAAGCTGGTATAAGTAGGTCGGGTCGTAACTGTAACCAATGAGGTTCCAACGGCTGCCAAGGTCAAGAATTATGGTCACATTTCTTGTTTTCAAACAATTAGTGTTCTGTTTTTGACTAGCGGCTTCAATTAATAAAATCGAATGAAAAATCAACAAAGACAAGAAAAACATCATTCATTTCCCAAATGTGTATGTATATACTCCATCAATTTTCAGTAAAATGAAATGTGACTAAGAGCAAAAAGGGTTTTGATGACCCAAAGCCTCTTAATAAATCAAATCATCTATTCAGTTTTGTTGAACAGGATGTGACCAACAATTTTGTATTTCTCTTATATTAATAATATATTTCGAGATTTGATTCTCATCTTCAGATTAATATCTAAAAAGAAAAATATAAAAACAGTTTTAAAAAACACAGTTTTGATTCGATGAAAGTTTGTTTTTATTTAGATGAGTGAATGACAACAATCACCATAATAACCGAAAAATGAAAGGCAAAAACAAAACATGAATAGTCCATCATTTAAGTCCACATTTAAATCGTCTTTTCAGGTTTTGATTGGAGCAAGATTCGGGGAAAGTCTGTTTTTATTTAGATGAGTGAATACACAATTTTCTTTTATAAGAATACATTTTATTTAAAAGTTAAGCAAGCTAAACAAGCTAAGAATGCCATTTTTAGAGCATTTTCAATTATAAGTGGCCAATTACCCCCAAGTAAGGCTCACTTCTTTCACAGAAATGCCATTTTATGCTTGAGACGCATGTACTAAATGTTAAATCAAGTCTGAATTAGGATCCTAACTTAAGAAGTCCCTAAGAACAGTAAGAATGCTGTAAGAATTATTTTAAGATGATTTTCCCAAAAAAGTTAAAGAATATCCATCACAAAATGAAAAAACACCATTCTTATAAAAAAAGTGTGTAATCATAATATCAAAAAAAAAGATCAACCAAACCGAAAACAATTAAAGGCATAAAAGATTCAATATGACCGTCAAAGAGATTTCAAGAGTCGCGTATTATTTATTCTTGAAAACCTTGTTCACATGGTGCTTTTCAGTCTGTTAGCAACCAATATGTAAATATAAAAGAAATAAAAGATTTCAAGAGTCGCGTATTATTTATTCTTGAAAACGTTGTTCACATGGTGCTTTTCAGTCTGTTAGCAACCAAAATGGAAATATAAATGTCTGTTAGCAACTAAAATGTCAATATAAAAGAAACAAGACGACTTAAAGTCGAAAATTTCGCATAACACTTG
Source organism: Clytia hemisphaerica (assembly GCF_902728285.1). NCBI lineage: Eukaryota > Metazoa > Cnidaria > Hydrozoa > Leptothecata > Clytiidae > Clytia > Clytia hemisphaerica. Next base: position 26,329 of record NW_027104091.1, on the reverse strand, counting down.
AACATCAACGACGAAGACGCGCGAAACGTGACTCCTGCAGCATTATGCATTTTGAATGAAGCGTTACACAAAATATACACAATGTATTGTACACACAGGTCATAGATATTATGTTTTTTTAATGAAAAATCTCAATCCATTAAAAAAAAGATTCCTTAAAAAATGCGAAAGAATTCCATTCTATAAAGCGTAAACAAAATCTTTCAATTCAGAATAATTCAGAGAACTGCAATATACTTGAGAAAAATAATTTTAAATTTTTTTGATAATGAAGAAGAAAAAATGAACTTTTCATTCTTTGATGCCAGAACCCTCATTTTGTGCTTTGAAGGAACTTGTGATAAAGATTTCTTTTAATTGCGCAAAGTTTATATCTACTTCTTTCTATAAACAGTAGAATTTATCTAAAATTGAGAAAAATGGCTAATCAGAAAAATCTGTTGTATACTATCTTCGCTTTCTGATATGATGGGCCCACCACCATCAAGATCATTGGACTTTTCCAGAAAAAAATTGAATATGGGGGGGGGGGTGAAGGATATAACATTTTTTGGAAATCCCCCCCTCTAAACATTGTGACTTTTGATCCCCCGGACAGCAGGTCTAACCCCCCCCCCGCCCCGGACAAGCATCAGTTGATCCCATCGAGAGCAAGTTTACCCCCCCCCCCAGGACAGGGCAAATTTTGTAGATTTTTCACTACCCCCCCCCTCCAGACACTATATCCTCCCCCCATGTACAGACATTTTCTGTAAGAGCCCATTAAAGGCAAAAAGCAGTTGAGTAGTTGAGCTCCAGCTTCTGGACTAGGAAATTGCAGGGTAATAACTAGCCAACTTTAAGCTTTAAATAAATAATACTCCTTGAGATTAAACTTTGACTCCTTTATAACTGCTTTAAACTGCATCCCATTAAACAAACCCTCCCCAATCTCTTGCCGTTCATCCCATGAAAAATATATATGGGTAAATGCTGTATTACACCCATCAATAAGCCAGCATCACCAGGGTTGCGATCAACCTGCGCTTTCCTGAAGCGAAAAGTTCATGGGTAAATGCTGTGTTACACCCATCAATAAGTCAGCATCACCAGGGTTGCGATCAACCTGCGCTTTCCTGAAGCGAAAAGTTCATGGGTAAATGCTGTGTTACACCCATCAATAAGTCAGCATCACCAGGGTTGCGATCAACCTGCGCTTTCCTGAAGCGAAAAGTTCTTATCCTGATCTTAACAATGTATTTACACAAGCTCTTGACGATTGTATTGTATTCAACAATCTGGCTGAAACCTAACAACATCAAAGACAGATATGTATTCAACACTGATATTACATTCATTCCTGATGGGGATATATTCACCAAAGAAGTGTTCTTCACTATTTCGTACAACATGATCCATACAAAAATTCAGCCCAGAAAACAATCTACATATCATCTGATCAACTTGTTACTGATCCTTAGTGGTCAAATTGAAACAAACCCAGGACCAGCTCGTCCAATTAAATTTCCATGTGGCGAGTGTTACAAAGCTGTGAAATGGGGTCAAAGAGCAATAGCATGTGACTCGTGTGACCAATGGTTCCACAAAGATTGTATTGAAATGAACAGTCTTATCTACCAAGCTTATGAATCAACTCCTGATCTCACCTGGGAATGTTGCAACTGTGGTATCAAAAATATCAGCCCATCATTATTCGACAATACCCTCAACTCCTCAACTGATTCAAACATCTCTAATGCCAGCGATAACACACCAAAGCTATTAGCCAAACAGCTCCGTATCTTATGCATAAACTTTTGTAGTATCTGGGACAAGAAAGAACTCCTTGAAGATGCGCTATTCGATGATAACATTGATGTTATCATTGGATCTGAAACCCACTTAGATCCCTGTATAAAGGATAAAGAATTTTTACCTGAAACATACAAGTGCTTTCGCCGTGACAGAATAAAAGATAACTCCAAAGGTGGTGCGATCATAATTGTTAAAAGAGAACTCATTGCAGAACAGGTCAAAAAATCAGAGACATGCGAACTTGTCTCAATCAAAATCCAGACACATAAACACCCAGTAATCATCACTTCGTGCTACAGACCTACTGATTCCAATCTTCTTGTAGCTACCAACATTTGCAATGAAATCAAAGATCTGAATAACACATTCAAAAACTCCCCACATTGGTTTGGTGACGATTGTGGCTTAGAGCAGCTAGTCAAGTTCCCTACACGTCAGGAAAACACTCTTGACATCATCGCAACAAATCGACCAACTTTTGTCAGCAGAATAGCCCCTCACCCAGGTTTCAGTGACCATGAAACAGCTGTTCTTCTTGACATGGTATGTCATCCTATTCGATCCAAACCTAGCAAACACAAAATCCTTATGTGGAACAGAGCAAACATTGGGTCCATCAAAGATCAAATCTCTGCTGAAATTGCTGAGTTTACCACTACTTACAACTCTGAATCCCCTGTTAATGACATGTGGAAAGCCCTCAAAGCTCTTATCGAAAATGCCATGCTATCCGTCCCTTCAAAATACACATCAAGTCGTTATTCTCAACCTTGGATAACACAGAAATGTAAAAGGTTATCTCGGCGAAAGAAGAGGGCCTACAAGCGCGCCAAAAAATCATCAAAACCTGCAGACTGGGATCGCTTCAAAAAGCTAACAAACGAATGCAGGAAAGCTTGCAAATCAGCATTCAATAACTTTGTCAAAAACTGTGTAAGCCCAGATGGGGTAAATAATCCTAAGAAACTGTTTCGATTCATAAAATCTCGTAAATGTGAAAATGATGGAGTAGCACCCCTGCGAGACAATGGCAGCTTACACATTGATAACACCAAGAAAGCAAACATCCTCAACAAACAGTTTTCAAATGTCTTCTCCATTCCTGACAATCGAATCCCACCCCTGCAGGGTCAAGCGAATACACCCATGCCAGAAATTAATATCACAGAACCTGGTGTTCGGAAACTCCTCAACGATATCAACCCTAACAAAGCTGCTGGTCCAGACGGTGTCTCATCAAGATTTCTCAAAGAGTTTGCTGACCAAATATCTCCTGGTCTTACCTTAGTGATGCAAGCTTCACTCAAACAGTCTTCCATCCCAGATGACTGGAGGCATGCCCTGGTTGCCCCTGTGTTCAAACCTGGTAAATCCGACAAATCCAAAGCCTGTAACTACAGGCCTATCAGTCTTACCTCCATATCCTGTAAAATTTTGGAGCATATTTTACACAGCAACATTATGGCCCACCTTGACAACACCAACATTCTGACAGATAGCCAGCATGGTTTCAGGAAACATCGGTCATGTGAATCACAACTTGTAACAACCATCCAAGACCTTGCTAAGTCCCTGAACGAAGCTAAGCAAATCGACTCAATTCTACTTGACTTTTCAAAGGCTTTTGATAAAGTTGACCACAAAAAACTTTGTCTAAAACTTCATCATTATGGCGTAAGGGGTAAAACTCTTGAATGGATCACCAACTACCTCTCCGATCGCACTCAAACTGTTATCGTTAACGGCAAGTCATCTGAAAAAGCTAATGTTATCTCTGGAGTTCCTCAAGGCACAGTCCTCGGCCCTCTTTTGTTTTTAGTTTACATAAACGATCTTCCTGAATTGGTTAAATGTAAAATAAGATTGTTTGCTGATGATGCACTCATTTACAGAGTCATTGACTCAATTAATGATGCCATAAGCCTTCAGGAAGACTTAAACCAACTCATGAATTGGGAACATGATTGGTCAATGGAGTTCAACCCGGACAAATGTAAAGTTTTACGAATCACCAACAAGCGTAATATTATCATTCAACCATATTCAATGCACAACCAAGTACTCGAAGTTGTTGACTCAGCGAAATATCTAGGTGTGTATATCCACAAAAAGCTCTCCTGGAATGTCCATAACGACTATACTGTTAAGAAAGCCAACCAAACTCGATGTTTCATACAAAGGAATCTCAGATCATGTCACCCAAATACAAAGCTTCAATGCTACAAAACCTATGTCCGACCCATCCTGGAATATGGATCAGTCGTATGGGACCCTCACTCAGCCTCCAACATCTATAAGCTGGAAATGGTTCAGAGGAAAGCTGCACGCTTCATCTCGAATGACTGGCGGCAAATGAGTAGTCCCTCATTGATGCTTCGTAATCTTGAACTTAAAACCCTTCAAACCAGGAGAACAGCAAATAAAGTTAAATTCATGCATAAAATTCTTCATGGCAAAGTTGAATCTTTATCCGCTCTTGCACCTCGTGCACGTAACACTCATCTTAAACTTATTCCAATCAATGCAAGGATTCAAACATATGAATTCAGTTACTTCCCGTCAACCATCCGCCTGTGGAATGAATTACCCGGGAATCTCATATCTGAGATCTGAGTTAAATCATGATTCTATTTGTAAAGGTGTCAATGAGCACTATACTTAACTTGTATTTATCATTTTAATTGTTTACATTTTGCCTTCACTTGCTCATAACTCCTCCTGATTTCAAGCTTTTTATTTTAGCTCTATTCCTGCTGTGCCTTAGTATCTAGTCTCAATCTAGTCATCATCCTCTAATCTCAAACTCTCACTAATTCTATTCTTTTCTATTCAGCTCAGCAGCTAGGTCGTGCATTCAAGGCAAAAGTTATTTATTTACTATTAATGTTTCTGCTTTCTTTTTAGCCTATATTAAACATAATACTGAATCATAATATTTAATTTTAAGTAATCATATTTATATATTATATAAAAATTTAAATGTATATTTTATATCTTATTAACTTCATCAAATCACAAGTCTTTCAGGTCTACATTATCACATCTTAGCCTCCCGTTTACTACATACTATTCTAAATCCTTGTGGTGGTGTCTTTCAGCTTCAGTCATATCTCGCTACTTCGCTATCTTACTACTTCTTCTTACAGCCACTTTTAGCTTTAGTTGTTTTCATTTTATTAGGTATTTTTTATAACTTTTTATTTTCAATATCATGATAATGTACGTTAGCGTATTATGTGATCACTTAATAGAATATAGGGGGAAGATTCCAGAAAAGTAACAAGAATCTTAGTGCGGAAATGGGAATCTTATACAAACAACGGTACCATGATTCAAAATGAAAATCCTAATTAGCAAGAGGTGTATCAAGATTGATGTAGTTGGATTGAAGCTCGATTAGTTTGATTTATTACCTTGTTGCCCATTCTTTTTACATTCCGACGGCTTATTAGCAGACGCCCACACTAAAGCTTAAAGAGCAAGTCAATATCTATCATCCCATTGGGGAGGGAAAGCTGGAACTTTTACTAACCAAACTCATCGAACACCAATCAAACTTCATCGGATAAAAAACTGTCATCATTAACGAGGGACCGCTGTACATTGTGCGGTGGTGTACGGTGGGGCTGGATCTAAATGTCCTTTGTACGGCGGTGAAAATAGGTTAATTTGAAATCTGCTGTGCTGTATATACACCCCACATTACCCACCGTACAATGACAATGTACGGCAGTGTCTAGGCAGGGTCGTTTTTTGAATTTTGAATTTCAATTGACATGATTTCTAAGAAATACCGTGAGATAGGGTAACTTGCATCAGTGGAGGCTAACATGCATAGCCTTCAAATGAATGACCCGTTTGGTCTGACTGTTTGTCACAACTGGTTTCACTATTAACACGTAACTATCTGGTGAAAAAAGGAAAACAAGATCATACCTGTGTTGTTTGTAGTTTTGGAGAAGAAGAGAAGAGAGGGTTAATAATGTTGTTGTTTGTTGTGTGTGGAAAATTAACTCCTACTTACTGAGCATGATCAATTTATTGGTGCATTCACTAACTACACAAACATAAAATTATACTTAGTAGTAAACAAATATTAAACCTCTTTAAACACTCTACAAAGGACCAGAAAACATGATTAAAATTTATACAGCAGCAGCAAGTTTCAAAAGCATGTGCAATAATAATCAAGCAGTCATTTAAAAAGTTCTCACAATGAATGTTTTTACAAAAACTTGGTTACACTTCTTGCACTAGCGTATTTTATTTATTAAGAAAAGCCCTGCTTTTTATCACATTTTATCTTTGTGAGTGAGTCCACCTTTAGAATATTGGCCGTAGTACGCCCGCAGCCAAACGCCAACGCCATAATTTGCGCCCCAAAAAATGTCTCGCCACATACACGGAAGGCTATCGTAATACTTTCGCTAAGCGAAATTAATAAAAGATAAAAAATCCATAACGACTTTTCAAAACAAAAATCAGGCTATTTACTCTTGGGTATCTAATAGCCGGGGGATTGGAATAAGCGGGGGGGGGGGATGGAAAAAATCTCAAAGCTTAATAAGCGGGGGGGGGGGTTTGGAATAAAATGTCCTGGGTGGAAATTTTTTGAAAAATTAATTAGCGGGGGGGGGGGGGACGGCTATTAGGTACCCGAGAGTATCCAGATGGCATTTTCTTCTTAGTCTTTTGTAATGTTTTTGAAAACACGTTTTTTTTAAAGAACAAACTTTAGAACATTATGAGACTTCGATCAAAATGACGCTGGGCTTTCGTGACGTAATTTATAAAAAGGTCTATTCCCCTTGAAAATCGAACGTATCTTCCCGATCGAGAAAATGGCGGGAAGTGTAAGCTCATTTTCCCCATACCATTTATCCACATTTGATAAGGTGCAATAATTTTTTTTTTGAGAGCGGTGGTCAAGTATTGGTTTAGCTAAGTATTATGTCTCAAAATCCAAGGCTAAAATATCAATGAAGACAATTATCTATACAGAGACCAAATAAACACCCCCTTCTCACAGACACACTGGAAAAATTGGCCAAAATATCGTCCCCAGTGGAAAATTACCCTTCAATTTTTGTCCCCACAGCAAAAAATATTTTCTATTTTTCCTATCCCCATTGAATTTTCTTACTTCAAAACAAAAGAATTCAAATCCCGGGCCATGAAAAATATGGGAATATCAATCCCCATCGAGTTTGAGTCCGTTATCTTCATCCCTACTGGCTCATCCCCACCTACCGGGTCTGCGAGAAAGGGGTGCGAATAAATGTGAAAATAAACTCACTGTTCTTGTATGTAATGAAGATTAGCTTCTTGATGTTCCCAGTACCAGACCCAGTTATGTATGATTTTCACGTAATTGATGACAAAAAGATGGCAGACTAGTTGTGTGTAATTTTCACATACTAATGCTACCACAGAATGTCATGGATGAGCTGAAACCATCACAACGTAAGCATGCCATTTGATACCAATTTCACACATGTCATTCTTGCAGTCTTTTTCATTCATTTTATAAGACCCATCCATTTATAGTTAGGGTCAAATCACCTTTTTGTGTTTGTGTTACCATTTTGAAGTATATTGCATGTTTATGTTAAGTCTGTAACAATAATAGAGTTTAAGCTGTTATTATAAGTAAAGAGGTAAAAATGTACACGCATAAAATCATTCAGTGTTCTTTGACGGGGAAATAATTTTAAATATTTTACAGTATGTGGCCCCCAAAACGTCTATCAAATTTAAAGTTTTTAAAGGAAAAGAGGTTTTACAAAAAGTTTTTGCTACATGAAAAACTTTAACATCTCTACTTTATTTCCCGGAAAAATAAATAGTTCTTTTTCGAAATTTTCAATTTCAACAATATTTTTCAATCGCTTAAAGATAGGTAGCTTTTTTCTAATGGCCCCCAAAACGGAGGTTTGCAATTTTAGCGATTTCTCAAAATATCTTTAAGATATGAATACAAAATTTTGACCATAGTTTGGAAATGTGATTTAGAGGGTTTTGGGCATAAATTTGTTTGATAAAATTTTTACAGTACACCCCTGGTTGTCAAAACGCATGTTTTGGGCCCCCAAAGCGTAGGTGTAGTTAAAATCAAATTATCAAACCCAGTGGTAATAGGGGGAAAAACTATGAACATATTTGTGTTTTTACGACCCGATGGATTTTTATAATATATTTCAAGATTTTCGATCTTGCAAAGTCCAAACTGAAGATTTCTAGAAATTTTCAAAATGACAATTTTGATTTAACAACCTCTTAATCAAGTTTCTGAAAATCAATCTCTTTTGAAAATAGTTCCATTCATGTATGGAATATAATGTGAAAATTTTAGAAAAACAGGTTAACTGTAACTGAAAATATTAAGCTTTAAAGTTATTTTTCTACTATATTTTGCAAAGAAATGACAGAATTTGTCGTTTTTGCTGATTCAGCGAAAAATTTTATATACAATGTTATGGAATTTCAAGATTTTTTGCTGTTTCTCATATTTAGAATTTTCGGTTTTATCAATGACCTTTATAATGCTATATCTTTTACCCATCCTCCAAAGTCACAGATGTATCTGCATTTTCCTATACCCCATTTTCATAACTTATCTTCAATATCCAAAGAGCTAGAGTGAGTTATATGCAATTTTTATCTCATTTTGGTGTTGAAAAATTTCCTTCAGACGCAAATATGTTATTTTGAATCTGTCTCAAACCATCAAAAACATGCTCATTTTTAAGTATAACCATCATTCTTTCAAAATAAACAAAAATCGTCTAATTCTGATAAATCTACAAGTCAGAATCCTCATTTTAATGACGACCTACGTTTTGAGGGCCGTCTCCGCTTTGGGGGCCATATACTGTATATAAAAAAGCTAGCGTTCGTCTCGAGCGTAAAACCTAAAAGCTGGGGGCTATTTATTGTACGGACTAGAAAAATTATTTTCATAGGAAAGCCAGAACTAAGACTTAACCAAAAACTGAACTAAAAAAAAGCTTAGATCAAACTCTGAGAATGACAGGATATGGTGTATTGGGTGTATGAAGCCGATAGGCACTTAGACGCAACATGAACTTAATAGAGACACTGGATAAACAACGTTTAAAACGGTTGAGAGGGAAGCATTGTCTTTCTTTCTTTCTTTGTAACGCTGAGCTGTTACAAAAAATGAAATTAACTTTTAAAATAAAAATTGAATTTAAATGACAATGCTGGGCTGTTACAAAAAATGAAATAAATTTTTGAAATCAAAATTAAATTTAAATGACAACGCTGAGCTGCTATAAAAAATGAAATCAGCTTTCTAAAATCAAAATGAAATTTAAATGACTACGCTGGGCTGCTATAAAAAATGAAATCAATTTTTAAAATCAAAATTAAATTTAAATGACAACGCTGGGCTGCTATAAAAATGAAATCAGCTTATAAAATCAAAATTAAATTTAAATAATAACGCTGGGCTGTTACAAAAAATGAAATCAACTTTTTGACACTCAATGTGACACTCAATAAGTTTCTAAATTGACAAATACTATTAAACCTGATTTATAGTAAAGTCTGTCTCAAAATAATTTGCAGCTGGAGACAAAAATGGCTGTAACTTTTGATAGAATTCGAATCAAGTTGCGATTTTGTACTCGTTAAAAAAATATTCGTGAGTGGAATATTATCAAGTAAAAAATTTGAGAAAAAAAAGGAAAATGAAAATGAAAAATGAAGAAGAAAAAAATCAACTTCTTGTAGAAATGTGGTATAATTACCATTTTCACAGGAGTGACTCTTCAATCTTAGATCATCATCAGTGTGAAAAGATTTTTCAAAAATAATCATTCAATCAAAAGATATCAAACAAAGTTTATTGCTGGTTGATCGACAAAAGGCTGTTTTTTTTGTCGTTTTTTACTACTTTAAAGTGTTTATAGAGTCAACGTGATTATACGATCTAAGATTGAAGAGTCACTCCTGTGAAAATGGTAATTATACCACATTTCTACAAGAAATTGATTTTTTTTCTTCTTCATTTTTCATTTTCATTTTCATTTTTTTTCTCAATTTTTTTACTTGATAATATTCCACTCACGAATATCTTTTTAACGAGCACAAAATCGCAACTTGATTCGAATTCTATCAAAAGTAACAGCCATTTTTGTCTCCAGCTGCAAATTATTTTGAGACAGACTTTAGTAACGGAGTGACATTGTAAAAATCAATATATTTCTAATCTAAAAGTCATCTAGAATTACGCGTTTTTATAACAATTTCCGACCTCTATCTCAATGAATCGGTTAAAACTTTTGACACAGTTTGGATCAAATGGAAGATTAGCAAAATGCCAATGGAGATGGAAAAAGCCTCGATTGTGACAGGTCCTGTGGGTTTAAAATTCTATTTTTTACAGTACAAGAAACTCAGTGAAGATTCGAAAAACGTGCTTTTCATAATGGTAACACGTGGTATTTAATTGGTTTTCTATGCAAAAGAAAAACAGACTCTTTCCTCCTATACTGTTGGTAAGAATTGATGGGAAAGTCAATTTTTTTAGCCATTTCTGAAATCTATGGCTGGGATGTTCTTACTTAATTTTGTTCTGGGTTTTTTCCAAAAAGTAAGCTTCATGTTCTAATAAAATTGACCTAATAAGGAAGAGTGTTCTCACTTGGTTTCTCGAATTCTTGACATAGAATCAAAGAAAGTTTTACATAAATCAATTTTCCCCACATAAAGCAACATTCATTTGATCAACCAACATTCGAAAAAGAAAGGATCAAACAAATTTTCTTCCCAAACCATAAATATGTTTGTTCTCCTCTTTCAAAACAATAGATGAATTTAGATATCGAATCAATGACAGAAAGTTTTACATAAATCAATTTTCCCCACATAAAGCAACATTCATTTGATCGAACAACATTCGAAAAACAAAGGATCATACAAATCTTCTTCCCAAACCATAATTATGTTCTCCTCTTTCAAAACAATAGATGAATTTAGATATCGAATCAATGACAGAAAGTTTTACATAAATCAATTTTCCCCACATAAAGCAACATTCATTTGATCGATCAACATTCGAAAAAACAAAGAATCATACAAATCTTTTTCCCAAACCATAAATATGTTCTCCTCTTTCAAAACAATAGATAAATTTGATATCGAATCAATGACAGAAAGTTTTACATAAATCGATTTTCCCCACATAAAGCAATATTCATTTGATCGAACAACATTCAAAAAAACAAAGGATCATACAAATCTTCTTCTTTCAAAACAGTAGTTGAATTAGATATAATCCACGACAGAAAGTTTTATACAAATCATTTTTCCCCACATAAAGCAATATTCATTTGATCGAACAACATTCGAAAAAACAAAGTCAAAGGATCATACAAATCTTCTTCCCAAACCATAAATATGTTTTCCTCTTTCAAAACAATAGATGAATTTAGATATCGAATCAATGACAGAAAGTTTTATATAAATCATTTTTCCCCACATAAAGCAACATTCATTTGATCGATCAACATTCGAAAAAACAAAGGATTATACAAATCTTCTATAAAAACCATAACGTGTCCTTCCTCTTTCAAAACAGGTGATTTTTTTATCTCAAAATCAGCGACCGAAAGTCTGACACTCTTATAAGTGATAATTCGCTGAGCACTTGCTTTTGAAATGGATACCAACACATTATTACCATACCAGTCTGTCCAAGTGGTGATCAACCCGTTCAAATCCAAAGCAGCATTGAAACACCATTGCAGTGAGTTCACAACGTTAGTGAAAAGGTTAATTATCGTGTCAGTATAGACATCTCTCGAAGTAAAAATTATTTTTAATGTGGTATTATCATTCAAACACTGATGTTTAAAACGACCGAAATATTCGATCTCTTTATAGTTTACATTTTTCACCAAATCTAGCATGACTTTCATTAGGTATTTATTTGAAAGTAGCCTTGCGTGTAAAAATTGTTGTTTTGGCACAAAGGCTTTTAAAAGTGAGCAAAAATAGCTTTGAGATATAGTACTGTAAGGAGTACGTTTTCCATTACAATGTAATATAATGTTATAATGTTTTTCATTCTGCAGTTCTTCTAATGCATTTGCTCTCTTTTCCTCGTCATTTATACTCTCACGATAAGTGCCTGCCATCACAAGTAAGTCGTAGTGTAGATAAACGATAGTTTGTTTGATAGCCCCATTGCCTGAATGAAGTCTTGATATAAATGCAAGAAAATCACTAATCTCGATACTTGTCAACGTAGCTATTTCATTTGCTAAATCTAACATAAGGTCATTCTCTTTGAGTTGGATCGATCTTTTTCTAAGGTGTGAATACATCCAAACATCTGTACATGGTATTCGCAGTAACTGTGAGGAAAGCTGGTATAAGTAGGTCGGGTCGTAACTGTAACCAATGAGGTTCCAACGGCTGCCAAGGTCAAGAATTATGGTCACATTTCTTGTTTTCAAACAATTAGTGTTCTGTTTTTGACCAGAGGCTTCAATTAATAAAATCGAATGAAAAATCAACAAAGACAAGAAAAACATCATTCATTTCCCAAATGTGTAAGTATATACTTCATCAATTTTCAGTAAAATGAAATGTGACTAAGAGCAAAAGGGGTTTTGATGACCCAAAGCCTCTTAATAAATCAAATCATCTATTCAGTTTGTTGAACAGGATGTGACCAACATTTGTATTTCTCTTATATTAATAATATATTTCGAGATTTGATTCTCATCTTCAGATTAATATCAAAAAGAAAAATATAAAAACAGTTTTAAAAAACCACAGTTTTGATTCGATGAAAGTTTTGTTTTTATTTAGATGAGTGAATGACAACAATCACCATAACGAAAAATGAAAGGCAAAAACAAAACATGAATAGTCATCATTTAAGTCCACATTTAAATCGTCTTTTCAGGTTTTGATTGGAGCAAGATTCGGGGAAAGTCTGTTTTATTTAGATGAGTGAATACACAATTTTCTTTTATAAGAATACATTTTATTTAAAAGTTAAGCAAGCTAAACAAGCTAAGAATGCCATTTTTAGAGCATTTTCAATTATAAGTGGCCAATTACCCCCAAGTAAGGCTCACTTCTTTCACAGAAATGCCATTTATGCTTGAGACGCATGTACTAAATGTTAAATCAAGTCTGAATTAGGATCCTAACTTAAGAAGTCCCTAAGAACAGTAAGAATGCTGTAAGAATTATTTTAAGATGATTTTCCCAAAAAAGTTAAAGAATATCCATCACAAAATGAAAAAACACCATTCTTATAAAAAAAGTGTGTAATCATAATATCAAAAAAAAAGATCAACCAAACCGAAAACAATTAAAGGCATAAAAGATTCAATATGACCGTCAAAGAGATTTCAAGAGTCGCGTATTATTTATTCTTGAAAACCTTGTTCACATGGTGCTTTTCAGTCTGTTAGCAACCAAAATGGAAATATAAATGTCTGTTAGCAACTAAAATGTCAATATAAAAGAAATAAAAGATAAAAAATCCATAACGACTTTTCAAAACAAAAATCAGGCTATTTACTCTTGGGTATCTAATAGCCGGGGGATTGGAATAAGCGGGGGGGGGGATGGAAAAAATCTCAAAGCTTAATAAGCGGGGGGGGGTTTGGAATAAAAATGTCCTGGGTGGAAATTTTTTGAAAAATTAATTAGCGGGGGGGGGGACGGCTATTAGGTACCCGAGAGTATCCAGATGGCATTTTCTTCTTAGTCTTTTGTAATGTTTTTGAAAACACGTTTTTTTTAAAGAACAAACTTTAGAACATTATGAGACTTTAGAACATTATGAGACTTCGATCAAAATGACGCTGGGCTTTCGTGACGTAATTTATAAAAAGGTCTATTCCCCTTGAAAATCGAACGTATCTTCCCGATCGAGAAAATGGCGGGAAGTGTAAGCTCATTTTCCCCATACCATTTATCCACATTTGATAAGGTGCAATAATTTTTTTTTTGAGAGCGGTGGTCAAGTATTGGTTTAGCTAAGTATTATGTCTCAAAATCCAAGGCTAAAATATCAATGAAGACAATTATCTATACAGAGACCAAATAAACACCCCCTTCTCACAGACACACTGGAAAAATTGGCCAAAATATCGTCCCCAGTGGAAAATTAGCCTTCAATTTTTGTCCCCACAGCAAAAAATATTTACTATTTTTCCCATCCCCACTGAATTTTCTTACTTCAAAACAAAAGAATTGAAATCCCCAGCCATGAAAAATATGGGAATATTAATCCCTATCGAGTTTGAGTCCGTTATCTTCATCCCTACTGGCTCATCCCCACCTACCGGGTCTGCGAGAAAGGGGTGCGAATAAATGTGAAAATAAACTCACTGTTCTTGTATGTAATGAAGATTAGCTTCTTGATGTTCCCAGTACCAGACCCAGTTATGTATGATTTTCACGTAATTGATGACAAAAAGATGGCAGACTAGTTGTGTGTAATTTTCACATACTAATGCTACCACAGAATGTCATGGATGAGCTGAAACCATCACAACCTCAGCATGCAATCTGATCCTACTTTCACACATGTCATTCTTGCAGTCTTTTTCATTCATTTTATAAGACCCATCCATTTATAGTTAGGGTCAAATCACCTTTTTGTGTTTGTGTTTCCATTTTGAAGTGTATTGCATGTTTATGTTAAGTCTGTAACAATAATAGAGTTTAAGCTGTTATTATAAGTACATAGGTAAAAATGTACACGCATAAAATCATTCAGTGTTCTTTGACGGGGAAATAATTTTAAACTTTTTACAGTATGTGGCCCCCAAAACGTCGATCAAATTTAAAGTTTTTCTCAAATCGAGAGGAAAAGAGGTTTTACAAAAATTTTTGCTGCATGAAAAACTTTAACATCTCTATATAACATCTTTATTTCCCGGAAAAATAAATAGTTCTTTTTCGAAATTTTCAATTTCAACAATATTTTTCAATCGCTTAAAGATAGGTAGCTTTTTTCTAATGCAATTTTAGCGATTTCTCAAAATATCTTTAAGATATGAATACAAAATTTTGACCATAGTTTGGAAATGTGATTTAGAGGCTTTTGGGCATAAATTTGTCTGATAAAATTTTTACAGTAAACCCCTGGTTGTCAAAACGCATGTTTTGGGCCCCTAAAACGTAGGTGTAGTTAAAATCAAATTATTAAACCCAGTGGTAATAGGGGGAGAAACTATGAACATATTTGTGTTTTTACGACCCGATGGATGTAAAATTTATCATTTTTGTAATATATTTCAAGATTTTCGATCTTGCAAAGTCCAAACTGAAGATTTTGATTTAACAACCTCTTAATCAAGTTTCTGAAAATCAATCTCTTTTGAAAATAGTTCCATTCATGTATGGAATATACTGTGAAAATTAAAAAAAAACAGGTTAATTGAAACTGAAAATATTAAGCTTTAAAGTTATTTTTCTCCTATATTTTGAAAAAAAATGACAGAATTTGCCGTTTTTGCTGATTCAGCGAAAATTTTTATATATAATGTTAATTTTTTGTTATAAACTATTAACTCAAGCTGATAGGAATGGAATTTCAAGATTTTTTGCTGTTTCTCATAGTTAGAATTTTCGGTTTTTCTTTTTCATCTTTTACCCTTCCTCCAAAAGTCACAGATGTATCTGCATTTTCCTATATCCCATTTTCATAACTTATCTTCACTATCCAAAGAGCTAGAGTGAGTTATATGCAATTTTTATCTCATTTTGGTGTTGAAAAATTTCCTTCAGACGCAAATATGTTATTTTGAATCTGTCTCAAACCATCAAAAACATGCTCATTTTTAAGAATGACCATCATTCTTTCAAAGTAAACTAAAAATCGTCTAATTCTGATAAATCTACAGGTCAGAATCTTCATTTTAATGACGACCTACGTTTTGAGGGCCGTCTCCGTTTTGGGGGCCATATACTGTATATAAAAAAGCTAGCGTTTCTCTCGAGCGTAAAACCTATAAAAGCCGGGGAGCTATTTATTGTACAGACTAGAAAAATGATTTTAATAGGAAAGCATGAATTAAGACCCAACAAAAAACTGAACTAAAAAAAAGCTTAGATCAAACTCTGAGAATGACAGGATATGGTGTATAAAGCCTATACGCACTCCCAGCCGGCACACAACGTCAAAACAACGTCCATTTGACGTTCATAACGTCCAAATAACGTTACTTGAACGTTGAAACAACGTTGTGTGCCAGCTAGGCTTAGACGCACTTAAACGCGATTTTTTTTTGCACAAGTGAGTACCAAGTTTTAAATGACAACACTGAGCTTGTTACAAAAAATGAAATCAGCTTTCGAAAATCAAAATTAAATTTAAATGACAACGCTGGGCTGCTATAAAAAATGAAATCAATTTTTAAAATCAAAACTGAATTTAAATGACAACGCTGGGCTGTTACAAAAAATGAAATCAGCTTTTAAAATCAAAATTAAATCTAAATGACAACGATGAGATGCTATAAAAAATTAAATCAGCTTTTAAAATCAAAATTAAATTTAAATAACAACGCTGGGCTGTTACAAAAAAATGAAATTAGCTTTTAAAATCAAAACTAAATTTAAATGACAACGCTGGGCTGTTACAAAAAATTAAATCAACTTTTAAAATCAAAATTAAATCTAAATGACAACGCTGGGCTGATTTCAATTTCCGACCTCTATCTCAATGAATCGTTAGAATTCTTGACACAGTTTGGATCAAATGGAAGATTGGCTAAATGCCAATGGAGATGGAAAAAGCCTCAATTGTGACAGGTCCAGGGGGTTTAAAATTCTATTGTTTACAGTACAAAAAACTCAGTGAAGATTCGAAAACATGCTTTTCCTAATGGTAACACGAGTTCAGTTGGTTTTCTCGAATTTCTAGGCAAAAGGAAAGTCAACTTTTTTTAGCCATTTCTGAAATCTATGGCTGGGATGTTCTTACTTAATTTTGTTCTTAGGTTTTTACCAAAAAATAAGCTTCATGTTCTTATAAAATTGTCCTAGTAAGAAAGAGTGTTCTCGCTTGGTTTCTCGAAGTCTCAAATTTTCCATAAATTTGACATCGAATCAATGACAGAAAGTTTTACATAAATCAATTTTCCCCACATAAAGCAATATTCATTTGATCGACCATCATTCGAAAAAACAAAGAATCAAACAAATCTTCTTTCAAACCATAAATATGTTCTCCTCGTTAGATAAACAGTCTCATAATGTCTTTCCTCTTTCAAAACAGGTGAATTTGACATCGAATAAATAACAGAAAGTTTTACATAAATCAATTTTCCCCACATAAAGCAATATTCATTTGATCGACCATCATTCGAAAAAACAAAGAATCAAACAAATCTTCTTTCAAACCATAAATATGTTCTCCTCGTTAGATAAACAGTCTCATAATGTCTTTTCTCTTTCAAAACAGATGAATTTGACATCGAATAAATAACAGAAAGTTTTACAGAAATCAATTTTCCCCACATAAAGCAACATTCATTTGATCGACCAGCATTCGAAAAAACAAAGGATTATACAAATCTTCTTCCCAAACCATAAATTATGTTCTCCTCGTTAGATAAACAGTCTCATAATGTCTTTTCTCTTTCAAAACAGATGAATTTGACATCGAATAAGTGACAGAAAGTTTTACATAAAATCAATTTTCCCCACATAAAGCAATATTCATTTGATCGATCAACATTCGAAAAAACAAAGGATTATACAATTCTTCTTCCCAAATCACAACATGTCCTTTTTCTGCCAGAACAGGTGAATTTATTATCGCATAATCAATGACCGAAAGTCTGACACTTTTTGAAGTGTTAGTTCGCCTAGCACTTGCTTTTGAAATGGATACCATCACATTCGGCACATATGACCAGCCTGCCCAAGCCCAAGAGGTAACCAACCCGTTCAAATCCAAAGCATTGAAATACCATCGAAATGATCTCCGAATGGTCGTGAACATTCGTAAACGTGAACTATCTCTTGTCATAGTCAAATTTATATTTAATTTGGTATTATCGTTCAAACACTGATGTTTAAACCGACCAAAAAATTCGATCTCTTTATAGTTGACATCTTTCACCAAATCAAGCATGACTTTCATTAGGTACTTGTTTGTTGTTTGTAGCCGTGGTGTGAAAAAAAATTGTTGTTTTGGTACAAAGGCTTTTAAAAGTGAGCAAAAATAGCTTTCAGATATACTGTCAGGATTATGTAACCCATTACAATGTATTAAAATCTTGTAATGTTTTTCATTTTGCAGTTCTTCTAATGCATTTGCTCTCTTTTTCTCGTCATCTTTACTATCAAAATAATATCTTGTCTTATAGAAGTTGTAGTGCAGATATACGATAGTTTGTTTGATAGCCCCATTGCCTGAATGAAGTCTTGATATAAATGCAAGAAAATCACTTGTCTCGATTTCTGTCATTGCAGCCATTTCATTTTCCAAATCTAACACAAGGTCATTCTCTTTGAGTTGAATCGATCTTTTTCTGAGGCGTGAATACATCCAAACATCTGTACATGGTATTCGCAGCAACTGTGAGGAAAGCTGGTATAAGTAGGTCGGGTCGTAGTGATCAATATCGTACCGATATTTTGTGATGAATCCGAATAAGGTGAAGTCAAGAATTATGGTCACATTTCTTGTTTTCAAACAATTAGTGTTCTGTTTTTGACCAGAGGCTTCAATTAATAAAATCGAATGAAAAATCAACAAAGACAAGAAAAACATCATTCATTTCCCAAATGTGTAAGTATATACTTCATCAATTTTCAATAAAATGAAATGTGACTGAGAGCAAAAAGGGTTTTGATGACCCAAAGCCTCTTAATAAATCAAATCGTTCGATGAAAGTTTGTTTTTATTTAGATGAGTGAATGATTATAATCATCAATAATAAAAAAAAAAGAAATACAAAAACAAAACATTGAGATCAAACAAACCGAAAACAATGAAAGGCATAAAAGCTTCAAAGAGATATCAAGAGACGCGTATTATTTATTCTTGAAAACCTTGTTCACATGGTGCTTTTCAGACTGTTAGCAACCAAAATGTAAATATAATAGAAATAAAAGATAAAAAATCCATAACGACTTTTCAAAACGAAAATCAGGCGAGCTATTATCCAGATGGCATTTTATTTATAGTCTTTTGTCATGTTTTTGAAAACACGTTTTTTTAAAGAACAAACTTTATAAGATTACGAGACTTCGATCAAAACTAAATTTGAATGACAATGCTGGGCTTTCGTGACGTAATTTGTAACGTATCTTCCCGATCGAGAAAATGACGGAAAAGCTTTTTTCACATGTACGTTAGGGGAATTCCCCATTCCTGAAGGACTTAAGAAATTTTTTTACGTACATGTGAAAAAAGCTGTATAATTTGAAGAAACCTCATTTTCCACATTTAATACAGTGCAAGGGTTTTTTCTTGAGAACGGTGGTCAAGTATTGGTTTAAGTGTTATGTCTCTAAATCCAAGGCTAAAATATCAATCGAGACCGTTGGTTATACAGAAACCACATAAAAATGGGGCTGTTACAGAAAATGATCGTATATTGGGGGATAGAGGATATACTGTCCAAGGAGTAGTGAAAAAAAATCTACAAACTTTGCCTTGTCAGGGCGTAAACTTGCTCTGTTTGGGGGTAATTTTGAAGCGACTGATGCTGTTTTTTTTTTGTTTTTTTTTGTTTTTTTGTTTTTTT